>NC_132780.1:188311144-188620355 GCF_048418805.1 Vulpes vulpes
ATTTTTAGCATTTTATGTGTACAACTGTCTTCTCTTTGGTTGAATTGTATGTCTTTTACATATTTTAAAAACTGAAAAAATACAGATGGAACACTGAGTTGGTGTTTTGAAATGAAAGCCTGTACTTGTTAATCATTTTATGTTCATAACATTTCCACAACATAGGAACCAAGTCAGAAAAGCAAAGTGATATTAGATTTTGAATTTGTTATGTTTATTGGTCTGCCTTGCCTAGACAGAAACTTACTACCTACTTGAAAGTATCAAGTTATTAATTGTTTTGTTTTTTCAACATTTTATTTATTTATTCATGGGAGACATAGAGAGAGAGGCAGAAACATAGGCAGAGGGAAAAGCAGGCTCCATGTAGGGAGCCCGATGTGGGACTCAATCCCAGGACCCCCAGGATCACGCCCTGAGCCCAAGGCAGACACTTAACCGCTGAGCCACCCAGGCATACCTCAAGTTAATTGTTAACAATATTTGCCCTAAAGTGTATTTTTGCTCTTTGTTTCATTTTTCACATTTTATATTAAATATTAAAGATTATCTTGTATATGGTAAAATATAAGCATGATTTTTATCAATTCATTCATATATATACAATTACTTAAATGTTTACTGAACATCAGGCACTAAGCTATATTTAACAAATGAAACATGAATTCTTCCCAAATATGCCTTATTTAACAATATGAGACAACTAATTCTGATTTACATCTCTTTATGTTACACAGATACACAGAAATAGGCAACCCTTTGGGGGAAAATATCAGAGAAACATGAGTATTACTTCATATTTCAAGTAATACTGTCCTGAATGATGCAAGGCTAGTAGAAAATAGAACAGGATATTTGATTTGAGAATGTATTTTAAAGAATAAAGCCTAATACAGGTATGTCTGGTGTTCTTGGAGTGCATGAAAACCTCACCAGGAAAGTGAATCAAGGAAGATTCATGCGGGTGGCCTGGCTTGGCTCTCCTTTGTGGCTGGTCCCACTTCCACATAGCTCTCCTGGTTTTGCTCACCAAACTGGTACGCGATAGGCACATTACTTGTTGCATGCTGTCTTTCAACTTTTTATCTTTTAATGATTTGCTGGTTGATTTCTACTTTTCCTGGGAGGAAAAGGAAACTATTTGAAATCTTGGTTTTAGCTATTCCTTGTGACTGTGCTATAATGAGGGGCCAGTCTGTTTCCCATTGAGCTGTGCACAGAATACAAAATACACATCACCAGAGAGGAGATGAGAGTGTGAAGTGATATGGAAGGTTAGGGAAAGGTCCTGTGGCTCCACCTCTAGAGATGAAGGCTTAAAATTGTAAAGCAAAGTTATAGCCTATAGATAGTTGAGAGTTATCTATGTACACATGAAGTGTGTGTGTGTGTGTGTATTTTAGAGGTTAAGAACTGTACACAAATTAATAGCTAAAGCAGAGATGATAAAATGTGCAGATGGTTGTGAATAAATTACCAAATGGTACTTGCCCAAACGCAGTAACATTAGGTTTAAAAATAATTCCAATAAATTATTTTGTTGAGGTAATAAAAAGCATCTAATCTGAAAACCAAAGACATTTGAAAATAATTGGATTAGCTTATCACAGGCATAGCAGATATAAGTTAAATGATGTGAGTCAGATAACTGTCATCAGCTAATAGTAATAGATCAGCCTATTGAGTACATACTATGTAATAGATATAATATGCCCCTTATTTCACTAAATTATATAAATAACTCCACATTGTAAGTATTTGCATTTGCATTTAATACATGAGGAAATGGATTGCGAAGGTAAAACAGCTTACCAGAATCACACAGTGAAGTGGCACAGGAAAGATCTGCATCCACATTTCTGACCAGGAGTTATTTTTAAAAAGACAATGAAATTAAGTTAATTAATTAGAGTGATTGAGAGTATAGGGCTTTAAAGAAAGCCAGACCTGGGTTTAAATTTTTACTACCACTGGTAGGTAGTAGCTGTGTGGACTTGGAGGATTAGTAACCCCAATGGTACCTGAATTCCCTCATTTGTAACATGTGGATAACAGTACATACAGTGAACACTCAATAGTGTTAATATTAAGTTGGATATGTTGCCCTGACTCAGTTATCCATGACAAATACAACTCTTGATATTCATCCAAATATTTTAAGAGCTATTTTACTTGTCTTCAATTGAGAACATCATAACCTATTCGATCTTTTAATTGTGACCCCACACATATAACCGAGGCTCATAAAATGTGAGATCCCATTGTTATTTGGTTTTATGCAGGTTCCTGTGTTGAAATACATACTTTGTGACTATCAGATAGTAATACTGCTAATGGAATATGGATGCATTAAAAGCAACTCTTTTTGACAACCCTTTATTAATAGCCGGCAATTAAATATATTAAGAAGCCTTGTTTTGCACACTCTTTCAACCACAGAACACCAAAGATGTATATGTTATAATTACAATTATCCTTTCTCTTCATTGTCCTGCTGAGGAATGCACTGTAATTCTGGCAGCCAGACTACAGAGTTGGCTTGCTTTCCTTGGATTGCAGATGTCTAATTGCAGGCAACCATTTCATTTAAAATGGCTCATTAAAGTGGAAACCATTTAGCATCAGTAACATGGATCAGCATCCATGATTATGCATTTAATTAAAGTATGTTTTTCCCCACTTTTCTAATTTTTCTATGGATCTATCTATGCACCTTTCTACACACACACACACACACACACACACACTCCCACAGAATTATACAGAGCATTTCTTAGATATTAATTTTATTGCGTTGAAAGAGTTAAAATTCCCTGCCTAATTGTTCCATGGAGTATGTATAGATAGTAATAATTATAAAATTATAGAATTTATCTTAGGAAGAACTGTGGAACCCATTTCCTGCCTTATTGGCTTTTCTAGATGTATTATATTTTACAATAGTAAATGTATTTAAAATACTAATATACTGTTGATTATCATTTCAAAGAATTGAAAAATGGAAATATACTATTTATCAGATCCTGAGTTTACCAATGAATAAAGTAAGACTGTGGAAAGAGAAAACAAAACAACAACAACAACAACAAAAAACAATTCTGATCTTTCTCATACATAAAAGACCAATCACTGAGGCATAATTTTGAAGTGATGATATGTTCTGTTTTTCACGTTGTAAAAATAGGTTTATCTGACATTTGTTCAATAGTAGGAGATTCGAAATTTACAGTCATTTTACTTTTAATATAATGATAATGATATTTTAAAAAACATTTGAAGAAGACAGGCATTATCTATATCTTAATTTTACTATCAGCAGTGATGAACTATATGAACAGTAACTGGTTGACTATTGAGTCAATGTTTACATAATTATTTGCAAGTTATTTGTAAATAGCCTTAGGTTTTTTAGATCCATACATTTTAATAAGTGAAATGTCAAGGCTTCATAACAATAGCTAAAGATAAACTAAGCAATCTTTTATTACCTTCTTTTTCTTTTCATTAGAATAAATAAAAAAACTGTTTACTTCTGCAGACTCTAGATGTGCAGTTGCGCTAGATCATGTCTAAATCTGAAGTAGTGAAACCTTTTCTATTGAGAACACTTGATCTTTAAAGAGCAGAACAAATCAACAGAGTCACACAGAAGTGAAACTTATATGTTAAAGTGTATTTAACATGTACATGAGAATGTGATGGAGACTATGTATAAATTAAAAATACATGATATAAAAACTGCTCCAAGTCTCTCTTTTGAGACAGCCCAGAGGTAGCCTTGTGAATCTGAAGTTGGCCCATCTTTTTTGTTTGTTTTTTTAAAAGATTTTACTTATTTATTCATGAGAAACACTGAAAGAGAGAGAGGCAGAGACATTGGCAGAGGGAGAAGTAGGCTCCATACAGGACTTGATCCCGGGACTCCAGGTTGATGTCCTGAGCCAAAGACAGAGAGGCTCAACCCCTGAGCCACCCATGGCATCCCAAAGTTAGTCCATCTCAATGGGAGTCTATTTATATCCTCCCTGAAAGTTTAAATTGCATTTTCTCTTCTCCCACAAAGACTACTGAAGTGGAAAAAAAAAAAAAAAAAAGTGCTTGCAGATGTGCTATTTGCCACCCAACAAAAAAGAGTTGTTATAAAACAATTGTCATTAAATACACTAAGTTGTTCATATGCACAGTTGCCTATGCATATGCACAGTGTACTGGTTGCCTTTGCCCCATTCTGGGGTTTTTCCTGTCATTCTTCCTGCCCCCCCCCCCCCGACCCATTTTCTCCCCAGACTCATTCTAATATGAGTCCTAAGCAAGGGAAGAAGCACGTGAAAATGAGAGTTGCAAGAGAGGAAAAACAAGAGGGGAGAAGAAAACAGGGCGAGGAACAGCAAGGAAAAGGGAGAAAAACAACTACCCCACAGAGGGGGAAGAGCCACATAAAAAGAAGCAAGGATGAGAGGATCCACCAGAACTTGGGAGAGTGAGATGGGCAGTTCATATTTAATAGTTAAAAGAGTGAGGGAAATAGAGGGGGGGGGGGGGAGCAGTTGGAGTCTAAAGTGTTAGTAAACGATGCTTCTCACATACTGCAATTTACTTCACTGTTCTTCTTCAAAGTCTTATCGTATCTTATCACTGCTTTGAAATGCAAAGTAGATGATTGATTACTATTCATAGTTCTTCAACTTTCTTTAGGGGCAGATCTTCAAGTACTATGTGGTTTCAGTCCCAGTAGCTAACAAGTCTTAGAAATTATCCCAGCAGTGAAGAGAGCATTATACATCTTAAGGAAGGAATGGATTTAAACTAACAGTGAAATGTGACTCTTTTATAAATGGCCAATTCCCACCCGAACTCGGTTGCCAAAGGAACTGTTCTGTTTCCTTTGCTTAGTCCTCATCCCTGCCCTCAGTTACTTTATTGCTTTTTTTTTTTTTTTTTGATGAGTGCTGAAAGGGCACTACCAGGAAAATCTCTTTGTATTAAGAGCTTGAGGAAGGAGCGAATGTAAAGCATGCACAAAATCTCTGCCCCAGTTCACTATCATTGGGAAAACAAAGTAGACGCAATGATACAACTCATGAATGATCTCAACCACTGTGTAAAAAAAAACCAAAAAAACAAAAAAACAAAATATGGTATATATTTCAGAATGAAAAACTGGAGAGACACATGACAAAACATTCACACTTAAGGGATCTTTTAGGGAGTTTGGCACCAAAAAAAAAAAAAAAAGAACCTAAATCCATCCTTTATATAAGTTGCAAAATAGATAATGGTGTTTAAATAAAAAGGTAAAAATCACGAGTCTCACACAGGTATAAAAATGAACCTGTGTTATACATATTATTTAACTCCCAAGAGAACCAGTTAGATGTTAAAAAGAGAAGTCGAAGAACAGGTTTATAGACTAGGAATGTAACCAACCCCAAGTCCATCTGCCCAATGTGCAACAAAGCCAATCACTGAGACATCAAATATGCAGCAAGAAAAGGGTTTGTTCCAGAGACAGCCACAATCACCTTGCCTCTCTCTCTGAAGGGGGAGAAAGCAGGATTTTATAATCATATCATCATACAATCATTGAGATCTCATATATATTGACGAAAAGGGTTGAGAAACTTAACAACTGTTTGAGAGGAAAGTTGGAATGTGTGCATGATGCAAAATATACATGTAACATAAATCCCGTGTTCACTTTGGGGTGAAGACTTAACACCAGAACTGTGTAAAACTCAGCCCCTGACGTCAGGAGGTTATGTCAGGACAAGAAGAAGGTGCTATGGACGTGCTCTGAGAGCCGGGATAAATTGGATGGGGTTCAGATTTGTTATCTCCTGCAAGGCATGCTGGCCTTGCTTTTTCCTAGGCTGGATCCATGTCAGTTGACATTGAATCCCAGCCTCTGTAGAGATGCCTGGTAGATTGTTAGTAGGGTCGGAAAAGAGACAATAGCAGATTGGGGGGGAGTAATTCTCTGGAAAAAAAAAATGCTTTAAACTTTCTAGTTTTAATCCTATGGGGCACTGTTTCAAGAATATACAAATAGAGGCAAAACTGTTTTTTTCCACAAAGAAGGAAAGGGAAGTCAAATGGATCCTCTAGAGAAGACAGAATTTGTGTGTTTCTCAGGTACCTACAAGGTATGGACTTTTAAATTATTTTTCACAGAATCATGATCTTGGCCTGCCAGTGTCAAGGGTGCTACAGTCAATTGCAGTCAATACATAACTTACTTTTGAATTACAAATGTTTGCTCTCACGTAGTAAGATCAAGAACCAAAAGAACCTTAATAATCCTCGTTGCATCATCTGTAAGTGCTTAGTGAACAGCATCTCATGAACATTACAAAAGATAGAATCCTTTACTATACAAATTATTGTATTATATAACACATGTTTCTCACACCCATACTTTCCCCGCCCCCCAATGTGATAATTGCTTTGTATTTTGGTTATGCCTTTTATGGGGAACTTAACATTTCATTTATTCTAATCAATTGATCTAGTCTTCTGGGATGATGTATTTTCTTTCTTCTATGGATAAAACAAATTAACCTCCTGTCTGGATCTTTGAAAGAAATGTGTAAAGGTTTGATTAATGGTAGAGTTACAGAATCTGTTTTGAAGTAGAGGAAGTGGTATAATTATTGAGTTAATTAGGCTCTATTTTGAGGGACTATCATTTATTGAGACTGCATTAAATAATTATAATCTAATTTTTTTCATTTTTCTATAGAGAAGATACTTGGTTGTTTTCCCCTGATATTTTTTTTTTTTTTTAAATTTTTATTTATTTATGATAGTCACAGAGAGAGAGAGAGGCAGAGACACAGGCAGAGGGAGAAGCAGGCTCCATGCACCGGGAGCCCGACGTGGGATTCGATCCCGGGTCTCCAGGATCGCGCCCTGGGCCAAAGGCAGGCGCCAAACCACTGTGCCACCCAGGGATCCCCTTCCCCTGATATTTTAAAGATACTGTTAAGTATCCAGTTTCATGTCAATACAACTACACAAATATCACTATTATATAGTTCAATTCCTTAACTCCAGATAATACTCTGTGGAATTTTTCCCAAGGCAAAAAAAAAAAAAAAAATCACATAGATAATTGCAAATACTCATATTTTGATGGTCTCTGTTTTCATTATCTTTATAATGGGATTCTGATTAGAATATAATAGTTTATGTTTGTATTTAGACAAAATCCAAACACATCTCTTAATTTTTTTTTTTTTTTTTTTTAAGAAGTGAAGCAAATCTGAACATTCACTTCCCTGCTGGAAACCCTTCAGTCACCTGCCTAACTGAGGTGTACCAGGCTCTGTTTCCTCTGGCTTCTGCGGACTCTCATTCCCTATTTTCTCATCCTTTTTTTTGCTTTTGTCCTGTAGAAATACTGTCCATCTTCTAGCTGTTAATAGGCTCTTCTCTCACTTAATCTTGGCCCACACTCTTTATTTAGTGAACTACTCATCCTGTGTTTGAACTTTCAAGTTATTTCCTAAGGTCACAACCTCCCTGATGTTTCAATCTAGATCTGTCATCCCAATCACGACATTTTGACTTTCCTTCCTAGCCCTTGCAGCTTGTAATTATATCCACCTATTAGATTACTTGACAGTTCTTCACTCTCTTCATTGGACTATAAACTGCACAGAGAATAGACCCTTTAACTCATCCTCACATTTCTATCTTCAGTGCTTAACACCATGAATGCCATATAGTAGGTGCTTAATAAATATTTGTTTAATGAATGAACATAGTGTTTGACATTGATTCCCTTTCTGAGTATGATATGACAATCAAAATGTCTGTTAGTAATTTCATGTCCAAAGTAATGATGTTACTGTACAAAAGGAAATTGTTGAAAGAGTTATTTTCATTATCCCTTTAGAATACATGGTATTAACTAAAATAACTAGTGATTAGTAATTTTAAAACTCTTATTGACTTGGATAATTATTTGTTTTTAACTATTTTACCAGGTGAATGGTATTTCTGTGGAATAACAAATTTCCAAAGAACTTTCTCTAGAAATCTTTATATTTTTTATACCAAATTATTTTTTACCTACTATATCTACAAATTATGTATTCATTTTATATTAAAAAATCCAGTAGCACATTGATCATTTGGAAGAAAATGCTGCTAAAGATTATAGAAAATGAACAAGATGAGCTTTTAAAGTTATCGTTTTTATATAATGGATTAGCTATAGGTCTATTTTAAATTTAATATTTAGAAACAAACAAAAATATTTCAAGGGGCTCCTGGGTGGCACAGTCGGTTAAGTGTCAGAGTCTGGATTTCAGCTCAGGTCACAGTCTCAGGATCAGATCCATCCCTGCTTCTGTGTCCTCGCTCAGTGTGAAGCCTGGTTAAGATTCTCTCTCCCTTTCCTTCTGCCCTCCCCATCTTACTTGTGTATGCGTGCTTTCTCTCTCTCTCTCTCTCAAATCTTTAAAAAAAAGACATCTCAAATGAGTTGAAATAAATGCAGTGTGGGAGAATTCTATACAGAAGCACCATGGCACCTGTATTATACTTTTTTATCTTTAAATTGTCTAATTACCTTTGAGTAAGAAGAACAATGATGTATATATAAAATCTCTGCCAATAATAATCTACCTGTGACATGTTTAAGTTCATATTTCTTCACTTGAAATTCAGTTCAATTTCTTTTATTTATATGGCCAATGATACCCATTTGTGTTTTGGCAATTTACTTGAATAACATGTATCTTTTTCTCCATTTAGATTACACTTTTTTTTTTCCCCCAGAGGGATGCAGTTATTAATATTTGATCCTACCTAAAAGAAGAGGGAAGGAATATTTAATATTTAATAAATATTTAATATTTAGGCTACATCATGAATAATGGGTTGAAGTTGACCATCTACACAGAGGAGATCGATTTTTGTAGTATTTTGAGGTAGTAAATAGTTTAGGCTTTTGAGACAATAGATATTTGATGTAACTGGGGAGTGTCCTAGTGTATGTGGGTTGTGTCAGGGAGCAAGAATTTCTTGTCCCCTTCCAGGGTCTTTATAGGTGGACTAAGAATCAAATTGACATGAAACAGATTAACAGAAAAAAATTTAATTTCATATGTGAATGAAGTCCACACAGACTCAGAAATTCCAAAGACAGTCAGGCAAGATGAGGCATAAATGTCATTCTGAACTAAGGAGAAGGGCATAGGGGTCTGGGATTACAATGGGCAGGAATGCATTCACAGGAAGTTGAAAAGCAATGTTTGGTAAATAAAGGTTTTTGTAGGGCCTTGAAAACAATGGGACATGGAAGACTTTGATCAAACAGGCCTTGCTAGGTCCCTCCCTGTCTACAACACCTAGTTTATATCATAATGCAGTTATCTATGGTGATAGCTCTCCTCTTGAGTAAGTCCTCTAAATTCCTTTTAGGCATTGAGCAGGGGAAATAAAAGGCTTTTTGCTGAATATGCCAGGTTTTGATTGCTTTTTAATTTGAAATAATCTTCATGCCAAAGTGGCTCATTTTGGGGAGGCCTGCCATTGGCCCTATAGCTGCGATAACAAAATACCATAGGCTAGGTAATTAACAGATATTTATTTCTAAAAGTTGTGACTTAAGTCCAAGATCAGTGTCCCAGCATAGTTGGATTTTATTAAGAACCCTCTTCCTGGCTTGCTTGCAGATGGCCATCTTCCTGTGTTCTCACATGGAAGGTAGAGAATGAGAGAGAGAGAGAAACTGAGTGGTAGCAGGGAGGGGGCAAGGGCAAGGGGAGAACAAGTTTTCTGGTGTCTTCACTTATTAGGGCACTAATTTTATCATGATATCCCCATGCTCATGACCTCATCTAAAACGAAGTACTTCCCAAAGACCCCATCTCCAAATATCATCACATTAGGGGTTAGGGCTTCAATATATTAATTTGGAGGGACACAATCCAATCCACAGCATTCCTCTCTGCCCCCCTTCCCCAAATTCTTGTCCTTCTTGAATGCAAAATGCATTCATTCCATTCCTAAAGTCCCAAATTCTTAACTCATTTTAGCATCGACTCTAAAGCCTAAACTCCAAAGTCTCATCTAAATATCTAAATCAGATTTAGGCGAGACGAAGTCTGATTCATCCTGAGGAAAAATTTCTCTCTAGCTGTGAACCTGTGAAACCAGACAAGTTTTATGGTTCCAAAATTCCACAGTGAGTCAGACATAGAATAGGCATTCCCATTCCAAAAAGAACTACAAAAGAAATAAGCGACAGGTCTTAAACACGTCCAAAACCTAGCAGAGGCAAATTCCATTAGATCTTAAAGCTTGAGAATAATCATCCTTGGCTCAATGTTGGGTCTTCCAGACCCAGTGGAACAGTTGTCCTGCCCCTGCAGTTCTTCTGGGTGGAGGTCAATCTCCCAAGGTTCTCAAGGTGGGGATCCCTCCCACAAGGTATGCTAGGTAGATGCCCTATCCCCAAGTCTCTGGGCAGCCCTGCCCCCAAGGGTTGCAGGTAGAAGCCCTCTGGCCTGTTGACATTGAGGAGATGGTCCCACCCTTTGAAACTAAGGAGGCAACCCTGATGATCTCTGAATTGCCTATGGGATCAGTCTAACCTTTTCTTGGAGAATAGCCCTATTAAGTACTGAATAGCTCTATGGTCCAGACCTGTGGAATCCAAGAAGTCCAGCAACCATCTTTGAGTCTGTCTCATGTTCTCTCTCTTTTAGTTCAAGCTAGCAGTGTCTTAGCTGATATAATTTTATCTCTATTCCTGGTCTCTGCTGAGGTAGCTGATTAAGACCACGAGTCTCCCTCATGATCTCTTAATCAGATGGTTTTTCAGCCATATCCTTAGTGTTTTCTTTAGAACAAGCTTCCTCACTTTTCTGCAATACGGATAGACTGAGAACTTCTCAAATCTTCAGGGTCTAGTTCCTTTTGTTAAGAATCCCTTCTTCAATTCATCTCTCCTTTTGAATTTTACTGTAAGCTGTCAGGGGAAACCAAGCCACTCCTTCAACATTTTACTTAAAAATTACCTCAGCTGAATATCCAATTTTATCACTCTCAAGTTCTACCTTCCACAAAATGGTAAAATATGATTCAGCCAAATTCTTTGCCACCTTGTAACAAGGATCACCTTTCCTCCAGTTTCCAAAAATATATTCCTCATGTCCATCTGAGACGTCACCAGAATTTCCCTTAATGTCCATATTTTTTTGGCATATATCTCAAAAGTCTTCCAGTCTCTACCTATTACTCAATTTCAAAGCTGCTTCCACACGCTTAAGTATCTTTTAGAGTAGCACTCTCAGTACCAAAATCATCTCCAGAGAAATATATGTATTAGAATATTAGAGTTATATATATATATATATGAATCAGTATGTATAGTTCAGTATGTATGTATGTATAGTCAAAAAGCCAGCCGACTCAAGCCTTAAGAAGAGCTGAGGTTCAATTCAAGTCGAAAGATAGAAAGAAGTAAGTCTCAGCATAAAGCAGTCAGGCAGGAGAAGTTCCCTCTGATTCAAAGGAAGGTCTTACCTTTTTGTTCTATTCAGGCTTTTGACTGAATTGAAGGCCACCTACCTTGGGGAAGGTAATATGCTTTACTCAGTCTTCTGATTGATTTACATGTTAATCTCATCTGTAGATACCCTCACAGACACACTCAGAGTAATGTTTGACCAAATATCTGAGCACTCTGTGGCCCAGTCAAATTAGGTACTTAAAATTAACCATCACAGGGAGACTAGAGATAATGAGATCCTGAGGGAAAATGGGAGAAAGAGGTTGGAGCAGATTTTTATAGGACTTTAAAGGATACATTAAGGAATTGAATTTTGTCATTGGAGAATTTGAAAGAGGAGAGAGAGAGGTAATCTGATTAAAATAGAGAAAGGTCTTGAAATAGGGTGGGGTGTTGTGAAAAAAGGCAGAGAGGAAGGTAGTAAATAATGTGGTTCAAAATTGTGGTTTGGTCTCAAGTTGTCCCTCAGAAGTGAGTGGAAAGTTTTGCAATACAGTGGAAGATTGACTTGATGTAAAGTATAAGAGAGAGGAGTCAACAATGGCTGCCAAGTTTTCAGTTTTAGCAAATATATTTATGGTGTGCCATTTACCAAAAGGGAGAAAATGAAGGAAGGAGTAAGTTTTGAGGGAAAGATGCTGATGTCAGTTTTAGATATATAAAGTCTGAGGAGCTAGTGATCACATCAGAGTAGCGCAGTTCCCAGGTCTAGATGTATAATTTGGTGTGATCTTCCTCATTCTGAGTGGCCAAGATTCCCTGTGGAGAGGATGTGGAGATTAAAGAAAAAGTACTTATTGAAAAGGTATCTGGTATTTAATAGATAAAGCAGAGAGGCCCTGGAGGCACCTTAGGTTGTCCTTTGCTCCTATGTCAAAATTTACACAATTATCTCAGAAGTACCAGAGTCTGGGGAAAAAAAATGGTGTATGGTGAAAAATGTGTAGAAATCATGACTCCATTTGATCTCTAGGTTTGGGGCATGTTTTAGTGAGTTTTTACTTTTATTGCTGTTCTGTTGATTTTTGCACCTATCAGCAAAATGTTTTACAGGCTGAAGGTCTACTATAGCTGTAGACATGAAAGTGGATGGTGTGCATGCTGTGGAAGAGGTTGAGCAAAAATCAATCTACCTCAGAATCGATAAATCAGGAAAATTTTCCAATGTCAACAGGGTATTTAGGATGAGAATAATTAAATGAGCTTCAGAAGCAAATTAATTATTGATTACTCAGAAATATCAGATCCTAAAAGATAGAGATTGAGATGTAGAACTTCCCTCCCCACCCCCCCCCCACCCCACCCCCAGTGAAGAAACAGACAGCTCTTCTCATTCAAAACCACAAATAAACTGTTGTGTTGTCTGGAAGAATTGGAAAATCATAACTTTACAGCCAAAATACAATCCATTTGGTACTTTGGATATATGTGTGTGTGTATTCAAAAAACCATCTCCCTTTTTATTATTTTCAGGATAGTTTAAAATTATGTGACGTAAATTTTTAAGGGATTGATAGCCCCCCATTTTTTTTGTTTTGTTTTTGTTTTTGTTTTTACTCTCCTTAGGGTTTTTTTTTTTTTTTTAAGATTTATTTATTTATTTATTCATGATAGAGAGAGAGAGGCAGAGACACAGGTAGAGGGAGAAGCAGGCTTCATGCAGGGAGCCTGACGTGGGACTCGATCCCGGGACTCCAGGATCGCGCCCTGGGCCAAAGGCAGGCGCTAAACTGCTGAGCCACCCAGGGATCCCCTCTCCTTAGGTTTTGTACTTTGATGATGTAGTGCAAATTTCGGTTTTGTATTTTTTCCCTGAGAATTGTTCTGGTGTTCCCACCTGCTCTATCTTCACAGCTTTTTGACCCCCAATATTCTCTATCCTCTGAGACCCTGGTACCATTCACTCATTCACTTATGTGTTCTTACATGTGGTGAATATTTATTAAGCAAAAGAGGAAATTTCCCCTATCACAGAGCTTGCATTCTAGAGCAGGGTTTTCCAAACCGTTGACAGTTTAGGCTAAATAATTCTTTACTGTGGGGGGGCTGTACTGTGCAATATAGCATGTTTAGCAACATCCTTGACCTCTACCCAATAGATGCCACTAGCACCCCCTATAAATATCCTGTAGATGGTAAAAACACCCCCATAGAAAACTACTGTTCTACAGGGAGGAAATAGATAATAAACAAACACAATACCAATGCTGATAAGTGCTGTGAAGTAACTTGGAAACCAGGACTGTGGTAAGAGAGGTAGTAGGGCCAAGAGCTCTAAAGGTTTCTCATTAAGGGCAGCAGTCCGAGTAGCGCACAGATGCAGAAAGCCCTGCACCTCTTTTTCACAGATACTTATCATTCCCTGAGAGCCTGTCTCTGAAATTGTCAATTAAGGCAAGAGCCTGCTATATTATTTATACGATTAAATTATTTCTGGTTCTTGACTATTTACAAAATGCCACAGTCACAGTAAGATTTTTTTTTTTTTTAATTTGTCAAGTAAGTACCTCAACTGAATAGAGCATTTATAACTTCAAATGGACTATCGCCTGCTATTGATTTTGCTGTCCTGTTTCTGCCACTGGGAAACATGAAGATCAATATGTCACATAGGCCCTCAGTGGGGCGTTGGAAGGTATATTTATTTAAAACCACTTCGTTAATTTTCGTTTATTACATTATTTAATCTATCTTAAAGCAGGTCTGCCAGTTTTTGATTTCAGAGTTGTCAGAACTCTGAGTGGGAGAGGTTGTAATAACTCAATAAATCAAAGAACAGTGGATGTGGATTCTAGTTCAGGCTCTGTTATTGACTGGTGAGGAGGGAGGGGACAAATCATTTTACTCCTGGGCATCTTCTCTTAAAAAAAAAAAAAAAATACTAGTACACTTTATTACTTCATGGTTTTCTATGAAGACATGATGCCATAAATGTAAGAGCATTTTAAAAGATATTATGAATACATGTATTTTTGTGTTTATATGTATTTTTTAAGTAGGTAAATATATTAAGGGCAATTTTGTATTTCTCAGATACTCTTGAAGCTGAGGAAGAGCAATTGTCACTACTCCCATCCCATCTGACCTGCTTATTAGCCTTTTCAGGTTCCTGTGCTACTCTGGTAAATTTCCCTCCAGTTTGACATATTTACCACGTTCTATTGAAAGCTTAACATAATTTTCTGTAAGGGGTAGCTTACCCAGCAACTGCAGTGAGACTGTTAAAGCTTTCGTTCTAGAGCAGTGATTCGCTTTTTCATTATTACTCACCAACCCCCAAGGAGCCTGTTTAGACATTGTTTTCCTAATTGCTCACCCCATGAAATGTTAATGCCATACATTTGTTCCTGCTCAAGAACCAATTTTGCCTTCTGGGAGTGATGTGGCAAAGCCTTCCTTCCCCCTTGATTGGGAATGCATGTTTTAGTGTCTCTGGATTTGAGGTTGGAGTCTACATTCCCAGCAGCTTTTTAGCAGATTCCTTCAGTCCAGGTCTACTGTGGCTTTGTGGGGGTGGGACCTTGGCTCAGTTAGCTGGATCTCTTGGTAAGCCTGTGCTCTGCAGGCTAGTTTACCCTTCTGAAGTCACTTAATATCTGAATAGTTCTTTGACTACAAAATGGCATTATATTTGCTGCTCCTGATGTTCAAATGAGGTGATACCTACAAAACACTTAGCATAACATATGGTACATGATAAACTAAAGAGTTCTGATTATTGATACCTAGTAACAACAGCCAAAAATGGAAAAGGAAAAAAAAAAAAAAAAAGAAGAAGAAGGGTGGGAGGACTACTTCTTTTAGGTCATACCACTGTATTTTGCATTTGTGCAGTGGTTATTTTATTTTTTAAACTATACTCAGAGCTTGACCTTTGCTTCTGTTTTTCTTTTATACCGTTAGTTTTGATTCCATGTTTCGGCCTGTCATCTGCAAATTTAATTGGCTTTTTATGGTTCTCATCCCAGATGAGAAAAAGAAAACAAAATAAACCAACCATTACTCTGGGGGGGACAAAGTCAGGGAGAGCCACGAGTGTGCCCATATCTAGCTGTTGATTTCCCATTAGAAAGAATGGTTCTCAACCTTGATTATAAATGGGACTGAGAAATGACTTAACTGTTGGAGTTTTTAAAAATTCGCCAGGTGATTATAATGTGAAGCAGAGTCAATAGCTACTGTATATTCACATAGTAGAGAATCCATTAAAATAGACCATCTCTCCTAGATTTCTCTTTCTGTTTACAAGGATGTTACTAGAATTTTCACATGGTACCCTTTTGAAATCCACATATCTTTTCTACAGAATTCATCTATGGGAAGGGAAACTTTTCCTCTGTCATCTTAGGTTCAAGTGGTTAGGTCCTGCAGATTAATTTACAGTAGACACCTTCACAGGAGGAAAGACTCTGCTTTGTACGTGAGCATAGACTAGTTCTCAGTGATGAGTAACTCGTGAATAGCCAGAAGTAAAGGTTATATAACATCCTAACAAAAAAGTGGGAAGAAGTTTCAGGCTTCAGGGGGAAACTATCAAAGACTTTATTGGACTTTTTGAAGCTAATAGAATGGGGAGTCTTTCTCCATGGCAGCTGAATTCATAAGAAACTTCCTTGGGGACCCCTGGGTGGCTCAGTGGTTTAGTGCCTGCCTTCAGCCCAGGGCATGATCCTGGAGACCTAGGATCGAGTCCCACATCGGGCTCCCTGCATGGAGCCTGCTTCTCGCTCTGCCTGTGTCTCTGCCTCTCTCTCTCTCTGCGTGTGTGTCTCTCATGAATAAATAAATAAAATCTTAAAAAAAAAAAAAAAAAAAGAAAGCAACTTCCTTGTGGGCGGGCGGACGGGGGTTAATGCTGTGTTTTCAGTGGACTCTACTTTAAGTCCAATGAGGTAGATTCAGATTTCTTTCCGTATCTTTTGTAGTTCAGATGTTTCAGTTTAAAGTAATTTTTTGCATCGAAACTATAATCCCTTCATCTTAAAAACCAGTAAGTGTAGATTGACCCATAACTGCATCCAAAAAAGAAATTATATTTGTATGGCATGACCAAGTGCTTACTGTGTCCTGATTTTGTTCAGCTAGTCCAAATAATTTGCCCATGGTCAATAGCTAATAAATAACAGAGCCAGGACTAAATCCAGGTTTACTTGACTCCAAGGTGGACCTTCCATTATACCATGCTGTTCTTAATATTCCCTTAATGATCACTGCTCTCCTTAGAGCTCTAATCACTTTAATAAGCCACCATAAAGTTTCATTAGGGATGATTATCAGAAAATACCTTCTCCTATATCTGGAAATAGAAATTTTAGGCCTCTTTATAGTTTTAGCATCTTAGAGGAGCTGGATCATTTTATTTGAAAAATTTCTCAGCACACTAGGATGCAATTCACTTGCACGTAGAAATTTAAGAGCTGTCTTCCTAATGCTATCTTGGCCTTCAGAGGCCTCTTTGCCTATCTTTTCCATCTAAGTTGTGTTCTCTTTGCCACAGAAAAAGGAATTAAAATTGGAATTCCATGGTATCTTATTTTCCTTCTGGTCCCTAACACTAACACTGTTGGGGAGGAAAAAGTTTTCTTCAACTCTCTTAGGATCCTTGGTTGGGTCTGAAAATTAAACTGATAAAGACAGATTTAGAAAAGCATGCAAATATATTTAATGTAAGTTTTATGTGGTACAGCAGCCTTCATAAAGAAATGAAGGCCAGAAGAAACAAACCTGAGTGTGTTTATGGTAGGTTTGATGAAGTGTGGACACTTGTGGAAGAATATGATAGGTTAAGAAGTATGAAGTAATTGTCATAAACTGGGAGAAATTTAGCAAGTCTATTTATTAGGATTTTCTTTTTTTCTAGATATATATTTTAATTGAAGTTTGATTTGCCAACATATAGTATAACGCCTAGTGCTCATCCCTCCTCAGTGCCCATCACCCAGTCACCACAACCCCCCACCCACCTCCCCTTCCACTACCCCTTGTTCGTTTCCCAGAGTTAGGAGTCTCTAATGTTTTGTCACCCTCTCTGATTTTTCCCACTCATTTTCCCACCTTTGCCCTATAATCCCTTTCACTACTTCTTATTTTCTCCATATGAGTGAAACCATGTAATGATTGTCCTTCTCCAATTGACTTACTTCACTCAGCATAATACCCTTCAGCTCTATCCGTGCCAAAGCAAATGGTGGGTATTCGTCCTTTCTAATGGATGAGTAATATTCCATTGTATATATAGACCACATCTTCTTGACATCCCTTTGGCTTCTGATAAGGATGCTCCTTTCCTTTAGGTGTAGGGAAGGCTCCACCTTTCACATGAGGGTTTGTGATGTGTTTCAGAGAAGAAAGACGGGGAGTTGAGGGAGGAAGTCAAAGTGACCTTCTTGCTTCTGTCCCCCCCTTTTTTTTCAAACTCCTTCTAATCTGTTCAGTATGACAAGGTGCCATATTTTGGGGTAGTGTGTCCTGAACCTTATCAACATCAACCTTCAACATAGGATACCAAGTACCCTATATGGTAGGTTCCGTCATTTCTATTTATTTGGTCCTTACTCAAAAAATAATTAAAAAGTAAGAGCTACTCTAATGTACACGTACTCTACATTGTACTCTACATTAGAGTACACATTATAGTTGCATTATCTGGACGCTGAGTTAATTTTGAGTCTCCTTACAAGCAAAATGATTTACGTAATTCCCATAACTAAAGGAAAAATATTTTATCAGTTTATTTTCAAAGAGTTTTTTCACATTCTAAGAGAAATTTGTTAATTCTTATATAAGGAACATAAAACAATATGATCTTAAAAGACTGCATATAACATTCTTCACAGTTATTTCATTTTGTCAACTTCTGATAGAAGTAGAGGATATAATATCAACATATTATTCAATTTAAAATATCCTCTGGTACCAAAGAGTATTATAAACAAGACTAGATTTTAGAAATCTAAATTTTAGATATATACAATTTAGGGAATACATCACAGTGAATAGCTTCCATATCACTATGCCCTCTCCATTTGAGACCGCTAACAGCTGAACATGGTGGGTCTGCTATTTGAGTGCTGATTAGGATCAATGGATCAATAGGATCAATACTTAAAAAGCACCTGACAAAGTTATGCACATATAAAGGCTGATTGATATTCCTACCCAAATGGACAGAGGGACATTTTATTTATGAATAGATATGAGATTATATTGCAAATTTTAGTGTTGCTGTTGTTGTCTTTTTAACAAGTCTCAAAGTTTGATGCCACTTGTTACTAAAAGTAAGGAAAGAAAAATTTCCTAGCCCTATTTATCCTGTCTCTTGTAAGTTTCTCTTTAATTTTAAAATCTTAGCTGTTCATGGTGCTTCCCATGTAGTTCTATTTTTATTTTTTATTTTTATTTATTTATTTTTAAAGATTTATTTATTTTATTCATGAGAGACAGAGAGAGAGGCAGAGACACAGGCAGAGGGAGAAGCAGACTCCATGCAGGAAGCCGGATGTGGGACTTGATCCAGGGTCTCCAGGATCAGGACCCTGGGCTGAAGGCAGGCGCTAAACTGCTGAGCCACCCAAGGATCCCCTAGTTCTTTTTAGATGTTTCTGAGTATCCCTCCTCATCAGGATCACTTACCATTCTAACATTTTAATTTAAAATTTCAGAGGACTTCTTCTTATTTCTTTCTGATTGAGTTGTCTCATCATAAGAATCTTAGGTCTTTCTGTTTCCTGAAAGTTTTGAAATCTGATTGTTAAAAACATGGACTAAATTATAATTTAATCCTATAATTCTTATCTCCTCACTACCCTTCCTCAAGATTATCCTGAATATTACAATGGTAAGTCATATAGAGTCCCATCATTCCAACCTGGCTACCAGTTTCTTCTTACTCATTCAAAGTCACTGTACTGCTTCCTCTGGCATCTGAGGCATTAAATTGCCCGCCAGCCAGGCAAGCAAAGAAATAACTTCTTTAGTTGAATAGCACTCCAAGGAGAGTTGAGTGCTCTTTTTCCTCCCTCCTTCCTATCATTTGTATAACTCATCATTCTAGCATTTTTGTATGTGAACATGGAATGATCATCCATTTCAATCATGTACCCACATAGTCTATATTATCCTCACAAATGGCTCCACTTACAATCCAGTCTTCTTTTATTGTTACCGTCCTACTACCTTCAAATTTCTATCTCAGCAGGTAAGATAGATTTCATTGTGCTATCCTTCTTTCTAACAGACTTGTTTCTTCAGTTAAACTATGCACTTGCACTGCTGCATTCTAATATTGAATCTCTCAATTTCCCCTGACAAATACACATGCATACAAGTGAATGTACATATACACACATATCCTTTTTGTTGTAATACTCTGGCCATTGATATATAGTTATCTGAGAACATGTTTTTTTTTTTTTTAAATAATCCAGTGATGTTCTCCTATGAACACTTTGGGAAACTTCTGTTTTTTCTTTCCATCAAATCCAATATAATTTTTACAAGCTTTGTTAATATTTTTATGTATTTTTTCTCTCCATAAATTTTACTGTGAAATACTCTGAATTAGATCATCAGTTAGAAGTGAATTCCATACTTAACCAATGCTCACCTATTTTGGTATCTTAAATCATTAACTTGCTACCACTTGTTTAACTAGCAGCTCAGCATTTGTTCCTTTCCTAAATCACACATTCCATCAGAGAAAGAGTTTAAAAGAGTACCTGGGTCCTGGGAGCCCTTTAGTTTCCTGTCTAGGACATCATAGCTTCTAGAAACTGCTTGTGTGTTTATCACGATGGCATCATTCATACCGCATGAACCAGCAGCATGAGTGGTTGTCAGCATGTATGATAAGTCTTTGCATTTTTTCCATTATGTCCCTGATGCATATTCCAGAAAGATACTGCACTTTCTATTTGGCCATGTCAGTTCTACATAAAATTCACTCTTCCTTCTTGGTCAATGACAGGCTTTATCCAATTAAATGGCCTTCATTCTTTCTTGAAAAATAGACTGCTACTTCCTTCTAAGTCATTAACATTTGGTTTCTTAGATCTTTTAGAATGTCTGTGCCTCTGTCACTTCATATACATATGGATATCTTAATTTATTGAGCCAATAACACTATATTTCAAAAACATAATTCAAAGATTAATAATACTCTTTTGTAGTAACAATATAGACAGTAATAGTAATAGAAATATCATTCACTGTCATTTGGGTTGTTTAAATTATATCTGAATATAATATGAAATTCAGTTGAAAGTAGGGAGAAAGATCATCTCTATGGCTTTTAAGGTCACAGCACATTTAAGGGAGAAAACTGCAATATGGAATTGATCTTTGGATATTATTAAACAACAATTATATCTTACTTTGTTCTGTGACTGGCAGGCCATGTGCTGTAGAGGCCATAGCCAGAGTCTCTGCAGGAGGATTTCAAATACTGCCAATTCAGAAGGAGATACCAGCCAAAGGGATCTGGCACTGCAATTGCTAGAATTTCTCCTGAAAATGTTCATATTTTAGGCAAAAATAAACAAAATGATGTTACCATAATACCTACCACATAAAACAAGGGACAAATCCTTGTTGAATTAATGTAAGTTATAGCATGATATAGAAATGGAGAGCATATAAATGAAAAGTATTCATACAGGCAAAATAAATGAATACTTGGGATTAACTATTTCTTATTCTAAGAGTTGTTAGAAATAAAATCGACCAAGATATATTATCTATTAGGGAATGTCATAGAATACAGTCATAATTTGGTTCTACCATTTCTTTGATCAATTTAGCACAAAGCAGATAATTGAATAAAAATTATTTAGTGGTGATAAAATTTGTATTCTGGGAGTTAATCGTCCTTGTTCAATTAAAGGACAAATTAATGTTAGAGAACTCTGGTACAACTAAAGACTTTATGAAGGACATTAAATATATTAATTAAACCATATGAAATTGCCATTTTTACAAGTCAAAAGTGGTTAGCTTCTGTAATGTCATATGGTTCAACCTAAATAGTTTTAATACATTATTTATATTATAAATATTTATGTAAAAATCTCCCATTTCACCAGACTAGGAATTTGGCTAGGGCAGGATTATTGGTGTATGTGCCCCCAGAACTTGTTTCATATATTTAGGTATTTTATATCTGTATGATCTATGTAAAGAAAAATGGTTTTACTTTTATGGTGAAAAGCAAGACTAATAAAAGCAATTGTTCAATGTGTGTTCACTTTTTGGGTTCTTTCTAGAGCAACAGCAATAGCAAGAAAAGACAATTATTATTTATTGGAAAGTTATATGTGCCAGCTTCTATGATAAATATTTTATCAAAAATTGCCTCATTCAACTCATAATATCCTGGTTGAGATATTATTTATACCATTTTGTAGTTGTATGTACTTAGGCTTAGAAAGACTAAGTCTAGTTTCATTCAGTAGGTAAGTGGCAGGGCTGGGATTTGAACATGTTTCTTGAAATCCAAAGCCCATATTCAGTAATCACAATAAATACTGCTTTCCTTCTAAGATTTTGTGATGATTTCTTTTTTTACCCTGCTCACAGAAGCTCAGATAAATGTGTTTAAAAACTGCTCAATCATACCCATTGGAAATTGGATAGAAATAAAAATATCAAACTTTGTAGCAGAATCCTCTCTCCTCTCAATGGCATGACCAGTATTTCTTCCATGGGTGCTGATTAATGGCATCCTAAGTCACAGGGCTATTGCACACATCTATAGCACCAGCTATAGTTACAAGATTCATCAATGTCTTGATGCTATGGCCAGAAAAAGCATTCAAGAAGAATGATGCAATTATTTTCCTGTAGTTCCAAGCTTCTTGTTTTTGGACACATAGCAGCCGAATGAATGGTCAGAGGGAGAGAAGCATTGTAACTGTATATAATTGGTCAAGGCTTGTGGATTAGTTGCTGTTGGACATATGATCGGTATGAGAATGGTAGACTCCCTATGTTTTCTTTCACACAGGCCTGCTGGCTATTTCTTTCAGTGCTTTTTCATTTACTTTTCATGTCTTTTCTAAACTAAACAGGGCAAGTCATTCAAGACTATTCCTCTGAAAGGATACTGTCATTTAATTTCAAGTTCTCGAAACATGATGGACCACCATTGTAGTACAGGGAAAAAGGTTTTGGATTTGGAAGCAAAACGCTGCAATTCTCTTCTACTATGTACTGACTGTAAATCTCTAAAACCACTTCTATTTCCTAAAAGTTTTGTTCTTTTACTTTTTACTTTTACTTTTTATTGTAAATTTTAAATAGATATAAAAATGGACAGAATAGTAATAGCAAACCCTTATGTACAATATCTGCTTCAAAAATTATCACCTCCGGATGCCTGGGTGGCTCAGTGGTTTAGCACCTCCCTTCAGCCCAAGGTGTGATCCTGGAGACCCAGGATCCAGTCCCACATCAGGCTCCCTGCATGGAGCCTGCTTCTCCCTCTGCTTATGTCTCTGCCTCCCTCTTTCTGTGTCCCTCATGAATCAATCAATCAATCAATCAATCAATCTTTAAAAAACAAAAGAACAGATATAAAGCCATTTCACTTTATATCTCTATTCCCTCCTGCTTTTGTCGCCCATGTTCTATCATAGTAAATCCCAGATATCACATCATTTTAATCATAAATATTACATTATGAATCACTGAAAAATGACTTTTTAAAAAATACATATAACTGAAATAATAGTACAGTACCTAAAATTAATAATAATTCGTTGTCGTCAAATATACAGCGTTTTAATTTTCAGTCATCTCATAGATTTCTTTCTTTCTTTCTTTTTTTTTTCCTTTACAGTTAGGCTTTTAGGGGATCCAGATAAGATCTACTCATTATGATAGGCGGACATTATTTCACTTTCTGGATTTTACTGTATGCATTCCCCATTGTACTCTTTAATATGTTCCTCTAACCTCTGTATTTTCTATAAATTGGTAGTTGGTTCTAGACTTAATCAAATATAGGTTTTGCTTATTTGTTTTCGAGGCAAAACTACTTTATGGATGGTATTGTGTTCCTCCATCAGAAGGCATGTAATGTTTGGTTGCTTTTTATAATATTGAGAACCAAGGATGATCAGTGCTCAGACCCATTAATTCAAAGGGGCCAAATGGAGAGATTCTCTTTTTCTCATTTCTTTTTCATTTGTTAGCTGGGATACTACTGAAAGAAAATTCTTCCTTATTTGCTCTCTTCTTTCTCAGTTATACAATTTCATGTAGGAAAGGACAGATAAATACTTAATTATTCCCTTTATGTACCAGTTTCCAAAATAATAAATTGACTCATTACTATCTATCAATTCAGTCAGTTTATTTTTTGTATTATTATAAACTATAATGAAATGTATTTACTAATGCATTTAATCCATTTAATGTTTTAATCCATTTTAGTTATTATTCTTCTTGATTTGAAAGTTATTCTATTTTGTTCATTCTTAACCTCTTTAAGAAAGCCTCTAAACAGTTTCACATCAATTGTATTTCACATCACATACTATTTCACATTAATAGTATCTTTTATTAGGCATTAACAAGCTTTTCCAGATTTATCTTGTATATTATTTTGTATCAACTCTATAATCAGCAATATATCCAAGGAGCCTAGTTCCTTTCATTGGAAAGTAATATATCAATACTATAATATGAGCATTGGGGTTACCCACTGAGTTGGGCTTGTTTTTAGGCCTTTTCAGTAGAGCTGGGAAACATTTATTTTCTTCTTAATCATAATAAAACACATCATGAGTTTATTTTGATAATTCAAATTTAGAACTACAGGAATTTTATTTATTCTCCTCAATTTACATCTATATCTCCTTTCCCCAGCAATGAGAATCCAGTTTCTCAATGATGCCAGAAATGATAGAATTAGAATATCACCTAGTAAGTCATTTGTTTTATCCCACATACGTATATATTAACTTTGGAATTACCAATACCAACACTACACATGAAATCCTAATAAATATTGTGTATGTAAAAGTACACTGTAAATCCAAAGTTCTATACAAAGATAAGTTGTTTTTAAATAGAATCATGAACATACTTTGAAAGTATTTCCTTAGGTCTCCAAAGGGAAAAAGATTGTTAGATATATGATAGAGACTGATACAGAACTTATATTAGCAGGTAAACTATTCATTATCAATCTGCAACATTGTAAAATTGAATATTTTAAATCAACATAGAAAATAACACTATCATCACCATCCCACTTCCAAAACTTTTGTTGTGATATTTTTATGAGCCTTATAAGATTTTCAAAGAAAGATGGCATTCTATTTTAAGAAAAGAAGCTATATTGTTCTTCTTTCCTAAGGTCAAGAACTTAAATTCACAATATAATCTGATATGTTTCTTACATGGTGTTACTGATGGTCCAAAAGTCTGTGGGGAAACTAAACTTGGTATATAATTATGAATACAATCCATGAAATATTAATATTTATTTTCAGGCATAATACTTTTTAATACTTATTTTCTTTCTATATGTTCACTTTTAAAAGACTCTGACAATTAATCATTATTAATCAATTAGTTTTGTATTTATATGACAAAAAGAAAGAAACGGACCAGAACTCTATTGAAAATTTGTGGCTTGTATTTCTACTATGTGATAGTTGATAGTTTCCTTACACATTAATAGAGTATTTTTTTAAAAGGGTTGAATGTAAGCAAAGGTGATCACTGCTTTAGCCACTAAAAGGAATTTACAGTCTTTAGTTTTACTTTTGCTCCTGAGAAATATATTATCTCTCATTTTTTAAAGTTCTAAATTATTGCATTAGGATTATTTGATTATTTTTAAAGTCATTCATTGTTTTTTTTTTTGTTGTTTTTTAAAGATTTTATTTATTTATTCATGAGAGACAGAGAGAGAAAGAGAGAGAAGCAGAGACACAGGCAAAGACAGAAGCAGACTCCATGCAGGGACCCTGATGTGGGACTTGATCTCGAGACTCCAGGATCATGCCCTGGGCCTAAGGCAGAGGCTCAACCGCTGAGCCACTCAGGTGTCCCATATTATTAGAGTATTGCTGGGCATTTTTGCTGTATGAAGTGATATAGAATGTTTATAATGCAGAATACATTAAAATAATAGTACAAATAAAGTCAATTGAAAAGCAGTCCTATGTTATTGGATGGAGTAATTTGTTAATTAAAATTTTATTAATTTTAAAGAATGTTCTGCATGGTACCTTTTAAACTTTTAATTAATATGTTTGCTTTCATAAATTGAGGCTATCAAATATCATTGAAAATTATGTGAGTTGAATTATAGAATAGGGATAATAATAGAAGAAAATATCCAATTAACAGTTTAATGTAGAGTATTCCTTATTCTATAAGCATATGATTTTGATAATACAAAATTAATGTTGATAAAGTGATGCATTTTAAATTTTTGAATTATTTTTGGAATTTAGGATTTAGATAAAATAATTTATATAATTCTAATTAGCCTATACAAGTGTTTTTTTTATATACAAGTGTTTAATGATAATCTCACCTGAAAAATGTACTTTAATTTATATCAAAGTAAATTTTTGCTGAAAAGTGAATAGCTGCCTAGGTTATGTTTTGTATATAATTGGTTGTTCCATCTCAAATTTGTTGAAGATAATGAAGGTACTGTGGTATAGAAGGTAGTGCAATGGATTATGTTACAGGACTGGGTTCTACATCAGATTCTTTAGCCCACTTAGCTCTCTCACTTGGGGTCTTTCAATCTGCTACTGAACATTTAGTGAGCACTTACATACACCAGCTACAATACCCGGCCATTACATAAAGGTAAGCAAAAGAGTCATAGCCCTTCTCATAGCCCTACTCATAGCACCTAAAGTTTCATGAAAGAAACTGATGAATATATAGTGTGATGAGCGCTGTGAAAAGTAGGAGAACGTATAGCAGAGGCTCCTACTCCACATCCTAAAGGTCAGGGAGGTGAAGCCTGTACTACCTAGGAATGGAGCTGTAGGGAGAAAGGATGAGTGATCCATGTAGCAGGAACAGCATATATAGAGGTTTGGAGGTAAGAAAACATGGGTCCTGTGAAGAAGTGAAATGTTCTTCAGTACGGCTGGATCATAGAAATCAAGGGGATGGGGCAGTGCAACATGAAAAGGGCCAGATGAGGAGAGGTGAGACTGTGAAGTGCCTTCTAAGCCACCTGGAAGAAAATGGACTTGAACCTGTCAGCCGTGAGGCACTTCTAAGAGTTTAAAAATTCACTCAGGCTTCTGTGTGGAGAATGGATTCCAACAAATTGATACCAGAAGTGAGGGACAACCTGTCATTTAAACTCACTGTGCCTCACAACAAAATTGGCATATATCATCTCTAAAATCGCTCCTCACACTATATGAATCCAAGATCTCTTCTAACTAGTGTAGATGCTAGAGAGTTTTCAGAAAGATTTTCTCGATGGAGACATGAGAAGAAATTAACTCTATCTTCCAGATAAACTAGTGTGTTATCTGCCCTCGCTTGACAGATAAATCAGCAATCACACTGCGCACTAATAAGAACCTCATTTGAAAGTGTATCTACCAAGTGGGTATGGTAGGTTTTCAGCCATTTGGAGCAGAGTGGTAGCAGATGTAACACTAGAATAACATTAATAAAATATGGCAAAATAATAGCTAAATGCTGGGAAATATTCTCTCATACCTATAAGTATATCTAGCCTATTGGCAACACTGATTTATATAGTGCACTTCATCCTAGGAAAGCAATTTATGAAACATTATCATAATGGAAATTGTGTTTTTTCAATTAGTTGTTGAACACGAAGATTTTAACACCTGGGGGAAAATATTTATATGGAATACTCTCTGTGAAGAGAGGACCTGTAGGCACTTCATTTGAGAGGTTTAATACTAGAGGACTTTTATAGGGGATGTAAAGTTCCCTCCCTCTAGGTTCTGTGTTCCTTAATAACATCTGAGGCCACCGTGATGCCATTCCTTGTTAGTACCACCGCTGCACAGTTCAGACAAGACTAGCAGAAGAGGTAAGTTTCCCTAAGGGAGTAGTTAGGAAATTAATTAAATGGAGGGAGGCACTGGGATATTTAGAAAACAAATTAGAGTCAAGACCAAACACAGGCAAGAACAAAAAAAAAAAGCAATAAGAATCATGGGAGAGCTAAGTTTGCTGTGTGGCCTTCCTGCCACTGTTCTAAAAAGAGCAAGGATGATCATTTTTCTTAGGAAAATAAATTTCCTCTTCCACAGTAACATACATTTATAAATGGCTACATTTATAAAATTTAAGCATTTTTTTCAGTACTATTTAGAAGATATATTCTCACCTAAATAAAAGCTTCATTCCAAACATGAATCTCAGAGGCTGCTCCAGTCGTCATTTGGAAGGTTGCTACAGACTCTTAACAAAGGACAGGTTTAGGAGGGCTTGGTATGAAAATAAATACTCAGCCCTTTCTGAAATCAATTTCTTTAGATGACCAATATTTGAATTTTAAAATGTCTTTCTTTTCAATTCTGAGTTAATTGAAAATACTAGGGTAATAGAGCTTGTTAGACAATAGGCTTAATCACAGTATTAATTTAAACTATAGTTGACTTGACAGTCTGTCTCTGACAGACACTATTCATGAATTTATCCAATTTTCATGAAGTTTACTCAATTGACATTAATTTTTTGCTATTGCACCTTCTAACAATTAATTCTTATAATTCAATAAAATGGAAGCCTTAAAGGCAAAGATGTCTTTGATATATATATAATATTAATATTTAACATATACATTTAATATAATATATATTTACATATAACATAATATAGTGTAATATAATGCTTATACATATACACCTTGAATTTTGAAGATTGATCTTCCCAAATCTTGTAAATAATTACTTGCTAGTAACTCCAGTGACTGAGGTTCAAGTTTAAAAAAAAAAAAATTGCTTTAAATAGCTGATGAGACATATATAGAGTTGGCAGGGAAGGAAAAAAGAAAACATTTGTTCAGTTATTGATATCATTTGGGTTTTCATGCTTTTGTGGACATTGAATCAACATAGGTTACATAATCAAAAGAAATATATTTTCAAATGGGAACTGAGGCTTAGGCCACTGTTTTCGGATTTAGTCAGTAAATATGTAGTACTTAATGTGTTATGGGTGAAATAAAAAAGTTCTCCCTTGAACACACAATATAGTAAGTATATAAAATCATGAATATTAGATAATAATAGTAGAATTATTAAAATGTAAACATTAAATAAAAACCAGACGATTCTATTACACATAATGACAGTAATTATAACTAACTTTTCTTGACTGGACAGTCTGGTAAAGTATCCTACATGCATTGTTTCATTTAAATTTTCAAACTGGGACTAAATTTTCCTTATTTCCACTCATCCAGTAGAGAAAAAAAGCAATTTAGTTTTATTTTATAGGTCAGCACACTGAGGTTCATAAGGCACGATCAACCTGCCTGTAGAGACATAGTCCAAGATTTAAACGGTGAAGCCTGTCTTCCCTCCTGTCATGCAAACTGAGTTCCTGAGGACTCTTTCTTCTAAATGCAGACATTAATTGTAGAGACCTTGCAATAGTAGAATTGTGACTCTCCCATGCACAGATTGGAAAGTCTACTTGAATGGTCTGCAGATAGAATATATTTTCATGCATTTTCTTTTTCAAATGCATTTTTTAAAAAAGTTTTGTCTTTTGCTCACTTAATTCTATCTCTTTAGTAGACTTTCCTGTTTATGATTGGCATCTGAATTATAAATGCTAGCTTCATTCCTGGCATTAAAAGACAAACACATTGTATGAATATGAAAAAGTAATTAAACCACGGTAGTTTCATGAAATTATGTATAAGTGATGTAAAGTATTTTAATGTATTACAGTATTTTTCAGTAACTATCATATTTTAACTAAGTCAGAGCCTGTGATGCGGGTATCATTATTCATTTGATGTATTATCCTCTTTAAAATATGGTTGATGTAGTTCAAAGCATTCACAGATTATTAAGTGCACATTGTTTATAGTTAAATGACTTGCTGATGTTCATGTATTGCTCCCTGTTGGAAGACACTCCAATGGTGAAAACAAAATCTCTGCTGTTTGTTTAATTGTGCCCCAGGGTAGAGATGGGAATGTGTCTAGTAGTGAGAACACCAGCTTTAATAAGCATACAATGCAATTTAACAGTTCATAAAACAGTAAAATTTAATCCTGGACTGAGAGATTTATTAAATTTCACTCAGCAAAATGGAGTATGGGATATGAGAGCAAGTGAGAATTAAGTGAAATGATTTCAGGGGTAATAGATTTTATTATCTGATAAAGTAAGGAAATCATTCTTTTTTTTCGAGCTATTTCTTCTTAATTCATTCTTTGGAAATAATTGGCTTACATAGAAAAGCTTTTTGCAAACAAAATAAATAAGTTGGGAAAAACTAAGAGCTTTTGTTTAACTTTATTTGTTTAATTTCAAAAGCGTAAAACTATCCTACTAAAATCTTACGAGATTATGGCTGAAATATTTTAAACTGCAAGTTAAGATATTTTGTATTCAAGGAGAATTGGCCAATTTTCTTTTTTTTTAAATCCATTTACAGTGCCCCAAACTAAATGATGCTTGACAACACTGCAGTTTTGGATGGTATCATTTTTGCATATCAAGTAGCATATTAAAAAATTCTTAGGCATATTCTCTGCATCTGAAATGATCAATTCTATAAAAGCTTTGCTAAAAATTAACAAAACTGTATTTTTTAAACTTGCTTTGTTTTTCTCTACCCTTCATATTATTTAAAGAAGTATTAAATGGTTTGAACATGCTATTAAAGGGTATAATAAGTTAAAATTGGAAGATTTCCTCCTATATAAAAGTAGCATCTAAAATTGCACATTTTTTTCATTTTTGGGGGTTGAAAAAAATGATTAAAAAGAGTCTTCCCCAAAACTGGATGACTCTTGATTGGCATAACAAAAATAGCAGTTAATGACTGTGTAAAGATTTAAATGTTTTTAAATTTGTGTCATATGAGCCTCATTACACCCTGATGCAGTAAGTAGGGCAGGTATTATTGCCCCTATTTTATAGCTTAAAAAAAATGGAGTTTGGAGAGGTTATGATTTACCAGAGGACATGTGGCCATTAAGTGCAGAATAGGTTCGGTCCTGGTCATTTGAGTTCATGTTATAAAACCATTATTAAGGCTTTCTGCTGCATATTAAACAGAAACATTTAAGATCATTAGTTTTTGAGGATTTACATCATTTTACTTGAGTTATAATTTTATTTGTAATTATATAACCTCGAGCTATTCCAATAATAACTCACTTCATTAGAATAAGATTTGTCTTTCACTGGTCACTAACTGGATAACTACAGCACTTTACTTTTAAACAAAAACATATTTTAAATTGTTTAACACCCTTTAATTGATGATATACCTGTGAAAGTTTGTGTAGGCTACCGAAGGATGAATTTAGCTATATTTAATTACATGAGTGAAATGTTAGAATTAAAAAATATACGTAGCAAGGTTAACACAATCTCTGCCTGTGGTGCTGTGTATCATTTTACTTTCATGTTTTTGCTGAGGAAGTCCAATTTTTGAGAAAGTTAACACAGTTGGACCAAATTAATTTTTCATCTCTTGATGTTGACGGTCGCATTTTACATCATCTGTACAATATCTGTCTTGCATAAGATACCTAATACATGTGAAACAATAATGAGAATCAATTGTGAGCTTTCAGTTGATGGACAATGTGAAGTCTCAGTGATACTTGAGTAGTGATACTTTGGATTTAACTGTCCAAAGCCAGTTAAATGTTCCCAAGAACTCACATATTGACTCACTCTTTTGACTCCTGTTAGAGACGTCATGGCACTCAGCCAGGAGAGGAGTGAAGGTTGCACATTAGCCCTTCAAACACATCTGCACACAAAAGTCACCTCTAGGGCCAGTGTTGTATTCCATGGTCACAAACAGAAATAGTGTCAGTTTGGGGGCAACCTTTTTGGTTATAGCTGATATTGATCACAATGAGGAAACAAAAGGGAAGGAGGATCACTTAACATCTGTGAGACTCTTGTAGTTTTATCTACCATTCTTTTTTTTTTTTTTTTCAGCAATTTAGGCTAAAACAGGTTCTCTCAAGACACAGAAGTGACCCATTAGAAAATGGGTCAGGAAACAAAACTGATTTCTCCAGAGGGTTCCTGAGAGCGCACATGCTCCATTCCTGTTGGTTTCACTCCTTGTATCCCCCGTCACTCTGCAATATTCCTTTCCTGACTACAGCAGAACTCCATATTGTAGCAGCAAACTTCTATCTTGTAAAATCATTCACTAGAATATGACCTTAAGCTTTTGCCTTTCCTCATCCTCATAGTAAAAGCTTTTCTGGCCGGGATATTTCAGTGTTATATTTTTAACAAAACTGGATGCAAAGGTTTTACTTAATCACATTTTACCATAATGTCCCCATTTCCTTTTTTAATTAGGTGCCTCCTAATCTTCCTCAGAATTAGAGGGGATGACTTAGGATCCTATTTGCCTCTGAATCTGGGTATTCAGGGTGACAGGACCAGCATTTCCCTGGTCTAGTTTGATAAATGACTTAGTTTAAAATGGTGTCATAAGGTACATGCCTTGACAGGATTTGAAGTTTGTCCAAATCAAGATGCTAATTACAACTTTCTTGTCCAGTTAATATTCAGCCACAAAGTAGAAATGTCATATGGGTCAGTTTCAGACACCCGTGAGGTTAATCTAGAAGCAAACTAAAGTCACCATCACAGTATAATGTTTTCAATACATTCTGCTCTTCTTATTTGGGTAATCGTTTGGCTGAGAAATTTCATTATGACTGAATTATCAGACATAAAGAGCTTGCTTTTAACTGTGCATCTCCTAGAGTCAGACTGGGCAGTGTCAGCAGCAGGTACAAATCCCAGGGCTGTCTGCAAGAAGCTACAGTGCCAGGACAAATCATGCTGGGTGCTCCTTGGAGACGCTCATGTACAAATGAAATAATGTTTCAAAGAACATCAAGGCCATCCTCCAGAGGCACAAGTAATGACAAAAGGACAATGTACAGATCGAGGGTCTTGGCAGAAAATCAAAGGGGCTCTCCCTACTGCTTTGATTCGGTGACAGTGTGGTAAGAACATTGGAGTTGCAGGATTTGTTTTTAACAACTGAATGATTCCCCCAGCACCAAAGCTCTGGGCTGCTGTAATTGTCCTAATTCACTCTATCCTGAAAATGACTCCGAGTTGGAGGTTTCTAGAAGTGGAATATTGGCCTTATTTACTCACTGCCTGTTATTTGCTCATTGCCAGTTATCTGATGACACAACCACATTACCTGGCAGCTTGGATATGTTATAAATGCTTTGGTATCCCAGAAGATAAACATTTTTCTTTTCCCTTTTCTTCTGCCTCAATATAAGGAAGTTACCATCTTATAATCATGTTCAATTTATTCAAACAGTCAAAATAACCTGTGTTTTATACTCAAATCAGTTCCCTTTTAATGGAGCTATATTCCTATGCTGCTTATTAACTTTAAAGTAACCACAGGGAATTCTTTTCCTTCTTTTCCCTTTTCTACTCAAGATTTAAGTAAAGATGAAATAGTATTCTTCCTTAATTGATTTAAAACTGGTTGAAACTGAAAGATCAAGGTTGTATGCAGGGCTGCCTTCATGGGCATGTGACTTATGTAGTAACACAGGATCCCATGCTTAGAAAGGACCCATGCTCATGTTAACGCTATGCTGTTGCCATCTTGAAATTCTTGACTGTATTTGAATAGAAGGGATGAATTTTTCTTTTTCACTGGGCCCTGCAAATTATATAACCAGTCCTAATTGCTGCTAGTGTTCAAGTAGAACCATCATTTGCACAGTTAACTAAGTTGAAGAGCAAAAACTCATGGATTTCTTTTTGTCTGATTTGACAGTGGGACAGTTAAACATTTGACTTTAAGGAAGGTCAACACAAATTCAGAAAATTAAAAAAAAAAAAAAAGAAAGAAAGAAAGAAACTGATTTCTATGCCTTGGTATTTCTGACACCACCCTCTCCTGGTTCTCTATATTTGTGATCTCCCTCTTGTGGTCCTCTTCCTGTCAGTCCTTCTATGTTGGGTTTCTTTTCATTCTACCCTTACTCCTGGGTGTCATTTACACCTCTGCGTCAATCCTTCTCCCTGAGCTAATAATTTCCAACTTATCCCTCGCCCACTCCTATCACCTAAGACATGAAGTCCTACATTCAGCTCATCCACCAGACACTTCTACTTGTAAATTTCAGAGATACCTCAAACATATCATCATCTTCCCTCCTGGAACCTCTTGTCTACTGATGGGGGTATAGGTAAAGTCTCTATATACCTGGAGATTATGTTCTAAAGTAGGGGGAGGATAATGATACTTTGTATGTGATAAGTGCTCTGAAGAAAAGTAAAGTACAAAAATAAAGAGTAATTAAAGGCATATTTTTATAGCATTGATCTACATCATTTTATCTCTGTGAATATCATGACCATCTTCTCATTAGCCCAAATAATGACAAACCTGAGGTACTGTAGCCTCCTTGCTGTTTGTCACCACTACCTTTATTTCTCCCCAAATCACCGATCTACTTGCAAATACTTCCTCCAATATTTGTCCATTTTTTCTCCCTGTTCTTAATATATTCCACTAAACAACTGTCATCACTCACTGGAATTATTTTAACAAGTCTGAAGTTCGCCTTGTCCCCAGTTTTGCACCAAAGTGCAAGCCATTCTCCACACTCACAAGAGTAGTCCTTTCTGGGAGTAGATCTGATCTTGTGCCTCCTTTGAAAGCACTTTAATGGCTTCCCCTTAGCCCGTAGATAAAATCTGTATTCATGGGCATAGCTGACAAAATCCTCAGTTTTCTGATTTTTTTCCCAGTAACTCTATCTCTTCATTATCACTACAAACCCTCACCCTCATGGTGCTTCAGCCATAGGGAATTCTCTTCAGTTTCCTCAAAACTGTCTTGCTCTTCTCTCATTTCTGAGCTATAGTACATCCTTTTCCCTCTTCACCTGAATGACTTTTCCAACTCCTTAGTGTCAATATCACTTTCTTCTGAAAGCCTTCTCTGAGTCACCCAATTTAAATTAGGGTTTCTTGTATGTGGCTGCTATAGCACCCTGTCCCCCATTTCAATTTTAGCATGGAATACATCTTATTTTTACTGCATCTTCAATTACTGGGTATAAAGTCTATACAGACAGGCACTACCATCTTGCTTCTATTTTTGTCTCTGGCGTTAGCACAGTGCCTAGCATGGGGTAGCTCATTATGGATTATATGTGTGCTATTTATTTGTGTCGATTTTGGATTTCTTTCTGAATCTAAATGATGTTATGTATATGTTAATGTAGTACTATCTAAATACAAATGCTGACAGCAGTTGGGCACATCAAATTGGATTTTTAAGGGTTGGTATTTTTTTCTAGGAAGAACAGTGAAATGATCCAGTTGCATTTCAATTTTAGAGAGTACATTTACTGCCTCTTTTGCAAGAGCTACCTGGGGTCGTCTTGAAGTTAATTAGCCTAACACAGAGGCAGAGATCTGATATGCTACCTAGAGAGGGCATAAGAAAACAACACAAGATACTGTGTCCTTCGGGAAGTGTTTTCTCTTTCCACAAAGCAAAAATTAAACTTGTAACCTATTCTTGAAAATCTGTAGAAATGTCAGGCACTATCTTTAAAGGAAGTTAATTTGGGCACATATAATTAAATGACCCTTAATTTGGAAATTAGGAACATGGCAAATTTGGATTTTCCTATGCATCTGCTGAAATTTAGTTTCTCAAAAAAAATGGTAGGAGTCATTTTTATGAAATTTCCTTTTTTTTTTGCATCACTAATAAAGGCTAAATTTTAAAATTAATTTGTGGATATGTACATACATTTAATCCTATTAAAATTTAAATTAAACATTTCTTATTTAAAACACGTCTTAAAGGTGCATTGATTAGAATAAGGAGCCAAATATCCATTTAAAATATGCTTAACATGAAGAAATTATTTGTTTAAGAAAGTGATAAAGAAGGACTGGCATCATTAGAACAATATTTGCTTGCTATACTTCATGTATTTATTCCATTTATGCTTAAAATAACTGCTCATGATTCGAGGACTTTCTTTTAAAGATTGAGAAAATTAATCTTAATATTTAATAGATGTTTTTTAAAAATGAAACAGCCATATCAATAATTACATATTTCTAATAATTGCTCATTAATATTTTTTCTAACTGTTGTGGCTAACGATTGATATCACATTGAGGGTATTAAAATGACATCCTCAACAGTTCCTGAAATAGTTTAAACCTCCCTCAGATTCGTGTTTGACATGAATGAACACATTTTGGATTTCTCTAGCCTACAGTTCAAAGAATAAGATCTGCTATGCTTACCTCAAATTCTTTTTTTTATAATAAAGTGGGGTATATATAAGATACATAAAACAACTCTGTTTGAAAACATCTAATCATGACATGTAATTGTCAAACTGTGTTTTAGGTAAATACAGCATGTCTTTAAAACCAAATGACTTCTTGGGAGTGTCATCCTCTAGAACTGAGCTGCCTGCTAACTGTGCTCAAGACAGAAAGCAAGCATATTACTGCCTTTCCAATGCCTTTCCCCTTCTTAAGTGAGCGCTGCTGTAATTTTATTTAATAGCTCAGGGCTTCATTTGCAGGAAGTAGACACCATGTTAATTAACAGAACAATGCTTGTAGAAAAGCTTTAAGATACTGCTTAATTAATCACTTATTCCTTTTGATGATCATGTTTAGAAAATAATTCTCTATGTCCTCTGATGCAGGAGATGCCGTGGCAGGTGTAGACATCCCAAAGGGGCTGTTTTCAGACCAATATGCCATCTAGGCCTCTCTTTTAACTCACCTTTAATCTTGTGGCCTGACTCTTACTTCAGGTTGGGTTTACATATGAGAAACTGGAAAATTTGTAGTTTAACTTCAGGGGAATTAGAAGTGACTCAGGTAAACAGTGAGTATTACCTAGAATTCAAAAGAAACAACTGCTACTTTTAATTAGAAATTCAAATTTGCTTTTGGACCATTAATTCTGCTGTTTATAAGCACAACACATAATTCTTAAATATCCAGCATAAGTGAAATTGTGCTTGATTTATTTTTATGTTATGCTAAAGAATAATAACTGTAGCCTTTTCTTCAACCTAAAGGAGTATTCTCATACAATATAAAAATATAGAAGAAAGGTAAACTTTTCTATAATCCCAGTATTTCTCTCTCTGTATGTATTTATGAATTTAGGCAACTATAGATATATTTAAGTTAATACTAGGGGCATAATCTACATTCTGTTTTATACCGAAAACAATGTATATCTTAAAAAACTTCATAATTGAAATTTATTCAGTTGTTAAAAGTGAGGTGGGTCTATTAATACTAACTTGAAAGGGTATATTCCTGAGGTTTTATTTTTTCTTAAGCAAATTGTAGTATATCATACTTTTGATTAAAACAATAAAAATAAACACAACATCTCTGTGTATGTATCTTTTTAGATCTATGTTGTTGAGAATAATTACCTCTTAGGAAGTTTGGAGCACAGATGGTGGATTCTAAAATATTTTACTGGATGTAATGCTGTCCTATTATAATAGGAATGTATTATTTTGTAGTGTGAGTATGTAAATTTTAACATTCATCTTTACATGCCAATAAATATCCTTCTGGACAATAATTTAATAGTGTTACAATATATTCAGTTATATAAATATAACATAAACTGCCTAACTTTATGAGGAACTGCTAGGTTATATTTTAAAAAATATAAACCACATTGTACTGCACATATTTGTATATACATCTATGTACACTTGTCTTTTTATTTCCATGTAATAAATTCTCCAAGTAAAATTAGTGTGTCCCAGTTTGTGCTTGCCACATATTTCCAGATTGTTCTCCAGAATAGCTGTACCAGTTGTTTCTAGTATCCAACTAGGGATGTTAGCATGCCATTACTGACTTACCTCTGGTGAGGAAATTATGATTTCTCTTACTTAGAAATTTTACTGATTCTCTTTCACCTCTGGATCAGGAAAGTGAATGCATGTCATCAAAAAATGAAAGCTGTCTTTCATTTATAAAAAACATTTCTAAAAAATGTTTTAAAAAAATTATTTATTAGAGAGAGAGTGTGAGAGAAAGCACAAGCAGGGGGAGGGGCAGTGGAAGAGGGAGAGGCAGACTTCCCGCTGAGCAGGGAGCCCAACACTGGGCTTGATCCCCGGACCCCCTAGGATCATGACCTGACCCAAAGTAGAAGCTTAATGGACTGAACCACCCAGGCGCCCCTCAATGATCTTTGTTTCAAAGAGCACTCTATATTATCTTAACATGTGTAGAGCTAATCTCTAAGATAGATGCCTAACTTATGTTGTATATAGTAGTTGTGTATAGCAATGTTGTATGTGGCAGTGATTTATGTTAGCATACATTATCATGGTTAGCAGAAAAAAAATAGAATCTTTGAAATTTGATAAGCTTGGGTTGAGACCTCAGGTGTGTCCTTTACTGGGTTGATTTGAACCTCAGTTTCTTGAGAGCTATTACTTACATTATTAGATTGCTAAAGAAAATTAAAAAATACATATCGTAAAGTTTCCACCACTGTGCCATATGGTAGGTGTTATAGAAAGCAAACTTCTGACCAGATAACTTCTTTGTGAAATATTTATTTTCTTTCTGATTAAAAAAAAAGTGTATGTGTGTGTGGGGGGGGGCAATATTATTCATATAGTTAAAACAGATCTGATAGGCTAAAGTATAGCTGATGTGTTTGTTTCTCTGGTTTTTCATATCTTAACTTTTGGTCAAGGATATTCCTTTTGATACAGCTAATTTCAAGGAATAATGAAATGAAAGTAAACTACTCTTTTCTTTACGTGATGGATATGTGCAAAAACCTTTGTACTGGTTTCCTTGGGAACAAAAGTAGGTGCAAATGCCTAAGTATAAAATGTGTTGAATTTTGTTCAGCATTTAACATAAAATGATACTTATATTTGCAGTAGTTTTCCCTTTAAAATGCAACCAAATGTGAATATTCCTTAGGGCCCCTATGTAAGCAGAGAGAAAGAGAAGAGAATACATGAAGGATATACAGCTGTGTAAGAGACCAATGAAGGGGGTTAGTACCAGGAATGCAAAGTAGCAGAAAAAATGTCATCTGATGCCCTGAACTCTGGAGACACAGGAGTCTATTCAAGTGTACAGCCTTGTACCAAGATTCCTTGGACAAACTCAGGTGTCATTAATAAGATGTGTCAAAGTATACTTTATAAGACTCCTGTCTATGAGACCCCCAAATCTAGCTCATAAGCAAAAAGGTCAAAGATTAAGTTGAACAACTTCTGATTGTCTTTTAATGTGAATTAATTTCTCTTTCTTTTTCTTTCTTTCTTTCTTTCTTTCTTTCTTTCTTTCTTTCTTTCTTTCTTTCTTCTTTCTTTCTTTCTTTCTTTCTTTCTTTCTTTCTTTCTTTTCTTCTTTCTTTCTTTCTTTCTTTTACAAATTTTATCAAAGGTATATGTTTTAATGAACAAGAAAAGAATATTGCCTCATTATTTCTCAAACTTCTTTTTGTTTCTTCTGGTGATCATTTTTTTCCTCTATGCCTTTTAAAACATTTCTAACATACTCTTGCTGCTAATTTCTCCGTGGAATTGCTATTCCTTCTGGCGTTCCCCTGAGTCCCTGCCATGTATCACCCTCCATTCTTCCTTTAGCTGCAGCTGTTCTGTTGTCAAATCCAGCAGGTGAAGATTATCAAACTATTTTCTCTCCTGAGTAAAGTTACATCACCCTCACCTCCTGCTCTTTGCCTATTTTGAATTAATTTCCTGAATGGCATAGGATTAAGTAAAAAAAAAAATGTTGTAATGAAAGTTTTTTTATGTCTTTGTTTGTGATTTATAATTTGTTTGATCAAGTATAAAACTCAAAAGTGTAAATGTCAAGAGTTAACTGATACTGCTTAATCGGTCATTTCCAATTTTGATGTCAGTCTATTAACCTGCTGACTAAAAGGGCATCGTAGAGTATTAGTTTGCATTTGGTTTTAGAGTCCTCTATGATTTCTTCCTTAATAATGTTCACAGCAGTGTACCATTACAGCTTTTTGCTTCAGTTCACATTCTGATTGTTCTTCAACCTGTGTAATTCACAGTAGGAAGGGTAGTGTTGATTCAGACAAAATTTTGATCCATGCATATTGGCAGGCATAGTGTATACTTTTTAAAAATATTTTACTTATTTATTCATAGGGACACAGAAAGAGACAGGCAGAAACACAGGTAGAGAGAGAAGCAGGCCCCATGCAGGGAACCCGACGTGGGACTCAATCCCGAACTCCAGGATCCTGCCCTGAGCCAAAGGCAGGCGCTAAACCTCTGAGCCACCCAGGCGTCCCTAGTGTATACTTCTGTATCATATCACAGTTGCCCCATTTTGTTCTTTTATATGTGGAACCAATTGACAAAAATATACAGATATCTTGGTAGTTATCTAAAAAATTTCCTACAGTATTGAATGTTTTTCTGCAAAGAATTAAGGGTCTTAATAATTAGAGATAATAATTATATATTTGGTGAATTTACTTAATATAACATATATTTTTAGTATTTTTGTATATATAATTGTATATTGCATGCTTTTTACCTCCATTTTCTTATTTTTTTGATGTATATCCCAGGTCCATGAGGAAGTAAAAATAATAGCCTCATTTTGCCCTGAGGCAAACCAAAGCCTAAGGCTATATTATTCATGATTCTTTCAATTCCAGTTGTCTAAAACTCTTTTTAGTTAATAGCAAAGAGAAAGCACATTGGCCTTTTAGCTTGTAATGTACAGGATAATCTGTCTTCAGATATCTTTGGATTCAGGTACACAAAGAAAGTCATAAATAGATTCCTCTACATTTCTTACCTCCTCTTTAATTAATATTGGCTTCATTCTCAGACAACAGTGCAGAGACGGCATCAAGGTTTATACCACCAGTACAGAACTCCAGGGCAAAGAATGCACCTTTTTCCCAAATGGCTCCCTTAAAAAACCTTGTCACTTACCTGTGCCTGAAGCAGTGGTTGTTACCAGGTCTGGAACACCTGAAGCTAAGATATTGGGGCAGGGAATGGACTCCAGTGGAAGAGGTTCTGCTTCAAAAGAAGAGATGTTGAGGAGGCAAAACAATAGATTTCATCAAATTTCACATAACTTAATCAGAATCTTATTTTTGGTCTTCAGTTCCATGTTATTCTTTTAGTCTTACACTTAGATGAGTCCTAATTTGACATGATATATAAAGACTCAACATTAGGGAAATCTTTTAATATTTATCCTATTAAAAAACAAGCATATTCTAATGTCTGAAAGGAGATGTTAGGAATATCAGAATGTGAACAAAGTATAATCTTAAAAGAAATCTTATGAGAATTCTGATTGACCTTTTCCCTTGATTTCACCATTCTTTCCAACTTTTGTTTTCTTAGCTTTTTCCCACTGCTTTGTTTTTTGAAGCTATGGATGTTAATAGAGAACTCTTTCAAACAATGACTACTTTCTAAGATAGTAGGTACTATTGCAGACAAAACTAGATACCCCCATACTGGTCTGCAAAGGGAATTATTAAGAATTTTGGTCTACTTGTTTGTTCCACTCACCTACTATGAATATCTCAAAGATCTAAATTATCTTTGATTTCTCAGTTTTATTGCTCAGGCTTATAATTGTGTTCGATGTCTGTAATGCGATAATAACATTAATCAATGCTGTTGAATGAATGAGTGAATCAAACTCTAAAGCACTTAGAGACAAATGAAAAAAGACAATTAGGAGAGTATATGTTCATAGGGGAAAATAGATTCAAGAGACCTAAGAATAAGTAAACAAAGGCATGTCTTCATGGTACTAAAATAATAATTATTTAAATCAATGTATTTTCAATGTAGAAAATAATCATGTTAACTAAAATAGTGAAGAGATGGGAAGTCTTCAAATTAGGGACCTACGATACTCTGCAAAATATGAGTATGCAAATCAGTCCCTATTATTTTCCTTAATGATTTTGCCTCATCTAAATTGATATTATGAATTGCTAACATACTTGGGAGTCTCACTCTTCCCTATAAATTATGACATAAAAAGCTTTATAGTTCACACTTTTGTAAATTTATCCAATTCTATCCTTACAACTCTATGAGGTAGATTACTATTCTATTTATTTTAAAGATGAGGAAATGATGCTAAGAAGGATAAGATGACTTCCCATAATGACTAATGTAACAAAATTAGGCACTAAGTCCCATTAGCTTTCTATGAAAATTTTATTTTTTCACATTTCTATGAATAGTGACTCTTACAATTTTTTATAGCGTAATAAGAACAATACAAAAAAACCCAAAACACAATAAGAACATGAAAAGTTATAAAGGATATATATTAATATGATTTATTTCCATATTTATTGTCTTATTTTTCCAGAAATGTCTTCATTAATTTCTTCACTATCCTTTAAGTCATGCTTAAAATAGATCTAATTTGACTTTTGGCTTGGGTAAATGATATATGAAGTTTTAGGTTCTCAATTTTTAAAAAAATATTTTATTTATGTATTCATGAGAGACACAGAGAGAGAGAGAGAGAGGCAGAGACACAGGCAGAGGGAGAAGCAGGCTCCATGCAGGGAGCCTGATGCGGGACTCGATCCCGGGACCACAGGATCACGCCCTGGGCGGAAGGCAGGTGCCAAACCGCTGAGCCACCCAGGGATCCCCATGGTCCTCAATTTTTATAGGCATTTGGAATTAGTATTCACATGAACATTTAAACTCATGAACCCAAATTTCTGGTGTATTTTTGGTTTTCATATTTCTAGATCTCAAATTAGAAATAATCAGTCTGTTAACAACAAGGAAATCAATTTTAATTTATTATATCAAAAAGAGAAAATATAAACAATATTGATGAATATAAATTTTTAAGTACAAGAAGCCAATTTGAGTCCAAATATCAAAATAATTGGATATATTGGAGCCTTGCTGGAAGGACAAAGGATACTTCCCCTTGATATTGACTCTTCTCTAGATCAATAGTAGTTCCAAATGTAGTAAAAAGCAGACGAGATTTAACAGGGCCTAAATTATTAAGGCTAGTGCATTGTTGCTAGAGAGTTCATTAACAATCCCATCAATACAGAGTTCTTCATGGACGTTAGTAAGAGCTTCATGGAACATTTTAAAAGAGAATGAGATATCTCAAAGGACTGATCTTAGTTGAAAAAATTTAATTAGCTAAGAATAATTACATTAGTTAAATGAAACTTTTAATTGAAAACCTGTTGGCATTTTCAAACCTGCTTCACAGATCCCTCTAATCATTTATATTTAAGAAGTGGAGAATTTCTCTACATGGTGTTTGAGAAACATCTAAACATCCTGGAATTTGTATATAAAAGTTCAAAGGAATTTATAAGTGTGGTAGTAAAAACAAATAGGATTTTCTGCTTGGGAAATGGTGCATTTTAAAGATATATGTAGGAAAGAAAGAAAATTATGTAGAAATATTCACGGTAAATACGTAATTCTTGGAAATAATGCAAAATAGTTATCTCCTAAAGCTTTCACAATTCTTAAAATTCCATGGACTGAATTTCAGACCATATAACACTCTAAAAGCTTACAGGAAAATATTATCATTTGTAAAATTATTTTGTTGAGTGTTATTAAGGAAAATGTCATTTAGCAAGGGTTCTTGCAAAATTAAAGACCTAAAATTGAATAATATAAACATAAAAGGCCAATGAAAACTCTTACTGTCAAAATTAGCATAGATCACATTTTAGATTGTATTTTACTAGTTGCTATTCAAAATAGGTTAACTAACTGTCACCTCTTTTGGGTAGCTTTTAGCTTAAGCCAGAGAGCATTGGTTTGAAGAGACATAGACATTTATTCAAATCCACAAATTCACAGGGACATCAAACAAATGAATCTGTTAATTACTCATGGCATTAATCCTGGCCCAGACCCATTTCTTTCTGAATCTCAGCAACACTATCACCCAGTGCTATCTTCTTCACTTCATCTTCAGAGGATTGCTGAAACTTGAATTCTCTAACTCATCAATTTGATGGTGAAGCTGAGACCCATTCTGTTCTTTTCCCTTTTCTTTTTGATGTCTTCTCCTTTTTTATATCTTTCCTTTTTAGCTTTCATGGGTGCTGAATGCCATACAGGTAGCTACAAAAATTCATATTCATTTTAAAGATCTTTCATCATGCAGTTTTTGACATCTCCTTTTCAAATAGTCTACAATAGAGGAATCTCTCTGGTCAGCTAAAAAATGTAAAGTATAGGCATATCCATATTTTTACTGTGTAAGAGGACACAAAAGAAGATAAAATCTTGGGATCTTAGTGAATGAATTTGGATCAGAGACAAAGGGTTTTAGTTTTCCTCTGCAGAATACTGGGAAGCCAGGGTGGGTTTTAAGATGGATGGATACTTTAGCAATGAAGTTAAAACAACAAATAAAATATAATACAAGTATCAGAAGATTCTATTGGGCCATACAGTAATTGGATAGAGTATGGAAGACAGACAATGGATAAAGAAAAGTGACTTTTGATTTCCCTTATTTATTAATTCATATGAAATGTTGATACAAAAGTTTATCAAACAAGCACATAAAGCATACGGAATTATGGGAAGAAGATAGATAAATTAAGATTATGATTGTATTACAAAGGCCAAAATAAAATTGGAGTGAAATCTAAGTTTCCTAGGAATATTAATGTAAACCACAAAACACCTTAAAATCCAACTGGTTCCAGCCCTCTTCTTACTGATGAAGAACCTGAAAACAAGAAAAAATACAAGGCAGATTTATCTGCAGTATATCTGTCCAACATTAGCCCTTCCTTTACTAATAAATACAAGACACTATAATACATTGCCATTTATATTTATTCTTAAATTCTATTATATTTCTATATATATTTCTACATATATATTTCTATTATATCTAGTCTTAAATTCCTTATATTTATTCTTAAATTCTAAATTTGTCAGGTAACGTGTATATGTAGAGTTTTTTTATAGTTTTTTAAAAAATATTTTATTTATTTATTCATGAGAGACACAGGAGAGAGGCAGTGACATAGGCAGAGGGAGAAGCAGGCTCCCTGCAGGGAACCTGATGTGGGACTGGATCTTGGGACTCCGGGATCACTCCCTGAGCCAAAGGCAGATGCTCAACCGTTGAGCCACCCAGGCGTCCCTTTTTTATAGTTTTTTGTTTGTTTTGTTTTTTACCTTTGAATTGTGGCATTGTATACACATCACATTGCATAGGGATCACGTTGTTGTTGTATGATAATCTCCTTCTTGCTCCTTTCCCTTTCAGAACTTGGTCTGCCTTCTTGAACAGCATGAATTCTGTTCCCTCATTTAGGGTAACAGTGGGTACAGAAGGGTTGAAACATTATACTTTCTAAACCAGTTCCTTGTTTTGGATCATATCCATCTTGAAGAGATTACCGCTCTTCTGGTGATCATCATCCTCATCGTCTAACACCTGCCTATGCACCATGTGCCAGAGACTGTGCACACTGCTTTAATGTATTATCTCATGCAGTCTGTGCGGTCCACGCAGCTGCTGGTAAAGAACTCTGTTTCAGAGTAGTACAAAGAGCCGGCAACAGAGAAAGCATGATGGCAGCTGCAGTGTAACTGGGAGAATTGTCTCTGACAATTGGCTCCCGACTGGGTCTGAGGGCATTTCTTCTTTAGTCCCCTCAGTTCAGTTAGCAGCCACTGCGCACCTGCTCTGAGCCGGGCAGAGTGCTGGGTGTAATGTGCCAGCTGAATGAGTGAACACCAGCCTGCCTTCCATGTGTGATCCTCACCCTTGCTCAGAGGGGTGGATGATTCTCTGTCCCATTTAGGCTTGTGCTGATTGCACAAGGGAGCTCCAGAGGTCAGAATCTACCCTTTCCCCACTGCCCTTAATATCCATACCTTTTTAATTGAAGAATAATATTTGTAACTGTTTTTCTCCTGGAACTCTCTGGCTTTTAAAAGTGATTTTTCTAACAAGGACAACGTAGGGCGGATCATCATTTTTTATGTCCAATTACAAAATGTGGAAACAAGGCAAAGGGGATTTAATTTTTTTCATTATTTGTTTTAGGTAAAGGATCAAGTCAATGAAAGAGCCAGAATTCATAAGGTTAAATTCCATTAGTTAGACATGCTACTCTTTGTGCTGTGTACTATACTTCAGATGGGAATTCAGAAATGAGCAAAATCTGAGACATAGGAATTCCAGAATGGATCTGCCACCTGCCAGCTAGCATTCAGATCTCCGAGGGGACCTGCCTGCACTTATTTAATGGAAAGATAAATGTGTTCACGGATCTGTTACTATAAATTCATTTAGAAGCAGGACAGAGGCTGCACTCACATTCCTCCCAGGTCTGAGCTGCTGGCAGATTTGGTTCACTGTACCTCTGGGAGGTAATACATTCTAGCTAGGTGGTAAAGTGTGATTGTTATTCAGAGCTTCCTAATACCTGTTTCTTTTACAATTCGAATGAACTTTTGGGTTGAATTTGTCAATTTATTGAAAAATGCTTTTGTACACATACTGTGGGCATGGCAATGTATGGAGTACTGTGCAGGGCATTACAAAGATAAGCATGGTTATTACCCTAAAGTTGCTAATGGTCTAGTAAGAAAGAAAAAGAGTGAAAAAGCATAAACAGTTTTATTAAAACTAGAATGTGCAATGAAGAAAGAAGATACAGATCAGTGATGCTTAGTTTGGGAGGATTCTAGATACTTCTAGAATAAAATGAAATCTAAGAACTATCTTTCCAAAAAATGCATGATCACTCTTTAATTTTAGATAGCTGTGCTGGAGTAAAAATGACATACTATAATCTTCCCATATTTAAATTGTACAATTTTATAAGTTTTGACATACATTTGTACCCATGAGATTATCACTAAATCAAGATACAAACATATATCACATCACTCTTAAGAGTGATTACATTTAAATGTTAGTCATTACATACAACCTTGTGTGTATTTGGAACCCAGACCAAGAGCTCAAAATGGAAAAAGGGCTTAAGCAGAATGACACTGCACAAATGTACCTCTGCTTGGCATAATAGAAAAAATAAATTGCAAAAGGTTATGTGCCATGCTCCCCGAGTGAAAATTCAGTGGGAGATACCCAAAACCCACACTACCTGAGAAGAGGAACGCTCTTCTTATTGGAAAGAAAAATAAATACTTTGGATAGCTTTTTTTTTTTTTTCCTGAGAGATCTTTAGTATTTCTGAGAGATTCTATGTACCAATATTCCTTCATATGTTTATATGTAGTTCAGAATTGTTCATTTCTAGCTATTTGCTTCATATAAATAAAAGCTCTGTTTAAATTTTTGTAACTCCTATCTCTCTCAGAACTTTACAAAGGAGATGTTTAATGATAGTGATTATAGTGATCAAAAACAGAAATAACACCTGCAGTCAACATGAGCATGCTTGGTAACAACTGCTTAGTACTAAATGCTTCTGTAAATGAAATCTAAATATATAGAAATGTTTTGACCTTTCACAGAATCTATGATTATTCCTGCTTTTATATATATTGGGAAATGTTTCAATTATACATACAAAATCAAAAATATCAAACAATGGTAATTTTTGTTATTTGAAACTTTGGAGAGTGTCTAATTCCTCTGATTCTGCAATTATTTAAAAATGCATAGTGGACTTTTCCAGAGCATAAAAGAAATATAATCTGTTCTTTCAATACTTGAACCGTCTCATCAGACTTGAGGTTGCTTGAGATAGATGCAATCATACTGGGTGACTAAACCAATTTCTGTGGCAATAGCTCAGCCATAAAAATTAGCCACTTGTCACTCTTTCACCTGCATTCCCCATACACACTCCATGCCTAAAAGTAATTAGACTAGATTTATGATAAACTGGGCAATAAATTAGTGAGATGGTTATTGCATATTTAAAATGTATGCGGAGGTACTTCTTATGATCTTTTCAAGCCACCCATTTAGATCACTACAGTTTTATTGAAATATGTAAGACTACATCGCACAATTTTAAAGATTTGCAAAGCAAATTTTTGGCTGACAGACGTTCTTTGTAGGTTAACTAACTTATTTTGGAAGGAAAAATAAAGTCCCAACTGCAGGGTGGTCCGATGAAGTGTCTCAAGTGTGCTTCTATTACTACTATCGATAGACACTTGAGCTAAGAGTGAAGCTTAGGATTTCTTAGATCTGTTGTACCTACCTACTCTGCGCTTTGCCCTGTATTCCCAGGGTGAAGAGATAGTTTAGCTTTCCGATAAGTGAGATCCATTTATATACAGCGAGTAATTATTCTTAAAGGAGAAAAGAGGACAGACTATTTTATCTTCATTGCTGATTTTCTTTTCTCTGCTTAGCTTTTGTCTTTGTAGTTTAGGATGTGAATGACTACAAGTGTATCTAACTCCCTCCTCTGGATTTTAATAACCAAATTGTATACATGTTCATTTTTAATTTAATTGGTAAAATTGCAGTTATGTTTAATCCTGAAGCTTTCTTTGGAGGCAGCTATGCTGTAAAAGAAAAAAAAATCTTACTTGGGAGCCAAAGGAACATTTGTTTGCATCTGAGCTCAGAAACATACTCTCTTTGGGACCTCAGGACATAATTGTCTGGTGTTCAGCAGAGCCTCCAAAGATAGGAGACCTGATGCTATCACTTTATCCTCTATTGCCTTTCATAGTTGTGGTAGGAATAGGCTTAAGACGGCAGCCCGGGTGGCTCAGCCGTTTAGCGCCGCCTTCAGCCCAGGGTATGATCCTGGAGACTGGGGATCGAGTCCCACATCAGGTTCCTTGCATGGAGCCTGCTTCTCCTTCTGCCTATGTCTCTGCCCCTCTCTCTGTGTCTCTCATGAATAAATAAATAAAATCTTAAAAAAAAAAAAAAGGAATAGGCTTAAGAGAGGTAGTTGGGTATTACAGTTCAGACAGTGAGTTTAAGAATTAGGGCTTGCCTGAGTCTTGTTTCTAAGTCTTATTTCTGCCAGAGACTTGTTATGATAGTTTGGGTAGTAATTCAAAGAGCCAAGCTCTGCCTGAATCTTGTTTTCCGACTTTTCTTTTTCAAGGTGATGAGACCTTGAGAAAATTACTTTGACCTTGCTAAGCTTCAGTTTCCTTCTTTCTAAAACCATAATAGTAATATCACCTAAAACATATGGTCTTGGTAGAATTAAATGATACAATGCAGGTAAAGAAACTGACTCAGTTGTGTAGTATTCTGTAAGCATGCAATATAATTTGATAGTAATAATAATATTATAAAAATGATTAAGCAGTTAACCTGTATGCCTCTTCTACTTGTTTCCTCTTCTCTTCCACTCATCCCTTTTTTTCCCTCCTATTTTCCATCAAGAGGAAAGTCAAGGCAAGGGACTATAAAGTCAACATGAGAGGGTGGAAGACTTAGCAAGAGCAACTGAATCAATCTTTACAGTTTAGGGTTGGGAGTAAGAGATGCCCCTAAGCCTGATCTTGAAAGACACTCTTAAGACCTTTTCCTTTTGAGAACCCCCTGAGCAGCCACTGCATAAAAGAAATCTACTTCTTTCATGAAATCATTCAAGGTTAGTGCTCCTAACTTCCTACCCTATTATTGACACAATCTCATACATAGATGTATTTTTTTTCTGAATTTATATTTGTCCATTCTCCACAATCTATACATTTCCTTACTATGTAGTCCATTTTTTGTTATGTATTTACTACTTATAAAAAATGTAGATTAATACATTCAAGTACTCATCAACATTTCTTGTATTTCGTAACTTTAAAATCATTTAAACTATTTTGTTTTATTAAATGTAGAGCTCTGAGCAAAAAAAGCAGAGAGAAAGATGTGAACTTCTGATACATTGTCTGGATTCAAATCCAGCCCCACCTCTACATGCTAGGAGCTTAGGCCAGTTACTTACCTATTCTCTGACTCAATTTTCCACTTGGTACCAACTCAGTGATTTCCAACTGGATAATGGTTGCAAGAATTTGAAGGGGATGATTTAAAGATAATGATTCATACATAGTAAATACTAAATGAGTGTTAGCTAATACTATTAGTAGTATAAGACAGACTTTCAAGCATATGCCTTCTTTTTTTTTAAGATTTTATTTATTTATTTATGAGAGACACACAGAGAGAGGCAGAGACACAGAGAGAGAAGCAGGCTTCATGCAGGGAACCCGATGTGGGACTCGATCCCGGGACCCCAGGATCATGCCCTGGGCCAAAGGCAGGCGCTAAACCACTGAGCCACCAGGGATTCCCAAGCATATGCATTCTTGTGAAAATAAGAAAAACATTTTTGAAACATCAGTTTTCTCACAACTCTTCAAAGGTGAAAGAATTTGCTTGTGTATAGTTTGCAAAGAAGATAGTAAAGCTGAGTCTGACAGGATAGCAAGTTTAAATGGAAAATAACTCCATATTATTACATGGAACAACTGGTCTAAGAGTAGGACAAAGATAACACTCTAAACTGGTGAAATTATCAGAGAGTAGTTTCAGAAGTTCTCTGTATCACTTTTCATAAATCAACATATTTTAAACTGGAAATTCAAGAAGTAATGTGATCAGCAACTTTTTAATGACTTACAATACTTTTTCTCTAGTATTTATCTTCTATTTAATAAATATTATCTTTTTTTATAATTTCATGTAAGATTACAGATCTCAAATAGTTTTGCTTTATTATCAACTAGTGTGTCCTCTGATCTTGATGCTGAGACTATATACCAAAAACAATTTTTCAGACTCTTAATTTGGCAAAATTCTTTCTTAGTATTGTCATTTTAGATAAGATACTATTCTAGGAATTTCATATAAGTCATATAAGAAGATGTAATTCAGTAAATCATGGCAGGATAGTAGTAATATCATGTTTATATTATTTTAGTTATTTTGTGGAAATAGATAAAAATTTTCATCTTGAAAATTATTGAATGACATTTAGCAAAGTTTTAAAGAAACTATAGAAAATAAAAAGAAAAAAATTAAATTCCATAATTATTAACTTTCAAGAATACTCATTGGTTTCATTTTAGGATATTTTCTTCTCTTTGAAAGAAGAATCGTGCTGTTGTTGATATAACATCTAATATTGTGCTTAAGAATTCTAGCTCTGAGCAGAGAGGCTGTTTGAGTCTAAGGCCTCTCCACTTGTTAACTGTGACTTGGCTTAGTTACTTAACATCTCTCAAACTTGGTTTCATCATTCGTAAAATGGGAACATTAGTAGTGCTTTTATTAAACCATTATTGTGAGAATTAAATAAATTAAGTAGCACATATGAAGTACCTATAAAGATATATAATGGCTTATGCTGGACATACAGCTCTGTATAACCTATTTTTACACTTAACTTCATATCACGTGCAGTTTCTCATCTGAGTATTTTTCAAAACGTGGTTTTTAGTAGTTATGTAAAAAATATCATTGTAATTTTATTGTGTCTCCTTAGGTTCGAACATTCAGTATTTTTTAAAAAATAAGTCATGTGTGTAGCTTTTGTTCTTCTCTCTGATTTGCTTAGGGCAAATTGCAGAAAGAAATTACCAGGTTAAAAAGCACATGGATGTTTTTTAAGGCTCTTCTGTGCTGCAAATTGCAAAATTGCCCTTTATCTTCCCTCGAGTAGTGTGTGAGAGTGTTCATTGCTCTATACCTTTGTTAACAGTGATATTTTTTTTGAATTCATTTTGTTTTGAAATCAAACGTGTCTTTCCTATCTTGGTAACTGTTTTTACGACCACCTGTGTGGCATATAAGATATGTCCTCTGATGTCACCTCAGGCCAAAGACAAATAGTCTAATCCTCAGGCTCATGATGTCTGCCTGTATCAACTCTGTGATTCCAGTTCCACTATGCAGCCATCAGCATATGAGAAAGTAGTCAGCTGGTATTTACAAAATGAAGGTTATGAATCTGAGCTATATTCCCCAAAGATTTATGAACTATAAAATGGCATTATTATTATGTTCCGTCATTGCATTGTGCTCTTTAGCTGCCTTCCATTTTCTGTGGTAAAGCTCCTTAGGATCCATTTGCATGAAAGCTACTGTGTGTACTCATTTTGTATTGTATTGTGGCAAACGCTCTAATCTACAGGGTTCCTATTCATTTTGGAATTCATTTCACAGCTCACTAATTGTGTGAATGAGAAGAGGAAATATATGCTTTTATTCCGAAGCATGCCAAGCAGATGGCCCAAAGTTCATTGCTAGCAGTACTGTCGGTGTGGTCCTCTTCTGTAGGTAGTGAGCCTGGCATCGATCCGTCACACACAATGTGAGGGTCCATTTAACACAGCAGTTGACAGTCACTGAGCCTCTGGTTGGTTATGACTTATAAACATTTTATTTTTTATCATCAACTTCTAAAGTGGTCAGTCATTTTGAGCAGGTGCAAACACAGTAGAATTCATATTCGTTTTACTTGAGAAGACAAAATGAAGCTTTATTCATATGGAAATTTGGGGAAAACAGTACAGGGGATTAAGTTTAGTTTCTTAAAAAGGGATTAATACATGTATTGAGATTCAAAACTGTAGCATCATTTCTGAGATGGAACCTTTTGAAAAATTAAGTTGAAGAAAAAAGATTGTGGATTATATCTAAGCTTTTTAGGTGAATCTCCTTTCAAATCTCTTGTCCTTCCTGTATAAGGAAATTGTTTATTTACTTTTATATACAATGTGTAATTTACGTAACCATTCTAAATGTTCCCAATTGCACTTATCCTGTGTGTGTGTGCATATGTGTGTGTGTGCATATGTGTGTTTGTGCATATTGTGTAGTGAGGCAATCAAATAGAGCCAGAGGAGATGACAAACAAATGAAATAATGAATGTCTTCACACATTTCCTACTTCAACAAGGATACTAGGACAATATGAAATTGGATTATTACTTTGGGAGATGGGGGTAGGTCCAATATTCTAATGGAGTTGAGGCAGTAATTTGATCACAGTATCTTATTTAAGAGAACCAAAGCATCAGAAATACCTACATGAAAATAAAGTGAGTGTATATTTCTCTCACTCCTTCCTTCTTTCTCCCTTTCAAAACCTCCTACTATGGGTTTCACTTGTTGTATTGACTCCATATTTCCTTTTTCTTGGCTTTCAGACTGATGCTGCTCTAATGTATGATGCCGTGCACGTGGTGTCTGTGGGCGTCCAACAGTTTCCCCAGATGACAGTCAGTTCCTTACAGTGTAATAGACACAAACCCTGGCGCTTCGGGACCCGTTTTATGAGCCTAATTAAAGAGGTATGTTAGGAGAAGCACATATGCCTGGTCTCTTTTGTCCTCAAGGTGAATGAATTGAGATTATTTCAGTTTTCCTAACAGGTGACCTTTTACTTTTATCTTTTGAATTAAATTTACTGTCTTCCTCCATACAAGCAAAATTAACATTTTTACTAAATGATGTGGAACAAAAGGGGGGAAAATTGCATGATAAATAAACGGATATCTTTCAAAATATCTGATTGCGTTTAGTAAACAGATGAAAATCTCTGATTTAGGATTTACGACATTGTTAGTTTTCACCTTCCTGAATCTTTATGTGTATTACTTTTCATTTACGTGGAGATGCAGTGTAAAGAATGCCTATATTTTAGGCAACCACTTTTAACATGAATGCCATTTGCACCCCACTAAATTACATGTCTTACAAGAATTGTTATTTAGATTTGTGGTTCCTAAATATAATGTCTAGTTATTTTAAGTATATTAGCAGTTAACATAAAACAGAATTACCTGGATTCAGAGAAGTGCAAAGTTTACTTCATATTGATAATGCAGTCATTCTTATGGCCATATATCATTTCTGATTAGAGCAGTTATGATTATAGACCAAGAATGCCCATAGTGAGGGAAAAAGGGTAAAATTCTAAACATCACACACACAAACGCACACACACTATTCCTAGTTATCCTATCATGAAGGAAATCCCTCTGTCAGCTTAGGACACATTTCATTTGATTATAACAGGAGTTTTTATATGAAAGTGTTAACTATGAAAATTTAATCTTTGTTAGGAAAATCACAGGGATTATTACCATACGAAATTTTTCTTAATGGCTTTAAAGAAATCATCAATTCATCATATAATAAATTATTCATCTTGAAAATAAAAGTGAAAATAGGGTCATAATTAAGAATCTCCAGGTTCTTGGCAAAGAATACCCATGAATTTTCCACATGTAATTTTTAATGTATTCTCAGATAGGTGAAACAACACACCTGAAACATATGTAGTTCATTTATTTACTTCACATTCTACATTTATGTCTGCTTTAAAACTAAGCGTCCAAGAGCTGTAAACATAGTGCATAGGTTTATTGGTTAAAGAATTGCATTCTGGATGCAGCATCTGAATATTGAGGTGTGTGTCAAACTGTCCTATAAGAAACAGTTGTGTGAAACTCACTGTATTGTATTGATTGTAAGGTGTTGTCGAGGACCTAGTCCATTGCATCACTCAGTGCTCCTCTTTAGGAGGACCAACAGGAGACATTCTTCTCAGATTTCAGTGTCAGGAAAAGCTGAGCTTCTCCTGGGCTGTTGGTATGTCTTAAATTACGGGCCCTGTATATTGTGTTTTTATCACATTTTCTTCATTGCTTTGGTTGCTAGGAAGTTCAGAATTAAATTTGTGGTTGCATTTTATTAGTTACGCATTCTTACCTGATGAACATTTCTTTTATGCTGCCTCAGATCATTTTTTTTTTTTTACTATTTTCTACTTTTATTTCTGTACTTGTTAATTACATTGTCTATTTTTGTACTAGTATGCATTTTTGTTAATCACCTAAAATTATTTTCTTTGGGGAATGTTGGGTTAAAAATATTTTTTCTTCCATATTGGAGACCACTTAACAAGTGTTTCACTCAGTGATGAAGTCTTAAAATATTATATAGATAAGTATTATAACTGTTTCTGTTTTATTTGCAATTTTTTAGCCTAGAACTGTTTTAGAATCCCTATACATAACTATAGAAATACATGGAGGCTAAGAAATGTAGTAATAATGATATCCATTTGTAGCCCTTCTTGAAATGTTACCTGTAACCTATTTGGTTTTATTTCTTTGGATCTTGGTATATATTCTTTCAAACATTAACAGCTGTGAGTATATGTTACATTACTTAGAATTTTCACATGTAACTATTTTTCCAAGCTACTTCCAAATGGCAAATAATGGAAAACATTATTTTTTGTATATAGCCAGCAGAATGAGAGAACCTTTTATTAAAAAAAATTCGGAAATTTGCTCACCTGTGATGGACTGAACCCATTATGTAATTAGATTATTATATTTTCACTTCCTTCTATGTGAAAGGCCTCTTTTACAGGAAGTATAGCTTGACATGAAGTAATTTTGATATATTTCTCCCGGTCTTGCTTAAGGGAAAAATAAAGTAATAAGTTAATTATTCTAAGAGGAAAGTGTATAATTGAAGTTGTATAACATAGGTTTTCTTAAATTCAGTTTCTTTGTCTGTAATAAAATAAGCTTATGTTCATATTAGTATGAATTTAGGAGTGGTATTTTATAACAGTAATTCTATTTGGAGTCTCCAGTGAGATATTCACTATCTCATGTATTATAATAAGTGACAAAATTATTCTCAGTTTGCCAAAGGAGGTTTGCTAGTTAGAACAATCTTCAAATCTCTCATAAAAAGTTATACACAGAAAATCATTATTTAAAATGAAAAATTTATAATAGGTTTTATACTGGGACTAAAACAGTGCCTTTAGACAAAAATCCTCCAAAGCTCATAAGAGGAAAATAATGTTTTAAAAATCAGTAGTGATACCAATTTATGAGAAGTAATGAAAATAGTGTTTCCTATTTTTTTGTGTGAAAAAATGTTTTATCTTCCTTTACTTATGTGTTAACCCATTGTATTTATTTATTTGTTTGTTTGTTTCCTACAGGCACACTGGGAAGGTCTCACAGGCAGAATAACTTTCAACAAAACCAATGGCTTACGAACAGATTTTGATTTGGATGTGATCAGCCTCAAGGAAGAAGGTTTGGAAAAGGTACTTGAGTCATTCAACCTATTTACTTTAATTATTAAGTGAAAAAAATCCTAATGAAGGAATAGGGAAATATTCCCTTTTGTAGTCACATTTCATGGGCATTTGACTTTATCAAATAACTCTTAAAAATACATATTCGATTCATTATATTGAATATAATAATTGAGAATTAGTATTCAAGGATAAAAAGTGTCTTAAGACAACTAAATATTTTATTTTCTCATCAAATGTTTCTTATACTTTGAAATGCATATAATCTTTATTAGCTTTAGGATTTAATATAGTAATTAAAAGTATTTATACTTCTGTTTGCATAGACTTTCCTATTTGGAGCAGGTCATAAAAAAGGATTAAATACAGAAGCATATTTCTATTGCTGGGTCATAGTCAAGTGAAATATCTGACTTAATGTATGCAAAGTAAATTAGGTATGAACATAAATATATTACACTCATCTATCTTATTTGATTATATTTCTAAGGTAAAGTACAGACAAAGATTATAGAATTTGGATATATGCTTACTTTAAAAATACTTTAGTGTAAGTTTGTTTATATTTGTAATATATGCATTTATATATTTTTCCTGGTAGACTCATTAAAAATGTATTAAGATATTTTGATAAGAACTTAAGAAAAATTTATATTTGACTGCAATAGTATTGTTTTAAAGATAGTAAGGTATCTTATATTTCATCTAGCAATTAAACATGGAACATTATTTATAAATGGAAACTTGAGTCATAAGAAGAGGACTTTAACCTAAGAGACAATAGTATATTTGAATGTTGATTCAAATTATTCTGGAGAAAGAAAACATGCAATTTTTGATAATGTTACCAAGATAGGGAGAAATACAGCATGACCAACTGATGACTAAGTTTGACAGGAATATTACCTTCTCTCACTGAGAGTTTCAGATTGTACCTTTTGAAAGACCATGCAAAGTCAAGAATCTTTCATAATAAACTGCAAACCAAATATTCATGAGGCAGTCACTTCCTAACTGCTTTGCTCCCATGATGAGAATATTATTCTATACCCAAGACTGGTATTGATAATGGTAGGGTTTAGTCAGATCTTACAGGTTTCATACCAGTATTTACTGGAGATACTGTCTTTTTTTTTTTTTTTGGAAGTATACAAGTCACTAGGAAGAGCTTTGGCCTTTTTTATATTTCAGCATACCAACAAAGAAATGGCAATGCCTTCTTGTTACTATAGTCCCTGTAAGGAAAACATTAGAGAAGCTTTTCTCTAGGCAATAATGTGGATTATAGAAAGACCCTGAATATAACGCTTACCATGTACGTGTGATGATCAGCCAGACTGATAAACAGGGTACAACAATGTGAATTATACATGTTGCCTTGATATTTCAAAAATATTTTGTACACTTCTCTGAAATTTGAAATTTTGTTTTGATAAATTAATTACACAAAATCTTTAAAATAAAGGGGTTTTTACATACAGTGATAACTCACTTGAACATAAATATGATGGAAAACTGTCTGTTCCACGCTTTACAAGAGCAGTAAAAGAATATTTCTGACAAAGGATGTAATTAAGTAGAGTCACGTATATGAGGTACTTAGAACTAGCTTTTGAATAATGGGGAATTATTGATTGGTAGAGATTGAGTCATTGCAGAAAGAGATAACAATATGGGGAAAGACAGCATAGCATTTGATTTAATCATTTAACACACACACACACACACACACACACAGACTCACACAGAGGTGGGAGACAGAGCTAAAATGCTAGATTTAAGTCATAAAGTGAGCACCATGTTGAGATATTTGCAATGTATTAGTATACAATATGAATTCAAAGAGGGAATGGCCTGGAGGCCTATGGGATGTGTAGAAAAATATTATAGTTTGGAATAATTTTAATATGGAGCCATGTGTCTCAAACTATTCTGAGTGGAAGTGAGAGATGCATAAACAGTGACAGAGGCAGTAGCTGAATCTTCAACAGTGTTGTTAATTCAAGGAATAGCTGACTATTGGGATTATGCTTTTAAGGAGTAATGGAGGAGCCAGGTGATAAAAGTAGGAGAAGCCAGTGATAAAAGCATAAATCAAAGATTGGTGAGGAAATCAGTGGGGAAAATTAACATTAGAAAGAAATTGGAACAAATCTGAAGAGGCACATAAAGTACTGAGGTTGAGTGAAGGTAAATTAGAGAGAAGTGGAGTTAAAAGTTCAAATCAAATGCTTTCAATATCTTCAAAATCAGTGCATAAGGGGTATCTGGGTGGCTCAGTCAGTTAAGTATCCGACTCTTGATTTCAGCTCAGGTTATGGCCTTGGGGTTGTGAGATCCAGCCCCACACTGGTCTCTGTACTGGGCAGGAAGTCTACTTGAGATTCTCTCTTTCCCTCTTCCTCTACTCCTCCCACCCCTTGGTGCATACACACTCTCTCTCTCCATCTGAAAAAAATAAAAAATAAAAAATAAATAAAATAAAAAGAAGAAGAAAGCACATAAGTCATCAGATAAAAGAGAGCAGTTGGATTTAATTTAGTTAGATCTTAAGAATAATGAGAATTTTTTGGCAAGTCTGTGACAGACTTGACTTTTAATAGTAGGAATAAAGTGCCACTAGGTAGCAAAATATACTCATTTTTTTAATCTAGTAGAATGGTTAAGAGATCAAGGTATAGATTTAGGCAGAACTGGGCTCAAATCCTTGCTCTGCCATTTAGTATTTATGGACAACTTCTTTAACCTCTCTAAAACACAGTGTCTTCAACTACATTGGGGGTAATAGCAGTATCTAATTCATGAAGACTAATGAGTCTTGCCAAGTTTTCTTTTGCTTTGTCCTCAAACCCATAGGTGTAAAGACAGAGTTCCTACCTTTTTTTTTTTTTAATTTTTTTTTAATTTATTTATGATAGTCACAGAGAGAGAGAGAGAGAGGCAGAGACACAGGCAGAGGGAGAAGCAGGCTCCATGCACCGGGAGCCTGACGTCAGATTCGACCCCGGATCTCCAGGATCGCGCCCTGGGCCAAAGGCAGGCGCCAAACCGCTGCGCCACCCAGGGATCCCAGAGTTCCTACCTTGATAGAGTTCACAGTTTGGAAGGTTCAACAGATAGTGATCTTAGAGACTTAAATCACAATTACAGTTCTGTCACAAGTGTGTGAATTTCACCCTCCACCCAAGTTCTCTGTGCCGAATTTCTCATCTCAAAAAATGTAGGGTGCTAAGGGTTAACGTGAGAATATCATGGCTTCTAAGAACCTGGAAATACAATCTTTATAGGTGTTAAGGCTAAGAATTTAGTTATCCCCAATTCTATTTTTATCATAACTGGGTGAAGAAAATGAAAAAAAAAATGTGTAAAATGCTAGTTTTATCCATTACTTCTCCTCATGCCTACTTCTTTTTCCTGGCTTTATCTTGGTCATCTTTGTCCAGTACACTTCATTTATTCACTTGATCCTCTAAACAAATATAGAGTGAACCTCTATTTTGTGCCCTTATGAAGGTTATATCCTGGTGAAGGAAACCTGCCAATAATAAATGGACTCATGAAAGTACAATATAGGATTAGGCAGTAATAACTGCTAAAAAGAAAGATGACTTGTTTACATGTTTAGGGAACTGAGTTTGGGGTTGAAATGAGACTCTGAACACATCTTTTCCACTTAATGCCCAGAGATCAAATTGAATCTTTTCCATTCTATCTTGACAGGAACTTTGGTTGGAACACGGCCTGCTTAGCTTGTCCAAGAAGGGTCACTAATACTGCAGACACAGCTGGTCACATCTGTCCAAACAAGCTCTCCATGCCATGGCAATGCCTTCTTTAGAACAGTGGAGGAAGAATAAGGGGCTGAGGGGAAACTAGGTGCCATTCCAGTTATTGTCTGTCTCAGGCAATAGGACAGTTTGTTTTCTTTAAGAGCCTGGTATTCAGTACTCAAAACTAGGAAAAGGAAAATAATAAGTAGTTTTCCCAGCTTGAATTCTTCTGGTCAGTTCAAAGACCATATTGTATATTCTACTTCCAAAATATGTTTAGAATCCATCTATTTGTCTCACATCCATTGTTGCAATAATAGCCAAGGTACCTATCACCTGGACATCTATATTGGCACCCAAATAGACTTCTCTGTTCTATTCCCCTTATAGTTCATTCCCCATATGACAGCAGCCAGACCAGTGTCTTTGAAAGCAAATTGATCCATGTTATTGCTCTGTTTAAATCCTTTCACTTATTCCCACTGTATTTTGATTAAAATCCAAATGTGATTTACAAAGTACTGCCTACCTTCCCCCTCAGCTCTCACTACCATCTCAGATGTTTTCTGTGCATTAATTACACTGGCTTTTGCTTGGTTTTTTTTTTTTTTTTTTTTCACAGACACAAAGCTTTCTCTATTACTTTGGCAGGGAAATTTTCCCAGCTTGGAAAACCCACCCCCAGCCCTTTGCCTGGCTCACTCGTACTCATCCTGAGGGTCACAGAATGTCTTTCTTCCTTAGATAGGCATCCCATAAGCCTAACCAAATTTGACTTTCTTATAGTGCCCTGTACTTTTCCTTCCTGGCACAATTACACAGTGTGTAATTATGTATGCTTTCAGTTCCACTATTTACATATTTGGGGCCTAGCAAAGTCTCTGGCACAAAGTATATCCTCACGAAGTATTTATTGACTACTGAATGCAAGAAGAATCACCACAAGAATCATAAGAACTCCACATAGAATGCTTATTCAAGTGTCTGGTGCAAATTTATTTTCCTATGGCACAACATTTTTTTTCTTTAATTTTTCCAGATTTACCCCATACCTACACAATGAGAACAGAGAAATCTAGTAGTTAGTCAGTGGGCTGGGGTTGTAAATCAATGCTTCAAGGGGCACAGGATTTTAGAGTGCACAAGATGGCAACACTGAAGTCTGAACTTACAAGGATGCGCTATGTACCTTACATAATGCATTTTAAATCCTGACAACCCAATTCTACATCAAAGAGTAAAAATAATATTCTATTTATAAAAGTTCCCGTTTTCCATCATATCAATTTGTGGTATGGGAATAAACGAAGACCACTTAAATGAGAACAAACAAGTTATTATTCAGAGCTTGCTGTAGCACTTGTGTTTGGCAGAAATGCAAATGCAGGCAGGTCAGTGGAAAAGCTTCATAGTGGAAAAAAGGAAAGGCCTCAGATGTGCCCTGATTGGAGATTGTTAACAGGAGGAAACAGGGGGTGCTGGCAAAAGATAGGGACTGGGGGTTATTGAACAGATCTTGACCACTTTGGGCAGATTGCCACAGAGGTGGTTTGCCTTCCCAGATTGTTTGCTCCAGAGGCTCTGGGTCAAGTTCTATTTCATACATGGTCAGACTGTTGTCTATTTGTGTATTTAATCTGTCAATGGAATTACTGAAGTCACTTGGAAGGAGAGGAAGAAATAGCACAATGGTATGGTCAAGAAAAATTGACATGAGGAAGACAAAAATGTCTTCGTAACTGACAAAATGAAATTTTTTTGGTTTTTACTTTTCTTTGAATATGTAACTAGGGAGATGCCTGGGTGGCTCAGCAGTTGAGCGTCTACCTTCGGCTCAGGTCGTGATCCTGGAGTCCCGGGATCGAGTCCCATATAGGGCTCTCTGCATGGAGCCTGCTTCTCCTCTGCCTACGTTTCTGCCTCCTTCTCCTCTGTGTCTCTCATGAATAAATAAATAAAATCTTAAAAAAAATAAAAAGAATATGTAGCTAGGATATGATTTACTGCTGGAAATGGTTTAATCTTACCTAGTACTCTGAAGCTTAGCTATGTGTTTAGGAAAGAGCAGCTTCAGTTGGAAGTAAACACTTTATTAAAAGGCATAAGATGTTAAGAAATATTGAGAAGACACTTAGAATATAACTCACAAGGATTCTGTGTAGAAGAAAAATAGTTGGAAGCTTTTACAGGAGAGGTTTGAAATGAGATGATGACACTCCATGATAATGGTGCATTTCCAATGCAAGTTGAGTTATCTAGAGGCCATTTTGCAGAAGATTACCACTTATATAAAAAAGAATATTTTAAACTGTAATGCAATAATAAAATTACTTATAGAGCTGAAACTAATATAACACCATATATTAATTTTACCTGAATTTAAAATAAATAAAATAATAAAATCACTTATTTCTGCCACATGATTTTTCTTACCAAATGTACTTTGCAACCACCATGTATGTCATATGTTTTCCAAACAAACAAAAACAACAAGAAAAGTCTCTTTTCAAATGGATATTAGCTTTTAAGTAGAGGCATTAAACTAAAATCATTCTTGTTGTCCCTCTCCTATTTTTTTTTTTCTAGGATCAAAGTTAATTTCTTTTGGTTCTTTTGCTGATACTTTTTTTAATGTGATATTTCTATTCAAATAGAACTTGGAGAATAGAATTCTCTGTCTCCTTAATGGAAGTGTTTAATTAATCCTTATGAAACTGGCTTTTTGTTTTAATACATTAATTTTGAAAAAATATCAGGAAAAACCAGGTACATTTCTCTGGCCAGAGATGGTACTGAGAAGCTTGCAAGTGTTTAGGACTATGAACAATAACACAATGCTTGCCTCAGCATGTTTTCATAATACAATCAGATTCAAACCTCTACATCTTTAGGGAAAACTTTGAAAAAGAAAAGTGGATACAAAACGCATTTTATGGAATATATGTTTGCCAATTTCTACAAAGTTAAGAATTTATATATATATAAATATATATATTTTATATTTATATTTATATATGTATTTATATATTATGTATTTATATTATATTGTACAAATTAAATATAAATTATATATTTATATATTAATTATATAAATATATTTATATTATATATATTATATATTATATATAATGAAGCAAGATAATTCAAATTTGTAAATTTTTATAAAGTGTAATAACTTTGTCATACTTTACTTTTAAGGAAGCTTTATTTCAACTTTTTTTAAAAATAATTACTAACCTTTTATGTTTATCCAAGATCTGTTTCTTTTGGCCTGTCATGTTTTTTAAAAAATTTTATTTATTCATGAGAGACACAGATAGAGAGAGAGGCAGAGACACAGACAGAGGAGAAGCAGGCTCCATGCAGGGACTCGATCTCGGGACTCCAGAATCACGCCCCAGGCCAAAGACAGGTGCCAAACACTGGGCCACCCAGGGATCCTCCCATTTCAACTTTTGACATCATTTTTTTCTGAATATTTACTGCTTGCATTTGGACCCACTAATAGAAACTGGTATCTGTAATCCATAGGCTTCTTAGTAAAACTCAGATATTTTTATAATGTATGCAGAGGGTGCGAATTAGTAATGAAACCCTGCCTTCCTGAATTTATGGGCATAGATGTTCCAGGACAAGAACATGTTTCAAATTGCTTTTTGAAAAAGTTTTTGTAAAACATATGTATTTTTAGAACAAGTGGTAATTTCTATAGAAGTCTTTACTATTGACCTTTCTCTAGCCTGTAGAATCCTGTACTCATTAACTCCCTAGGAAAAAGGTGTTTGAATGGAATTTACAGTCTTCAAAATTTATCTAAGTGTGAAAATCCACACTAGATAGGTGAGAACTATTTCTTTGATAGATTTCTAGATACCTAATACATAGCAGTTTTTGATCTTTTTCTCTTTGATGGCATTTGATACGTATATCCTGGTCCCCATGACAACAATGACCCCAAACTCCCTGGAACTGAGATTTCTTTTGCTTCTCTGTAGGAAAGCAATGCTAATGGTGATGTTGAGTAGTCAGAAATGTGTTGTTTGCTTCTTAAAAAGCAAAATGCATCCTCCTCCAGATCTAAGCCTAGTGTTTTTCTTTGGAGATGTTAACCATTTAATTTGTCTAACTCTTATAAAGAATTCATTAAATGCCCTGTCTTACAACTGTACTGACATTTTTGGGCTGTGTGTCAATATGTTTATGGTCACAATTTTGCTTGATAACTTTTGATCTTCACAATGGTAAACTATTTAAGAAAACTCTTTACAGATGATATTTATGTTTGGAAATCAGTAGGATTATTTCATTTGAAAGCACACAATTCTTATTTTGTCCTAATAGAGAATACCACATGTTGACTTTTTTTTCTTTCAAACTACTGGATTTGAATTAAACATGTACACTAAACGTAATTTTTAAAGCATTGCTTTGATTTTAAAGTAATATCTGAACTACATTTTTAATTTTGGAAAAATGGTCCTTAATTAATTGAATGTTACACAGTGTTGTATTTGAGAAGAGTTAATTCACTGATTTAAATTTTATTTAAAAAATTAAAACTACCACCTGTCTCTAACTCTTTCTTAATAGTTAGGGTTGACTTTGCCTTAGACAAAAATAAAAATCCTCAAGGTGAAAAATTTATGTTTGGATTAGTTATCCCTTTCTGTTAGATGATTATATATTTATTGATTTATTGTCCTCATATTAACACTGTAGTTCTCAAATGGTGAAATTCTAGATCCTTAGGAAACTGACGGATAGCTAGTTTTAGGAAAGTAATTAATTGACAGGATTTCTGCGTCGTCCTTACAGGCCAAATTACTTATATATGAAGGTAACCCAGTTCCCAGGTAATTGTTTTTTATTATGAATTCTCCCTACCCGAAAGCGTGTAGGCATTTCTATGAAATGGTGCATGTTTATGTTTGGGGCATCACTGAGTGCCAATTCCTTCTAAGTGATCTGTTAATATGAAGCCCAATGGAAATAACAACTATTAATTATTAGTAGTACTTTTATTGGACAGTAATACAAACAACTATCACTACTTTTCATTTAAAAATTCAACATTGAGGGATCCCTGGGTGGCGCAGCGGTTTGGCGCCTGCCTTTGGCCCAGGGAGCGATCTTGGAGACCCGGGATCGAATCCCACATCGGGCTCCCGGTGCCTGGAGCCTGCTTCTCCCTCTGCCTGTGTCTCTGCCTCTCTCTCTCTCTCTGTGACTATCATAAATAAAAAAAAAAAAAAAAAATTAAAAATTCAACATTGAAAGGGATGAAGTAAGTGAAGAGAAAAATGTTTCTAATTTACCTTCAACATTTAGCAAAACAACTACTGTGTTGAAAATACTCTGTTTTTACTATGCTGTATCACTCCACATAGGCTTGAAATCTGACTTTGTAAACTGTCTGGAAAGAATGGGTACACTAGTTAATACAGAGTGGTTTCTTGTGATCACCATGAAGTCCTCCTTTAGGAAAATATCACTTAGGCTCTTTGCTCACGACAGATATATACCACAATTACCTTATCTATTCATACATTGATAGACACTGAGATTGTTTTCACATCTTGGGTAAGTAATGTAGTGAACATGAGGGTGTATGTGTCTACTCAGGTTAGTGTTTGTTATTTTGATTTTGTTTCTATTTTTGGACAAATAACCAGAAATGGAATTTCTGGATGCTATGGTAGTTCTATTTTAATTTTTTTGAGGAACTTCCATACCGTTTTCCATAGTTGCTGCACCAATTTACATTCCCACCAACAGTGCACAAGGACTCCCTTTTCTCCACCTTTTATACTCATGACTGATTCATTCTATAACTGGAAGCCTGTATCTGCCAGTCTCCTTCACCCATTTTGCTATTCCCCCTTCCTCCTCCCTCTGACAACCATCATTTTGTTCTCTATATTTACAGGGCTTATTCTGCTTGTGTTTCTTTATTCATTTATTTGGTTTTTAAGATTCCACATGTGAGTGAAATCATATGGTATTTGTCTTTTTCAATCTGACTTATTTCACTTATCATAATACCTTCTAGATCCATCCATGTTGTTGCAAATGGCAAGATATCTTTTTTATGGCAGTGCAATATTATGTGCATTATCTATCTATCTCTATCTATCTATCTATCTATCTATCTATCTATCTATCTATCATCTATCTGTCATCTATCTATCTATCACACTTCCTTATCCATTCATCTGTTGCTGGGCACTTACGTTGTTTCCATATTTTAACTATTGTAAATAATGCTGCAATAAACATAGGGGTCCATATATCTTTTTGAAATAGTGTTTTCATTGTCTTTGGGTAAATACCAAATAGTGAAATTATTGCATCATATGATATTTCTTTTTTTTAATTTTTTGAGGAACCTCCATACTGTTTTCCACCATGGCTGTACTAATTTACATTCCTACCAATAGTGCACAAGAGTTCCTTTCCCTCCACATCCTTGCCAACATCTATCATTTCTTTTTTTTTTTTTTTAAACTATTCTGACAGGTGTAAGGTGATATCTCATTGTGGCTTTGATTTGCATTTCACTGATGATGAGCACTGTTGAACATGTCTTCATGTGTCTATTGGCCATCTGTATGTCTTTGAAGAAATGTCTGTTTATGTTCTGCTCAGTTTTTAATTGGATTGTTTGGGAGTTTTTTTGGTGTTGAGTTGTGTAAGTTTCTTTATTCATTTTAGATATTAACCCCTTATTGGATATATCATTTGCAAATGTCTTCTCCAATTCAGTTGGTCTATTTTTTATTTTGATGATAGTTTTCTTCATTGTGCAAAAGCTTTTTATTTTGATGTAGTCCCAATAGTTTATTTTTTTTCTTCTTTGTCCCTTACCTTAGGAGAGGTATCTAAAAAAAATATTACTATAGCTGATGTCAGAGAAATTGCTGCCTGTGTTCTCTTCTGGGATTTTTATGGTTTCAGGTATCACATTTAGGTATTTAATTCATTGTGAGTTTATTTTTGTGTGTAGTGTTAGAAAGTGGTCCAATTTCGTTCTTTGGTATGTAGCTATCCAGTTTTCCCAGCACTATTATTAGAGAGACTGTCTTTTCCCCATTGTGTATTTTTGCCTTCTTTGTCATAGATTAATTGACCATATAAGCATGGGTTTATTTCTGAGCTCTCTATTCTATTCCATTGATCTATGTGTCTGTTTTGAATGTACAGATCTTTCACCTCCTTGGTTAAATTTATTACTAGTTATTTTATTCTTTTTGATGCAATTGTAGAATGGAATTCTTAAAATATTTCTCTTTCTGGTGGTTTGTTATTAGTGTATAGAAATATAACACATTTTTGTATATTGATTTTTGTATCCTAAACTCTACTAAATTTGTTTATTAGTTTAACAGTTTTTTGGTGGAGTCTTTAGAGCTTTCTGTATGTAATATCAGGTTATTTTCAAATAGTGAGAGTGATACTTCTTTCTTTCCAATTAATTTTTTTTTCTTACCTAATTGCTATGATGAGGACTTCCAATACTATGTTGAATAAAAGTGGCAAGAATGGGCCAGTTTGTTTTGTTCCTAATCTTAAAGGAAAGGCTTTTAGCTTTTCAGACTTTAGTATAATGTTAGCAATAGGATTGTTAGATATGCCCTTTAAAAAAAAGATTTTATTTATTTTTTCATGAGAGACACAGAGAGAGGCAGAGACATAGGCAGAGGGAGGAGAAGCAGGCTCTATGCAAGGAGCCCGATGCGGGACTCGATCCTAGAACTCTGGGATCATGCCCTGAGTGAAAGGCAAATGCTCAACCACTGAACCACCCAGGAGTCCCTATATGGCCTGTTTTATATTAAGATACATTCCCTTTATATCACTTTGTTGAGAGCTATCACTAAAAACAACTCTGTGAGGTCAAGAGTGCTTAGTTATCTTTATTCCATTTTAGAACTGAAAAAAGTACTGTAAAGGCTTGATTAAACCATATAATGAAAAAAAATTGTCATTCTGGAAATGGATTTAAAGAAAAAAGAGATTGTCTTGACTTCGCCCATGGTTCTTGTGATTAATACAAAACAAACCAAAAGACCTACTGGTGACAATTTCCTCAATCACTAAAAAGTTTTGAATTTTACATTACCTGTAGACTTAAAATCTAGGGATCATTCAAAGTTTTTTGACTTAAAATTTTATGTCACTGAAATTTCTGAAACTTTATAATATTCTGTTCAGGAACCTAGATTTATAAAAGGGGATATTTAATGCTTATGATTTTAGGAAGTTATGGATTCATATACTATAAACCGGAACCTCTCCCTCGAAACAATACTAGAAAAAGCAACTGACAGAGAATTAAACTAGATAAATATATTTAGATGAGTGGATATTTAGCTAAATTAATCATGGGAGATGATGGTAAGTGAAATTGGCAATATTTTATGTTAGTGACTTGGGTAGACATTTGAAAAACTAATTTATCAGGCTTGAGGATGTCATTAGGCAGACAGTGGGGAAATGATGTTTGCCAATGCTTTGGCTGTTAGAATTACACGTCTGAAAAATCTAGCTATTTAGCTGATGGTGAAAAAAAAAAAGAAAGAAAGAAAATCTAAGGGGACAAATGTGTAATAGGTATTAATTATAGACCAGGAGCAGAAAAGTGGCAGTCACTGCAAAATCCAATCTGCAGATGTGTCTTGTTTAGCCAACAGAGTGTTTTTGTAATGATTTTGAATTTGAAACACTTTAAGCAGGTCAGCAGGCATTTTAGGTTTTACAATATCCTCTCTGTCCTTCCCCATCCAGGTTCCTAATAAGGCCTCTATTAGCTCTAGTGATGCCTTACTAAGAACTTGGAAAAATCACCGGCTCTGGGAGCATGAAGCCCCAAGGTACACAGCTGTGAGGAGAACAGGGTCTGGATTGTGGCTATTATTGCTATTCTGCTTTGAGATTTTGTGAAATTTAGAAACTGCTTACCTTTGTCTGGAAATTCTTACTACTGGCTTATACCCTTTTTCTTCACACATCGATGCTACCTGTCTGGCCCCCGAAGGCCTTTCATTATTAACCCTAAATTACAATTAGACTCTGTCTTTATGACATCATGGTAGTCATAGTCTAAACAAATTTAATTGACCAGTAAATAATTTACTTTGGAGAGAATGCTGAAATCAGTATTTTTTTTCTTTTTTTCCTCACTGTATTATCTAACTTTTTCTTATATTGACACATCAGGGTTATATAGTTTTTAATGGTAAAAGGAAAATTAATATAAGAAATATGACAAGCCAATAGATTTTTATTTTATTTTTATTTTTCTTTAAAGATTTTATTTATTTATCACATGAGCAGGGAGGAGGGGCGGAGGGAGAAGGAGAAGCAGCCTCCCCACTAAGCAGGGAGTCTGACGGGAGTCTCCATCCTAGGACCATGGGATCATGGCATGAGGCAAAGGCAGACACTTAACCAACTGAGCCACCCAGGCACCCCAAGGGATTCTTTTTTAGGCATCGATAAATAAACATTATATGAGATCCCTAATATAGTTATGTATTTTTGAAAAAAATTGCTTAAGTTTGCACTTACATACAACTATTAGAATGGCGTATCCTTCTTATGAAGTACAGAAATAAGTAATATTTCTACTTTTGTGCTTCACCAATTAAAGGAAGATAGGCATCTTAATAGATTACTAAGAAAACCAACCAAATGAAAAAAGGAATCAAAAAGAGTACATGTGATAAAATATAAAAAATAAAAATAAAAGCAATCATAATATTTAAGTTGGGTGAGGTTACGCTGATTAGACCTTTGTTAGCATATTTAGGTAGACCAGGCTAAATATTACCTCCTAAATCAATGCCACTTAAAAATAACTTATTTTATATAAAGCTTTATTTTACTGATAAACTGATAATTGATAGTTTTCTTTTCCTTTGAATAAGCACATTGGGTAATTGGCTAGAGGGATATGGAAAACAAGTCTTATTATCCGTGACTCCTAGGTTTAAGAGGGTGGAGAAAAGAACTACTGGCCCAAATCTTCTTTTGCCTCTGTTCTTCTTCAGTGCTGACCATTGTTACATGACAGGGCAATAGTGTCAGTGCAGATAAACCACCCAGTGTATGCATTCAGTGGCATCCTATGCCAATATATGCCTCCCAGAGGTATGCTGTGTCATCCCATAGGCTGTGTTCAGGGGGAATAAAATGTCTGAACACTGAGAGTATAAGGCCTAATTATCAGAGAGTATTAGTTAAAGTAGATATTAAAGCATACAAGTGGAAGTATGGAATAGGTTGCTCAGATGAGATTTTGTTGTAATCTTTCCTTGGGAGTATTTTGAATGCTCAGCAGGTGTATTTTTAAAAGCTCCAAAGGTAATTCTGGGTATAATTTTGCCCTATTGGGGGTCATGCGGAATACCAATCAATGCCGCTCTGCAGCTTGGCTTTACCTATTAATTTATCCTGGATCCCCAGGTTTTGCTCTGTCTTTTAGCTTTGTCTATCTAATGTGGCATGTTATCTTTGTAATGAGAGGATGAGATAGATCCATTACAGTAAAAGATATGCACTATTAATGAGTTTCTAGCCAGCTATCAAGGTATCATCAAATGTGGTTTATCTTGGTGAATGAAAGTTTGAATGGAAAATTAAGCTCCCATACTGACTGTAGAAGTGCAGTGGATCATTTTGTTCTTTAATGTCACACTTGAGTGGACACACTTCACAGAGCAGTGAATCATGCTTAAAACAAGCAGCCTTTACTTTAACGACAGCAGATAATGCAGCAGAGGTGAATAATAAGTGTTAGCAGTTTTAACTTTCTCTTGCAGTACTTTCTCGCAGGTGCCTGATGGACAATTTACAAAGTACATATGCTATTTTATAGATTGGAACTTGGGATCCAGCCAGTGGCCTGAATATGACAGAAAGTCAAAAGGGAAAGCCAGCCAACATCACAGATTCCTTATCCAATCGTTCTTTAATCGTTACCACCATTTTGGTAAGTATTTGTTTTTCCATTTTTTTTTTAGATAAATGTAGATAAACATGGAAGTGGATTAAAAAGTACATTATAATTTGAACAGTAAAGAACAGATTGTAATGTATTTTACAGTTATTTAGCAATTACTGTATAATGGATGAGTCAAGGTTAATTGAGCCACAGTTTTATTGTTAATCTTCAATGATGTGACATGTATTAATGTTTGGGCTGTTTGTGTTGACTAATAATATAGCTTTGCATATTACCAGAAATCATTATATTTCTGCAAAATTAGATATTATTGAAGAATTTTCAATGTTAAGACTTGAATAATATAGATATATGAGTAAGTTATATGAGGGACTGCATGTGAACTTTACTTCTGCTTTCATTTCCTGCAAATATGTTTTAGAGGGCATGTCATTTATTTTTCAGGATTTTTTTTCTATTATAGTTATATTTCAACCTTGCTTTCAATTGTTTTCATTATGGTAAATCACTTTTAGTTTATCTCTCTAATAAAATTACATGACAAGTGTTTTTATAAGCCAGAAAAATTTTCAAGGCAACTGATGCACTGGATATTTTTACACCTCTTATAATTATATATTTTAATTAGATCACATAGTAATATTTACTTTTCCCACTATGCCATTTAAAATGAGGATTTTAATTTTAGAATAGTCAAGGAGCTCGTATATTAAGTCAGTACTTTCTACTTACAGAATAAGCTTATCAATGCTAGTTCCTATGTCTTCCCAGGTAGTCAATAAGAATGTGAGATTAATGTTCAGAACAAACCACCACATACTTGTAGCATTTGTATAATTTCTAAATTTGATTTATGGTGGCAAATCAAGCCGGGAGGAATTCATAATCTTGTCCTTTTATTAACAACAAGGGATGTCAGATCTCTAGGCATGTCAAAATAAAATAGCTTCGGTTAAAGACTCTTGATAATGAAGCCAAGCTGGTAATCATGAAATGACAGTGATGGAAGTTCATGAGTTTTTTAATCACCCCCTAGCTGAGAATCTCAGTGTGTACTTGCTCCCTATTCATCATATTCAAACTTCCCAAGTTCTCTTCATATCTCCCTACTTTTTCAAAGGTACTCTCATACCCACCAATTTACTGGTCTTGTTCTTCAAATGAAATACTCTCACAAGAAGCTAATGCATCTTTCTTCTGCTTGTATATACTGGATCTCATTTCCTCCTGCTAGGACTATTGCAATAAGCATATAGCCATCCTTACTGCTGACAGCCTTCTCCCTCTGCAATATACCCCATCTTCAATGTAATGATCTGTCATTTTCCTGTTTCCCTCCTCATAAATCTTCAGTGAATCCCTATTGACCATTAAAAATTCCCCAAATTCTGACCCTGATGTTCAAGACCTTCTGTAAGACCTTCTTGTCTTCTCCCGTCTTCCCATCCTCATTTCCTATTATTCTCTTCCCATTAACCTGCTCCCATGACTGTGTTAGCCCTGTTCCTTTTGTCTGTAATATGTTTCCCTCCATTTCTGGGATATTTTTGTACTTGTCAGTACTTTATATTATTTGGAATTAATATTACACTATTCTTTACTTATTTCATGTGTGCAGTATTTCTCTAAACATCACTGAACATTTCTCTGAGGAAGAGAATCTGACTATGCCTCATATTTTTACATCATATGTGTCTCCACAATGCTCATAACAAGTGCTATATGAGGAGCATCTGTAGTCTTTAGCACTTGGCACTTCTTTCTGTGTCCTCCTTGGTCCAGCCAAATCTCAGAAACATCATTTATCTTATGGTACCAAAACTTTGCTCAGTTCTTTACATCTCCCTGTAAGAATTCTATTCATCCTTGCAGACCCATCTCAAATGACACCCACTCCATGAAACTGTCTGATCTCTTCATTAAGTTGGGTGTATGTTGCAGGATGTGTGTGAGATGGGGGATTGTGCACTTTATATACACAATACTCTATCATGGCACTTAGTATGCACTATTTTTATCTTAGAAAATTTGTATATATCTGTATTTTCATTTGACCTGAATCTATACAAGGCCAATGATCAAATTTTACACTTTTTGATATTTCAATGTCAGAGAAAAGTGCCCTAGGCACAGCAAGTACTCAAATATTTGTCAAATTACATTAGATAAGCAACATTTAATTAAATGGAAAATTAGAAGAAGTAAGCAACTTTTGAGTGATTATATTTAAATATTTTTCATCTGTGAAGGTTATTGCAAACTTCTTATCCAAACAAAGCAAGTGATTAAGACTATCCATATAATTTCTCAATCTTAATTACTCAGGGTTTTTTTTTATAAAAAGCATTCAGATATTTTTCTCAATCATAAACAATTTTGTATCTATTGATAAACAAGTGGTATTCAACCTTAGTTTCATATTAAAGTCAGGCATAAAGCTTTTTTAAAAAAGTACTTGTACTCAAAAACACGTTTCATTTCATACCTTTTGAAACAATATTTCTGAGCTTTGGACTTTGGAAAGCTTCATTCTTTAAAAAATTCCACAGGTAATTCTGATCTATAAGAATGATTGAGAACAACTGCTTAGATAATTACTCTGTGTAAATAAGATGTAAGATTAACTGTGGAGCATACACTAAGCTTACATCTTAAAAGAGAAGTTATTTATATTTTATTTTATTTTATTTATTTTTTAAATTTTTTAAATTTATATTTTAGAGTGTGTCCCTTTATTAGATATTATATTTTAGATATAAAATATAATGATTTAGATATAAATCATTTATAAATATCTAAATTTAGATATAAAATATAATGACCCTATAAATGATTCTGGTATTTATTAAAAGGAAAGTCACTTTGTTTTTATATCACTTAGTGAAAGAATTCCTGTTCTGAATACTCTGATCGCAAAATATCCACAATTGGGAAAAGAACATATTTGAAGAGATTAGTTACCTTATTTAGTAAGCCTTATGCTTGATGTAATTTACTGACATTTAATTTATATTTTAAGGAAGTTGTGATCATTGATTTATGTTTGGTTGTCCTTTTCTCATTTGGAGAAATCTCAGTGGAGTTTATGACTGTGTTGTGATTATGACTTTGATATCTCCACAAAAAGAAGTTGTGGAGATATCAAAGAGAAGTTCACATATGCTTCTTCAATATGTTTATTATATGTCTTAAGAAAAGAAACAGTGATGTATCTAGGATTTGGCATTTTTGATGTGGTAATCATAATCAGTTCTATTTCTCTTGAATTTATTTTTATTTATTCTTTTATTTAACAAATGTGTATTGAATGATGATGTGCTAAAAGCTTTGTTTGATGAACAAAACACACACTGTATCTTCCTTCAGGGAGCTTAGAAATTAGTAAAGATTCATAGGGAGGATTACATACACATTTACACACGCGCACACCTCAGCCTTATGATTAAGATATAAGAAAAAAACAGGTTAATCCCTTTTATAGGATAATCCTGAGTTATACCTGGAGTCAGGAGTGAAAGGACAAGTCAGGTAGGCCTCCCGTAGAAGAATAAACGCAGATATCTGAAGCTTGAGAATAAATTAGCAAGGTAAAGAAAGAGAAGAAGAGTATTCTTGGTGGAGAGAGCAACATTTGCAAAGGTCCCAAAGTATGAAAGACTGGAAAATTTGCAAAATGGAAAGAAGACCAGGATGGCTGGGCTGGTGCCTTGGTCTGTTTCTCGCTTTATAGAATAAGATTACATAGTCAATTACAAAACAAAACAAAACCCAGGCATTTATTGATTGTCTGCTGTGTGCTAGATCCTGTTCAAAGTACGCTCATATATTTCCTCACTTTAATTGTCATAATAACCTTTTAAGATAGATATTATTATCAATACCATTACAATTGATAAGCCTAGTGTCCAGATTGCCTAAATAGACTACTCATGGGCACACAGCTAAAAAGTAGAGTAGTGGGGTTTCAACCCATATGGTTAGCCAAGTTGAACAACCAATACTATGAAATGAAAACTCCATGGGCTAACTATGGAAAAGTCTAGCAACTATAGTTTATGACCAAAATAACATCTTGATTGAGAATTGTCCCCCTAAAGCAACACTTCTTATCCAGAAATCCCACATATGCTAGAGCACTGATTGCTGTTATGGGTGTGTTCCCAAACATCTAGACATTCCCCTCTGTAGAGACCAAGATTAGACAACGCTTGGTTGGATATTTTGGGCCTCTCATTTCTTTTCTCTTTCAGGGTAGCACTGAGTTTTCTTTCAGCCCCTTTAAACAATAATCTCTGATTTTTCTGGACAATCAAAATAGTATTGGAGTTCGTCTTATTTTTTTCTTTTCAGTACTGAGATTAAGCATCTTATTCATAAATATATTTTACTCCTCTTCAGCAATACAATCTATGCCCAATATAGTGTATGGGTGCAGCATATAGCTATATTATGGAATAATTCATTTTAGAAAACTTAGGACATTTTAAAGAATGTCTATTTTTTTTTAATTTTGAATGAGACTTATGATATTATATAATTTGGAAATTTATGTAACTTCACCTGCAAGTCTGGACCTAAAGCTTTGGTCTACTCATGCCCTCTTCTTCTTCTTTTTCTTTTTTAAGATTTTATTTATTTATTCATGAGAGAGAGAGAGAGAAAGAGAGACAGAGAGGCAGAGACACAGGCAGAGGGAGAAGCAGGCTCCATGCAGGGAACCTGATGTGGGACTTGTTCCCCCATCTCCAGGATCACGCCGTGGGCTGAAGGCAGGTGCTAAGCCACTGAGACACCCAGGGATCCCCACCCTCTTCTTAATATACTTCTTACTATCTCTCTGATCTTCAAATTTCAAATTCAGTTGCTATTAAAGTTCTCTTGCTTTTTCTGTTTGTTGTATTAATGGAACTAAAAATTTAATCTTGGAATATCTTTTCATTTATAAGGATATTATTTATTTCATAGCAACTGTTAAAATATAAATTCCTAATTGCCAAAAATAATAACAAAAATATTCTGAACAAGTCAGAGAGTGCCCTTGTTTACTTTTTTTAAATTAAATAGCTAATTAATTAATTATTTTTACATAGAGTGCTTTTAAAGAATAGTATGTACAGTATTTTCAGTTTATAATCTGGTCCTGTTGTCCTTACTGTTACGGCTCCACTAGCTAGGGGCAGTATCAGGTGACAGAGTATTTAAAGTACATACAGGGAATGCCTGTTTTCCCTCTGAGTTCTTGGTTTACAGCAGATTTTTTCAAGCCTGTCTAAATATGTGGAGTGTTTCCCACTGTGCTACTCCTCCATAATAATTGATTTTTGTCCATCAAAAGATTACTAACACTTAAATGCCACTGTACATGTTCTTTCCCTTCATGGCTAGTCGCACTTTAGTGTACAAATGACTCTGAATTTGCTTTTTTATTTTTTATTTTTGGAAAAAATCACTTATGGAGATTCTTTCCTTCTGGTTGCTCAATGAATTTAAAAAATGTGCTTGCGTCTGCAACCTAGTCTTATATTTTTATTTTTTAGTTTTTCCTGGCACTTCCTGTAAGGTTATATAGTTCAGTATCCAGTTTACTTGCTTAGGCTTGTAAAGCTTTATTGTTGCAGCCCACAGATACAGGAGGCTTATCTGGGAGCAAGCTTCCAAGGACAATGGGAAGGTTTCACAGTACAAAAGATGAAGTGACCGAATCATCCCCTAAATGGTTCTGCAGCTTCTTCTATAATACCAACAAAAGCAGATTTCCAGGGCTTCAAATCTGCCGCTGCAATACATGTTCCCCTCGATTCTTCTCTTTCCATTGTTACAGAAGGACTGTCAAGCACATAGTTCTTTAAGTTGCTAGCATTCGGGCTTGGAAGCCCAGACACTGCAGCTTCACAAAGAAAAAGATTTTCATTCTTAGTAACCCCTTCACCATTTCTAAGCAGTTTTAAACATGTATTGTGGAGATAATAAGATCAAAATAATTTAAGAAAGATGTAGTAAATACACACACCCAAGTACTACTTAAATGTTAGTATCTGAGATGAGAGTGCCTCATTCAAACTCCGACTCCTCTAACCCAACTCTTGCAACTAGCTTGTTCAAAGGCAACCAAACCTTTTCTCACCATATTTTTCTTCTGTTTCTGGGATCCTGCTGGTATTACATTTTCCTCTCTCTCATTCTTGCTTTAATAGTTCAATGTATTTTATTTCAAAAAACTATTAATATTCTCTTGGACCCTCAGATCAACTGGATAAACATAAGACTATTGGTGGTGGTACCATAGAGGAAGAAAGCTGCGTTTAATGTGAAATTAGGCATAATTTTTTTAAAGATTTTAAAGTAATATCTACAATCAATGTGGGGCTCAGACTCAGAACCCCTACCTAGATCAAAAATTACATACTCTACCAACTGAGCCAGCTAGGCATCCCAAGGCATAGTTTTTAAAACCTTGGGTCTTAATCTTTAAAGATTTTATAAGTGACCAGCATCTCTTTTTTTATCCATATAATCTCTCTCTCACAGACACACATGTGCTCCCTTCATCCTTCTTTATTAAATCTACAAATGCCACCATAATAAAGATTCTTAAGTTTTTATTTTGCTGTTTTATTCTTTTTCATTGCCCACATTATTGTCAATACTGTAATTTTGTTGAAGCTTGTTTTATTATGATCAATGTATTAAGTTTGGTATGGAAGAATGAATAAAGAAGTCTGAATCTCTGGTTAACCACAGCAAGCTACATGAAACTGCAGTATTTTTGCTCTCATTGTCAAAGGCATCATCATGATAAAACCATGTAAAATTATACAATCTAAATTTCAGGCTCAGCCTTGATCTGAGTGGATGTCTAGTATCAAACTCAACATGCATTAAGCCTTCTTTACTTCAGGCCTTACCATACCTCCTCCTACTATATTTCCAAACTCTGTTTATGTTTCCAATACTTTTCTATTCACTCAAACCAGGCGTTTGTTTCTTAGATACCTCAGTCACTTTAAACCCCATATTCACAATTCAGATAATAATAATAATAATAATAATAATAATAATAATAATGACAGATGGGTTATTTTAAGACAGTTTAACAAAAAAGTGAATAAAGGAACATTTTGAACAAATGAGATATGATCTGTTTGTGGGTGCTATGGAATGGGAGATTTGTAGAGTCTGATTTCAGAGACATTGTACCTATAAGGAAGAGGAAGAGATGATAACCTCGAAAAATCAAGTAGGAGATTTGTTAGGGGCAATATAAAGGGGCAAAAAAATTAGGAATGTGGATGAAGACTTCAAGTTAAAAGCCAAGTATGGGGCATTAGCCTTGTCATAGAGCATGATAAGGATGAGGGAAGGGAGATAGTGAGTTCTACTTACTCATCTATGAATGGAGATGTTGGCAATAACTTTTGTGTAGTCAAACCTTGGTTATTTATGTAAGGAGCTAATAAATTAGATTCAGAAATGAGATGCAGGAGATTAACTAATAGGTACAGTCTCTTTTCCCATCAAACCTTTTACTGGAAGAACAGTGAAAGGCACATTTGATTGATTTGAGCTTGATTTTTTTTTTTTCTTTTCCTCTTTGTTCTTTCTCTTAGGAATTAAGCTAATAAAATATGTAATGGCCAAAATACAAATACCAGTACAAAGACAAAAGCAACCAAAATCTCCAATCTAAACTGATAATTCAGTCAAGTGATAGAAATAAATTGCAGATCAGTATTTACTAAAATATGAATGATAATCACTAACTGGAATCCTCTCTTAAGCCCTTATTGCTCTGACATCACTATCTTTCCTCAAATATTGGTGAACAGCACAATTAGCAAACTTCTAACCCTTTCCTTAAAAGTTAACTTCAACATATTGCCCAGTTATTATTTCTATAGGTTTTGCTACAATTTCAAATGATTATATATTACATTTCAGGGGGAAAGATGTCCCTTCATGTTCCCAAACCCCAGTAAATTTTCTAGATATAGAGTAAAAATAAAAACTTCTCGTGGAACAATAATTATGGCCAATAAAGATTTAGATTTTTTTTGTACATTATGTAAATTCTTTTCTAGTTATTCTTCTGAAAGTAGGTAAACATGGTTTGCTACAACTAAGAATGCGGTGATTGTGCCTGCAGTAGTATACTAAAGGATCTGTGTGTGTGTGTGTGTGTGAGAATCACGCATTCAAAAGAATTTCTTTGTTTAATAATCTCACAAAACAAAATCAAAGAAAGGCAAGGAAACATCATAGATTGCCCCAGAATGCACTTAAATTCTTGGGGGGGGGGGGGAGTTACAGGTAAGTAATAAACATAGTGTGTTAAAAAGTTATTAAGGTAAAACTTTGCTCTACAGGCCTGCCACACGATTTTGTTAGTGCTTTAAAACATAATTTCCAGATTATAAGAGTTATTCATTTTCTATCTGGGAAGTTCATGTGGAAGTGCCTTTTTTTTTTTTTTAAGATTTTATTTATTTATTCATGAGACACACAGAAAGAGCAGCAGAGACATAGGCAGAGGGAGAAGCAGGCTCCGTGCAGGGAGCCTGATGCAAGACTCCATCCCAGGACCCCAGGATCACGCCCTGAGCGTGAAGGCAGACGCTCAACTACTGAGCCACGCAGGCTTCCCTGAAACTGCCTTTTTAATAATGTCTTATCATATTGAAATGGGGTCTGTTTTCCAGTCAAGAGAACAACAGATAAGCACAGATGGAGATTCGCTCATCAGTAGTTTTTGATCCTAACAAACCAGTCATCCTTAGTATTGCCCTTTCTTGAAAATCATAGGTTGTTCTGATGGTATATGCTAGCTTTTCCCACTTTTTTTCTCTTGCTATTCTCACTTCAAATTGTGATAACCTGTAGTGCACCATAGGCTTCTGACGTGAATGTTAATTAGGGATGGCAAAATTCAGAGCCATAGTGAATAGAAGGAATTTGAAAGACTAGGATTCAGACAATGGCAAGACCTTTCCCAGCTCTACAGCAGTAAAAGCACAATGGTTGGGACAGCAGAGGCCAACGAAAGAAAAAAAGAAATAACCCCATCCTGTCAGTGGAGTAATAACCATCAACTGTGCAGTTATTTGTGCTGATCTTTTGCTTATTTTTGTTGGTCGTTTCTTGTGACTGTGAATTGCAAGATATTCTTAGCCTGTCTGGTTAAGTTTCTACATATCTTCCCCACATCTAGAGTGGTATAAATCATTAAAATGTAATGAAATACTAGTATTCAGAGTAATTCCCTTAAATACATGCTCTCTTTCCATTTTGAAGATCAAACTTTATTGTACTCTTTATGAAACTTCCTTAATTCAGCTAAGAAAAAAATCACAAGACTCTTTTAGAATGATTAAAATGCAGTTTGGACAGGGGTAGTGGAGAAGTAAAATTAAGCTTGAAATGGTCTGTAGACCTTGGATAGTATACGAGGTTATGAAACCAAACAGTCATTGATCTTTACAAATGTTAATAATACTAGATGCTTGTTAAATGTCAACAGGTTTAAAAATACCATTTTAAATCATTGGAAAGGAATACCTTATAAGTGAATCATTTATGTATAATATAGCAATCTTCACTTCTGAATTTTTAGAAATGCTTTCTAAAACATGATCAACTGAATCAGCATTTAAATCTATTTTATTTCATAATATTGATAAATAGAGAAATCTTTTATTTTTAATCATCTTCCAAATATAATATTCACAGTTTCTTTCATCCCCATTAACCAAAAGTTGACTAATTAAAAATAAGGCTCCAAAAATCTCTTTTATTTTTCACCAGCATAATAAATGTTTCCCTGAAATTTTCTTAAATAATTAAATACATATTTTTGAAGCAACTAAGGGTAAATATAATAGCAACCAACTATTTTCAGAGGAAAAACATGCAAGCCGTTTAAAGTTAAAATAAGAATATCGCTTCTTCATTCTGCTTGGAGGCGTTTGATGGTGGCTTGGCGTCCCACCTGGCAGATGGCCTGGCACCCCTCTGCCAGTTGTCAAGCAGGACACAAGGGCTGGACAGTTACTTTATTTTATTATTTTAAGATTTTCTTTATTTATTCATGAGAGACACAGAGAGAGGCAGAGACATAGGCAGAGGGAGAAATAGGCTCCCTGTGGGAAGCTGGATGTGGGACTGGATCCCCCGACCCCAGGATCATGACCTGAACTGAAGGCAGTTGCTCAACCACTGAGCCACCCGGGTGTCCCCTGGACAGTTACTTTAGAAGAGCTACTTATGATGTTCCCAGGTCAGAGCTAAAGCAAAACAGAAGCTGAAGGAACAAAGTGTGACATTTCCCTCCATTAAGAACCTGGATTTCTGTTTAGGTTTGCCCTCTATTTTTCATCTTTAATTTACTCTGTCAGTACTGAAATTTCTTTTCTAGATTCTGGTGTTGGTTTTATAAACTATAAATGAATTATTAGAGTCATCTGCAAATTTGTAATCAAAGCACTCACTAGATCTCTATAATGGAAGCTATCTTCATCAACATTGAAAAAGATATACTTCCTCTTAACTTTCCAATGAAATTCTCAGGAAGATTCAGGGGAAAAAATCAATGTAAAAACAATGAAAACATAGTGATATCATAAGCTAAAGTTATAAAGAGACATACGCCATAATTTCAGTAAAACATCATCAAATAGAGTTTATGGGGACAGGATACTGATTATTTTCTAAAATAGCAGGTTTATGGGCCCTGCTTATGGGTTCAAATACTGGGATTTTATATTTTTATGACAAAAATAGGAAAATATTTTACACTTCCCTTACTTTGAAGTCACTTTGTGGAAATATTTCTGTATTTAAGAATTCTATAATTAATTATCTTTGGTTGTTTAGGAATTTAATCATACATTTAATAGCTAAATTTCATCTCTTCCTTTACTAATTTTTATTTGCTTTTGTGTTGGCTTATTTTATTATTATTATTAATTTTTGGATTTGGTGAACTTCATTCTCTAAGCCTGTTTTCCTTATTTTAATTGTATTTTTTTCTTGTTATGTGCTAATAGCCTTTTTTCTCAAGACGTCTTTTTATACCTAGTTTTCAAATTAATTATTTTTCAGGAATTGTCATAAAGTATTAGTGAATACATTGGTCATCTGCAGGCTATCATTAACTTTTCTAGTTGTATTTATTATTCTGATGAATGTATTAATCAATTGCTGGATGGTAATCATAGATGTATTCCAGAGATAAGCTATTATTGGTTATGAATGAAACATATTTCAGTGGATAGCTAGCTATATTTTGTTATATTGTTTTAAGGTACTCTTTGGTAGTGACCGCTCCATAGGAACAGTGTCCTAACCACTTTGTTAGTTTGTTATGTCAGTGTTTGCTAACTTCATGTAAGAAGACTAGGACTAGTTTCGCAGTATTTGCTATGCTCAAAAACAGCCTGTGTATCATGAAATCATTTGTTTCATATTAGGTTAAGAATAAAAATTTCAAAAAAAAAAAAAAAAAAAAGAATAAAAATTTCACGCTATTTAGATATTTTCTGGAAAGATTTCTGAAATATTATAATTCTTTTATCACTATTGACCTATTCATTTATTTACTCATTCCTGAGTCAGTTTTCTATTGTACATTGGTATATATCAAGATATTCACATTTATCAACATATTTTCACATAATGTCATCATATAAGTTTTATAATCTCGCCTGAGTCCCTTTCTCATGTGAAATTCTGTGTTTTTAAAATTTTTCTTTTCCCTTAGAGTTGAAGAGGACTTATTTTGTTATTGTTGCTTTTACAAAAAGATGTTTATAATTTAGTAATTTCCTTCTTTCTTATTCACTGCTTCACTTATTTTTATTCAATTTCCTTATTTTCCTCCTGCTTTTCTTGTATTTTTTAGGTGTCAATTTTCTAGCTTTTTATTATTTAAATGTTCCACTTATTTATTTTGTTTTTATTTAATGATAAATTCATATAAGGGGTAATTTTTTTCTGCAAATTGCTTTGAAGATTCTTCTTTTTCTCCTCGTTCTCCTTCTTTTTTGTTAAATGAAAGTAGCATAGCTTTATGGTTAGCAGAATGCTATGGAATAAGCAGAACCTTCATCTCTCAAACTGCACCAGGCTTTGAAATTCTGGTAATAGTCATTAGATAATGCATGTAAATAATTGTTTTTTTTTTTTTATTTTTTTAATTTATTTTTATTTTATTTTTTTTTGTAAATAATTGTTTTCTGAAAATTCTTTTTAAATTCCACACATGTCTTAAACTGTATTGAGGGAAATTTAGATTTTGACTTAGTTTTACTGAATGTAGTATTTCTGGTCTTTTTAAATGTTAACTTTGCCATCTTTAGGGCTATTGTTTGGTGTCAGAAAGTACTTTTTTAAATGAAGAGTATATGTTTGCTAATTTTCATTCCTTTCATATTACATGGCAAAATGGCTAGAATATAAAATTCTTAAGTTTTTCAAGATTTTTTTCTTTAAAACACTTTTGATGTTTTTTTTTCATTGCTATAATTCTCCTTTTCTGATTAGCCAGTTTTATTTTCTACTATTTAATGCTTATGAAACTATTTCTTCCTTTACCTTTGTGATTGATTTTCATATATTTATTTTGGCCAAGGTGGGCCTAGGTTAAAAAAAAAAAAAATCAATCAATTTGCAGCTTTTTATGAAAATATCATTACATCATCTCAAATGCTCTTACCAAACTTTAAAAAAGCTTCTCAAAGTAGGGGGAGATCAGATTACCTATGAGTTTCTTATATGTCTTTGGAGGCATACTTTGAAGCTATGTGTTCTGCTGCAAACTGGTCTCCCTCTGTTGCAGGCCTCTTATTCATCTGTCATCTGAGACTTCCTTTCACCATCACCCTGAAAATTCTACTTGCCTTTCTCCTTTTCTGGAACCCCATTTCCTGGACCCCAGGATTCTTCTTCTTCTTTTTTTTTTTTTTTTGAATTTTGTTAGAGTATAAGCTATAGCATCCTGAGAAAGGTCACATGAAGGCAAACATTTTAGACCTTGTATATTGAAAATCATTGCTTCCTGTGTATAGAATTATAGGTTGAATTCTTGGAAGACCTTGCTGCATTTGTCTTCTCCTATTGTAGCCATCCACATGTGCATGGTCATTCTGATTCCTGATCCTCTGTAGGTAGATTATATTTTTTCTCTTCTATGGACAATTGAGGATCATCTCTTTCTTCCTGAAGCTTGGAAATTTCACTAATGATATACTCTGGGGTATGGAACTTTAATTTTTTTTTAAACATTCTCTTGAGTTTAGATTCCTGATGTCTAATTATAGTAGGTAGGTGTTACACGTGTATATTGAATATTAGAAATTTATTTTTTTAAAGATTTTATTTATTTATTCATGAGATAGAGAGAGAGAGAGAGAGAGAGAGAGGCAGAGACACAGGCAGAGGGAGAAACAGGCTCAATGAAGGGAGCCCGATGTGGGACTCGATCCCGACTCCAGGATCACTCCCCGGGCTGAAGGGGGCACTAAACCGCTAAACCACCCGGGCTGCCCTGAATATTAGAAATTTAGATGGACTGAATAGAAGTGTGCTGTTAGTACAGAATAAACACCAGCTTTCAAAGATTCAGTATTAAAAAAAGAAGGAAAACATCTCAATTTTATATTGAGTATAAGCTGAAATATAATATTTTGGATATGTTAGGATAAATAAAATATATTATTAAAATTACCTTTCCCTGTTACTTTAACTTTTTTTTTTTTTTTAATGTGGCTACTAGAAAATTTTAAATTACATGTGTGACTCTTACTTGTAGCTTGCATTATATTTCTATTCAACAGCGCTGGTCCAGAATCTTGCTGTGATCATTCAACCTGGAAACACATGTTCTTCAGTTCTCAAATATTTTAAAATATTTATTTAATAATTTCCTCTTGGCCTTTTTCTCATTGTCTCTCTCCCTCTGGACACTGGTTAACTGAGTATTAGACTTTTCAGCACCACATAAATGACAGTTTCTGTGTTTTTGTTTTAAATGTTGATGCCTAGGTCCCATGTCCAGATATTCTACCTTAATTGATGAACTCCTCAAATGTTAATATTGTTTGAAATCTTCCCAGATGATTTTAATAATCCTCTAATTTTATCATATAATTTCATCTTGTTTTTTTAAAATTCTATTTTCTGAAAGAGTTCCTCAACTTTGTCCTCTAGCCCACCAATTATTTATATATATGTAAATTTTATTAATTAATTTATTTTTATTAATTTACTTTTTAGAGAGAGAGCCAGAGTGGGGCAGAGGGAGAGTGAAAGAGAGAATCTTAAGCAAGCTCTACACCTAATGCAGCGCCCATTGTGGGCTTGAGCTCACAACCCCAAGATCACAATCTGAGCTGAAACCATGAGTCGGATGTTTTTTTTTTTTTTTTATTTTTTTTATTATTATTTATTTATGATAGTCACAGAGAGAGAGAGGAAGAGACACAGGCAGAGGGAGAAGCAGGCTCCATGCACCGGGAGCCCGATGTGGGATTCGATCCCGGGTCTCCAGGATCGCGCCCTGGGCCAAAGGCAGGCGCCGAACCGCTGCGCCACCCAGGGATCCCCTGAGTCGGATGTTTAACTGACTGAGCCACCCAGGTGCCCCTGATGATATTTTTAAGACAATTTTTTAGAGCAGCTTTGGGTTCATAGCAAAACTGCGGAGAAGGTACAGAGATTTCTTACATGCTTCCTGCCTCCCCATGTGCGTAGTCTCTCCCATTACCAGCATCCCCCACCAGAGTGGTACATTTGCTGCAACTGAGGAACTCTCACTGACACATCATATCTCCCAAGTACATAGTTTACATTTTAATTCATTCTTGGTGTTGCACATTCCGTGTTTTTGGACAAATGTATAATGACATGTATCCACCATTCTGAGTATCAGAGTATATTCACTGCCCTGAAAATAGAACTTCTCCTATTAACCCTCCCCATCCAACTCCTGGCAATCATTGATCTTTTTTTATCATCCGCATAGTTTTATCTTTTCCAGAATATCATGTTCTTGGAATCATGCAGTATATGGTCATTTCAGATTGGCTTCTTTCACTTGCTAGTATTCATTTAAGATTCTTGATTGTCTTTTCATGGTTTGGTACTTCATTTCTTTTTAGTGCACTTTATTTATATTTACTTCTATTTTTAATTTGAAGAGCTTTTATACCTTCTGACTTTTAATAGCATTGATTTAATATATTTCCCTTTTTGAAGTTTTTGACTATTTGTTATAGTGTTTCTTTGCTTTTTTTTTTAAAGATTTTATTTATTTATTCATGAGAGACACACAGAGAGAGAGGCAGAGACACAGGCAGAAGGAGAAGCAGGCTCCATGCAGGGAGCCCGATGTGGGACTTGATCCAAGGACTCCAGGATCACGTCCTAGGTGGAAGGCAGGCGCTCAACCGCAGAGCCACTCAGGCATCTGATTGTTTCTTTATTTGTATTTGTATTTTTGTTTTGTTTCTGTCTTGATGTTAGAGGCTCCTCTCATTTTTTTTTTTCAAATGTCTTTTCACGTTTTTGAATAAGGCATTCTAAATGGGAATGGAAGGTCTGTGCTGCATATAAAGAGAATTAACCAATAGATGAATTACACCAAGCAGTGTTTTGGAGAGGATCTGGCCTTCTATCTGGAGAATCTAGCAAATACTTAAATCTATGTATCTCTTCTATCTGTTGCATAATTTCTGAAAGGAATCCTACAGATTGGCAGCTAGCATTCTCAATTAAGAAGGGAAAACAGGATGGAGAACTTACTTTTGACTGATGCAAACTTTAACATGGTACCTGTTCTCTCTAGTTCTCTCTGAATCCAGAGTCACTTGGACTCAATTTCTCCTTCAGTTTTCTGCAAGGGTCAGCGTATGGGAGGATGAATAATTTGGAGAATTTACCTAATTTTCTAGTTAATACAGGGTATGGATCTCTGAGCAAGGACATTTTATGGAGAAAAGAATAAAACATTTTTTCAGCTGCCTCCAGGAGACCTTCTCAGTTTCCTATTGTCTTATATTTAATGTCAGTTTTTTCTAAATGATAGGTGAAGTTTCTTTTTTTTTTTTTTTAATTTTTATTTATTCATGAGAGACAGAGAGAGAGAGAGAGAGAGAGAGAGAGGCAGAGACACAGGCAGAGAGAGAAGCAGGCTGGCTCCCTGCAGGAGCCCAATGTGGAACTCGATCCCAGACTCCAGAATCACGCCCTGGGCCAAAGGCAGACACTCAACTGCTGAGCCACCCAGGTGTCCCAATGGGAGAAGTTTCTTCATCAATTGCATTAGAAGTCTGTATATTTTCAAGAATGTCACCATTCTTGAGGTCATGAGTTCTAGCTGGATGAGAAGATCAACTTGACTACCTTTCCCTGCCTTGTCAATACACTATTTCAGTAATAGAGCAGTGGTGCCACCTACATCTAACAAGAAAGCCGACTGAATTTGGGGTCTTTTGTTTTCCATTGCAAGAGGCCACTCTTGTCTTTTAAATAGAATTCATTACAACATCCAGCCCTCTTTTTTCACTCTGCTTGACCACTTATTTCTTAAGAGCCAAATACAACAAGGTTTATCTCTTAAGTAGGATGAAACCATTTTTGATGAGATGGTTATGCCTTTGTTCCAGTGTTTTTACGACATTCCTACACTACCAGTTATCCTCCACACATAATTTTCTATACAAATGTGATTCCGTGCCCTCAACTTTTGGCAAGACTCTATTATTCTTATTGTTCACTATTGTGAGATTTATATTTGCCCATAGCCTCAGAACTACTTTGGTAAGGAGTTAGGAGAGGCAGTGCCGTGCCTGCTTTCACAAGTCTTTGAGTTATATAAATAACTATAAGTAGTCCACTACAGATAGAGCACAAAGAATGTGGAAGAGAAATGATAGATGAGGGTGAGTTTTATAGGTCTTAAAAGAAATTTAGATTTTAAACTATCCATAATGGGACAATTTTAAAAGATTTTAAGTACATAAACAATATGATTGGGACTATAAAAAAATCTTAGAATTGGAGATAGGATTTGGTGAGACCAACCAAAAGGATATTGCAAGAGTGAGAGTTGATAAGGTCCAAACTATGGCAATATCTGAAAGGTTGTGGGAGGAAAGACATCAGATTCACAGATATATAGGATGGAGAATGGAAGATACATGGAATGGGAGATATATAGCAACCAATAAATTTAAAAATTGAAGTTTAAGAAGAGGTCAGAGGTTAGGAAGACCTATTTTTTTTTTTATAAAGATTGCTGGAAACATGATATAAAAAAAAGCAGAATTGGGGTAATTAAAGATGAACATATTACATTTAAATTCCATATGGTATATTTATCTCTTTGGCAGTTAGACATGTAGTTCCATAGCTGAAGAGAATGATCTGGGCTGGAGATGAGATTTGGAGTTAGCAAAACAGATGGTGGTGGGAGGCCTGGGCTTAGCATTTGAGTGTCTGCCTTCAGCTCTAGGCGTGATCTCAGGATTCAGGATCGAGTCCCACATTGGGCTCCTTACAGGGAATCTACTTCCTCTGCTTATGTCTGTGTCTCAAATAAATAAAAACAAATAAATAAATAAATAAGTAAATAAATAAATAAATAAAATCTTAAAAAAATATGGTAGTCAGCATCATGAATATAGGTGATATTGTTCACATAGAGAGCACATGTGAATTATCAGTGAATCTACACCACTGCACATTTCTTTCCTTTCCTGATATTTCTGTGGATTATCTCCTAACACTTGCTGTATTCTTTCTGGCGTAACAAACAACTATAAACTCAGGGCTTCCCAGGAAGATAAAGAGTCTGGGATAGAAAAAAAAAATACACTGTCTTTTGAGTCAGGCTCGAGAGTCCATTATCTATATTGAAAATGGGCAGTTGTAAGATGACAATCATGAGACTTTCAAGACCCATAAATCCTGAATTATGTCAGGTACCCCCAATACAATTTTACTTTCTGATCAATATCTGATACTCAGGTTCCAGTCTTTGCATTTTCAATCACAACTTGATCACTTGACATTGATTCCTAATTGCTTCTCTTTATTTGAGATTTAACTGGTACTTTTAATAACAGATTGTATCCTAAACCCACCATAATGACTTAAAAAGAAAAGAACAGACCTCTTCTCCTGGTAGAAATTGTATTTGCCTTACTGACATCACTATAGCGATTTCCGCTAAAAATCCACGATAACAGATGAGTCCCCAGGTCCTTCTCCATTCATCAATGTATTTCATTAGGTGCATTCCTCATAAAACATTTATGCCATTAGTTTATGTCATTAATTAGATGCCTAAACAAGAATGAGTATTATTAACTCAAGTCCTATAAATTTTATATTCTGAGCTCTCTTAGCCTTGGTTCTATGTTGTAATTCATTAAAAAAACTCATGAATTTGTTTTCACCATTTTGTTTTAATAAACCAATATTGGACAAGCAAACAAACAAAATATTTTTTACCACTTTATCTGAGAACTGAAGAAAAGAAATGCCTTTGCCACAAAGCTGTTTGGAAAACATTTCATAGTATATGCAGAATATTTTATGCTTCATTCAAATGTGACTAAAACCAAAGGCCATAGAATATTTGCTTATATGACAGCTTTGCATTCTTAAAAAAATCAAATTTATATTTTGCCTTTTGAACTTTTAAATTTACAGTTTTTGGCAAATATGATACTCTCTGATATTACAGACAAAATACTACTTCCTTAATACACTGAGCACTTTCTATGCCCTATAGCATTAACATTACATGTTTATCATTTGGTTACATCAGAATTTTATAGTATACTCCACAGTTCTGATAGGTGTGTGATGCAGGCATACCCTACAACTATTGTGTGGTTAAATACTTTTTGGAAAATGTTGAATTAAGGTAAATTCATTAGGTTTCTATGTCACTAAGCCTTTAGTAAGTTCATATGTATTGTGGATATCTCAAAGGAAAGAAAATATGTAGAATTTCCAAATATCTTTAATCTCAGAATGTTTTCTTGAAAATAAACTTGTGGAATAATTTCCCAGAAGAATACATTGTAGACAACATTAGGTTAGATCATAATAACTATGAAGTCCTTATTGACAAATATAATGGAATTTACTTCCATATGCAGATTCATGAACCACTTAGCCTACTAATAACAGCAGAGGAGCAGACTGTTTTTCCAACGGGTTAATGTTTGATATCTGAGTTTAATACCTAGTTAAGAAAGGTTTTTCTGAAGGTTGAAGGGACAAATGGAAGTCAGAATATCTAGGTTTGAATCTTGAGTCTGCCACTTAGTAGATGATTTACCTTGGGCAAGTTACTGAAACTTTCTAATAAGGGTAATAATGAAATGCAACTTGAAGTATTAGAGACAGAAATTTGAAAAATATATATATAACATAGTCCCTGACACAAAATTATCAGCAAATGATAATATTAAATGGGTACAAAGTAATCTAAAAATTAAAAGCAATGAATGGTGCTCATATTTACAACTTTCCTCCAAAGCCTTATGATATCTTCTTATGAACCATCATTCTTCTTCTTCTTCAGGCCACACACCAGTAAGATTCTTCTCTACAACTTTTCTCACTTCATTTTCTTGCATGAGCAACTCTTACTTCTCCCCATTTATACTCATTCTACAATCCCTTTTTTGAGCGGCCTTTTTTCTAGGATAATTTATCTAACTTCCTTGGGACATCTGCACCTAATGTTTCCTTTGTCTATACAATTTATTCCTTAGGCATTTACATGAAACCTTGTATCATTAGTTTACATTTTTTTTTGTGCAAGTTCTCTATTTTCAACTAGATTAAAAGGTGTTTAGGAGAAGCAACTCTGCTTTACAGTAGGTATTTTCTTTAAAATGAAAGGTACTCTAAACATTTTTGTATTTTATTGCTTACAAAGGGCAGCAGCTGAAAGTTAAGCTCACATCCATTATGTAAAAAAGAACTTCCAGCAGACACAGGCTGATAACTACCACTGACCATTGATGGATAATTCTATTTTACAAGGACTTTCTCTTATGACTGTTTTATAGACATATTCAGGTGTCTTGAAGAGGTTGCCAGTATCTGTTCAATTTTGGAGGGATGTGGGTAGAAAGCTAGTTAGTATTCTCATCCCTTTTAAAATCATATTTCTATTCTCTTTAGGAGAAATGTAAATAAAGCTCAAGGACAGCTGAGACTGGGTCCTTTCTAAGACAAAGAGCCCTCAAATTGTACACTAAATTATCAGAAACAGAATCCTAATTATTAAAAACTCCACTTTGCAATCATATGACGAATCATGTCCTCCTCCTTTTGGTTTGTTTCCTCACTGTCTCAGGCATGCATTGAAATTTATTCAATATCTAAATGGTGAGAAAATACCTAAAGGGAGGCTATTGGAGAAAGAAATTCTAAACCTCATTTCCTACATCAAAATTGATTTTTAGGTAGATGCTTAAAAATAATCTCAGGGAAGAGAATGCCATTCTGAGCAGTATATGAATTCAAGCACTGATGAGCCACAGTGATTAGATCCAGATAGTTTTCTCAGAATTTTATAAGAATAAAGTTTGTTTCCTAACTTAGGTCCTCATGATATTATACTCCCCAATCTTTTTTGCTCCACACTTTCTTTTCACTTAAATTGTACAGAGCTATTTATTTTTTTTCCAGCATCTATATGAATCATTTTCTCTCTCCAAAATATTTTCATTTACTCCACTCTTTAATTCAGTAGTTCTCATTTCCTGACTGCATATGGGACTGACTACATAATTTCTGCCCCCAGCGTAAAATGAAAATGAGGATCTTGTTAAAAGTTATTAAGAATTTCAAAAGGACACCAGCAGAGTACTAAAACTAGCAAAATTTTTGTCACACTGTTGAGTCCTGCCTTCTTCACTGTATATTCTTTCCTCCATTGTTATAAATTAATTGGCCATATGTGCATGAGTTTATTTCTGAACTCTGTTCTGTTCCAGTGATATATGTGTTTGGTTGTATACTAATATCATACTTTTTTGATTAATATAGCTTTGTAGTGTAATTTTAAATCAGAGAGTGTGATACCTCTGGTCTTGTTCTTCTTCCTCAAGATTATGTGGCTATTTGGGGTAATTTGTGGTTCCACACAAATTTTAAAAGTGTTTGTTCTACCTCTGTGAACAATGTCATGGGAATTTTGATAGAGATTGCATTGAGTCTGTGGATTGCTTTGGGGAGTAACAATATTAATTCTTAACATCCACGAGCACAGAATATCCTTCTATTTATTTGTGTCTTCTTCAGCTTCTTTCAGAAATGTTTTTATATTTCACTGTTTAGGCATGCAGTTTACAATTATGCCCTATCTTTCCTTTCCTGCTTGCACAGAGTCTGAAGTCCAGCCAGAGGTAAATGTTTAGGGTCTTCCCAGATCTTTTCTGAGGATATTTCCTGCCATAGGCATGTGCATGGGCTTCTAGAGTCCCTTGAATATGCAAGAGAATTTTATAGCCCTCATTCTAAGTATTTCTTTCTCTAGCTTCTCTTCTTCTGTTCAGGCATTTTGGTTTGTTTCTTATCTCTGCTGTATCTTGCACAGGAGGAAGTGGCTAATATATTTGCCTCTAAATGTTCATGAAAACACCATCTGTGAAGTGGCTGCAGTCCTGGGGAAACTCCTGTGTAGGTGAAACAAAGGCAAACTATTGAGCCAATATCCTCAGGAGTCATTAGGTCAAAACACAGAATTACTTTCTTTGAGACTGGGCCTTCATACCATTCCCCCATATTCACAACCTGCACCAGGAATGCAGACGGCTATCTTTAATGCTGCTACTGAACTGGGAATGGAAGATAGTAGTAACAGGGTAATAAACAAGTAGCCACAGAACTCTCCTATCAAAATTCTAGTTTTTCTCTTTGCAAAGCATCCCCTTGGTTGTTATGTTTTGTTTGTTTGTTTTGTATTTTTAGATTCCAGAGTTCCTAAAAAGTATGTTCCTAAAAACTCTGTTTTGCCAGCTTATTCACTGCTCCTAGATTTGCTTTTGCTCTACAATGGCAGTTGAGTGATTGCAACTTTTGCAAAAACAAAAATAGTCACTAACTAGTTTTTAAGAGGAAATTTGCTGGCCTCTATTCTAGACATTTTTTATAGAATTCACATAAAAATATTTGTTTAATGAATGGAAAGATAGACAGATGAAATATTAGATGGATAACAAAAACATCTTATACTTATGTTCTATCATGAAGATATCAAATGTAGATATTTACCCACATCTCGTTAAGCATCAGATAAAAACTTAGAATTGTGCTCTTAGAATTGTACCATTGTACTCAATGGTAATTCATTGGACATTTTTAGAGTTGCTATTATGACCTATAGATCACTATTCCATGCAGAAATGGTGATGGTTACTTAAAATTAAAACATGCTAATTGGAAATATGTATTAGTTATTAGGGACACATTACAATTGTTATCATAAGCTTGTTTCTTTTTTTCCTAAATCACATCAAGCATTGTGTATTCTTAATCTACCCAGAAATATTGCCTAGTAGAGCAATAGTCTATACTATGGTCAGATAGTTTCAGTGAGTTGATAACTTGTTTGTTGAAGAACTTCCCATTTTAGTATTGCTGTCTTTTCATCCTTAATCTTCCTTTTAAAAGTATAATTTTCCATTTTACATTCTCTTGAGTATGCCAGGGCAAGATGTTGAGGTCTTTTTTTTTGCTCCCTCATGTTAATGTGTAAATTCTGTACTTTCACAGAGCTGACTCACCTTCCTCAGGAGCCAATGTCAGCAGTATCATTGCCCCTGCCCTTCATGCTGCCATTCATTAGCCTTCCACTTCCAATCAACTTTATAACACCCACCTTGATCTCCTTGAAAACCAAGTTGCTCTATTATAGTATTATGATTTAATGCTTTTGATGTGAAGACAGTGATAGGATAGACAGTGTGTGTATATAAAAGTAAGAAGATTGAGGGAGATAAGTGATTCTCAGGAACACATGAACTGCTCAGTTTTAAACTTAATCTCCATATTTCATTTTACTCTGATATTGTTTTAACCATAGTGCTTTCTTCGTTTGGCACATAGTAATGCTATTTTTAAAAAAGGTGTGTGTGTGTGTGTGTGTGTGTGTGTGTGAAAGAGAGAGAGAGAGAGAGAGAGAGAGAGAGAGAGAACCCTATCTTCATTAAGGAAAAAATAAGGACCATTAAAAATATCTTCTAAATGCTTTGATACTGTTTTTAGTTGAGAATATTGTTAACCCTTAGCAAGTAGAGTTTCAGCTGGTTGCCGTTTAAAAGTTGTTTTGTTTTTGTTTTTGTTTTTGTTTTGTCATAAGGGTAAATTCAGAACCAGATTAAGACTAACTGAAAATCCATTTGTTTTCCCAAATGACTTATTTGAGGGTCACTGTGCCATAGGTCCTGCTATAAAATAAGACATAATCATGTATCTCAAAAATGTTCTCTATGGTGATATTTCCCCTCTGGTAATTAATGAAGCAAAGTAGCCATGTGAATAATACAGAATACTATAAAATAGATAAGATTCTAAAATTCATCATTAGATTGGGAGTTCCAGAAGGGCAGAAACTTTATATGGTTTTGTTTTTGTTTTTCATTGTTGTATATCTGATACCTAAAATGGTACATAATAGTTAAATACGTTTGAATAAATAAATATATTAGTTAGGTTAGCCTTATCATTGAAATGGCAAGGGATATTTTATACATCTCTAAAATTAAATTGCATTTTTATGTCCCTATCTTTTGAATATTATGAGTAAGAGTGATAGTTCAGGGGTTAACATATGAAAAAATAATTTAGCTCTAGGTAAGGGCTGGAGGATATGTGAGTTATAACTTAGAAATTATAAAGTTTTATTATATTTAAATAAAACATTTTGTTCCCCTCAACCTTAAAACATATTTTACTTTTTTTTAGAACTTCATTTTGGTTATATTCTTTGCCAACTCCCAGTCTAATGCAGATAAAAATACATGAGTTATTGGGTTCCTTAAAACTAGGGTTGATAGTGGAAATGCTGACAAATCCTTATTACAGATGCCAGTAGAATGAAGCGCCTTTACCTCTAGCAAATGCTGATGTGGAGATTTAAGACTATATGAGAAATCAGTAAAGTTGCCCAGGAGAGTTTTATCATATTATTCATTGAACTCAGTATGTGGTACAGTAATTGCTTCTGGTACCATTTTTCTTTTTCTACATGAGGTTATTATTTATCCTTGTGCTGTGTGAAACAGAGAAAGAGAGTCTAAAGGAGAGTCATAACTCGATGTAAACTATCTTGTGACACAATGTAGCTGGAGATAGGAATCACAACTGGAAAATTGTGTCTTACTTATCAGAATTAAAAATGGGAAGAATGATATTTGACATTGTAGAGATCCATAAATACTAGAAAGATGCGCTCAGACCACATTTTTTTCCTAGTGATATGAAAAGCTGTTTAAAATATATATCTAAATAGACTTTAATCTCACAGGGATAAACAATTTTATTTACCTATGACAGAAGTTTTCTTATGAGCTTATAAGTGATGAAAATCAAGTTAATAAGTAGGATGGTTACTACGAAAAGCTGAATTAATGAGATTTAAATAGCATAATAATTAAAACAAAATTTTTACTGTGCTTTTGTGCCTTGTGTATGAAATCCCTCACATGCCTCAAATATACTTCAGTAATCATTCACTTCAATCATATATTTCCTAATATTCAAGTGAGTTTGTGTGAAAAATATACTATAAATATTTTGGAACAAAAATTTTAAATAGAGACAATGATGACTTAATGCAAATGAGGGGAAAACATTTTTTAGACCCTCATATATTACTGCCTAGATATGTTGGGCTTAAAATATGCTATTTTCACAAATTCTTAAAGCACTTTGATGTTAAAATGTGTTTTTACTTGGAAGGAGATCATTTATGATGTAGAAAATGAATTTTTTGGAATATATATTTAGTCGTTTCTGCAATGTTGTTTTGACTGCATTGTTCAATTAATAAATATATTATCATTTTGCATGCATTACATTAACCTGGTGACTAATCTCAGTTGATTGAAAAAATAATAAAGTCATATAATATGTATTAAGTTATCTAATGAGCTATGTGCAATTATGCATCCGTATGGAGTTTGATAATGATCACTGGAAGCCATTTAATGTGGGAAGTATAGTGTGGAGGTAAATAGTCCAATAGTCTGACTCCCTAGGTCGTATGCTGGTTATTGACCTTTGGCAAAAGCACTCTTGCCCTCAGTTTCTTCATCTGTAAAATAGAAATAATAATATTAGGGACTTCACATGGTTATAGTGAGAAATAAGTAAGTTTATCCAAGGAAAGGAAATCTGGGTGCTTTCCAGAACAGGGTCTAGCACAAGTTGGTGCTTGGAAAATATTAAATAGTTCTATTCCTTAGTGTATGGAGCTTGACAAATGGCCAACTTTTGTGACATAAAAACAACAACAACAACACATTCTGTTATTTATAAATCAGAAACTGAATGAAATCAAGGTGCAAATTTGATAGGACTAATGTATTATACCAACATGCTTCTTTTGATTCTCATTAACTTGCCCAAAAATCTCAGGCCATCCTCTCATCTGCAGGGGAATATGCTATGTTCTTCTCTAATCTCTAACCTTATGCCCATGGGTTAGGAACTTGAGGATTTGTTACCACCATAACTCAACATCATAGGGGAATTTACTTGTCTTCTGCTTTCTTTCAAATTCAAGTTCCCTTGGCTTCCCCAGTTGAACAGAGCAATCCATTTCCACTCAGTTCAATACAGCAGTCATTGTATTTGTAAACTTGCTGTGTGCCTGGTGAGGTTTGGTGCTTTTGATGCAAATTTAAGTAATTATGCCATATAAATTGCTCAAGTAGAGTTCAGTTCAATATTTCATATTATTGAATATATATATTTTTCAGAAGATATATATATATATATATATATATATATATATAAAACCACTTACTACAAAACAAGATAAATATATTAAAAATATTCAAAAGTATTCAAGAAGTTTTTGTGGGAGGACTAGGAAAAGAAACAACTGAATATGCCTGAAATGTAAATGTAAAGTAAAGAAAGCTGTTTAACTGCAAGGCTTCTCTTCCTCTTCCAAGGTAACAAGGACATTTAAATTGTCATCCATGGAAATGTGTTATCTAACTTAAAAGACTAGCATACCACTAAGAGTAGAGAAGAAAAGGGTATAATAACTGCAGGGGTGGAAGAAAACTCTGTCACATTTGTACTACACTCTGTACCCGTAGGGAAAAAAATTTTATATGTGATCACATAGTACTTAAAAATTAGACAGGAGTTTTACTGTCCTTTACCCTATGGTAGGCTCAAATATCTAGCTTTGAGTTTAGTAACAAATTATTTTTCTGATACCTATGTGCTTGATCTAATTCCTTTTAAAAAGTCAACACATGTATATTTTCTACAAATGATCTTATGGTATAGAAAGCAAACATAAAATAATGGGGAAAGTGTGTATTTTGGAATTTAGAAAAACTGAATTCTTAGCTTTGCCTCTTCTTAGCTATTTTTTTAAACACTTCTTAGCCATATGACCTGCGAACATTAGCTAGCCTCTCTGAAAAATGACAAAAAAAGAAGCTAGTGAAATAGTCCTACTAGTAAATAAAATATTCCAACTAGTAAAATAATTGAAGTAATAAAATAGTTCTAATAAAACTCCATTCAAGCATATGAAAAGATGCTCAACATGATATGTCCTTAGGGAATTTTGAATTAAAGCAATGAGGGGCACCTGGGTGGCTCAGTGGTTAGCAGCTGCCTTCAGCCTAGGTTGTGGTCCCAGGGTCATGGGATTGAGTCCTGCATCAGGCTTCCTGAAGGGGAGCTTCTCCCTCTGCCTATGCCTCTGCCTCTCTCTGTGTCTCTCATGAATAAATAAATAAAATCTTTAAAAAAACGCAACAACGAAAAACCACTACATACCTATTAGAATGGCCAAAATGAAGAACACTGACAACCACAAAAGCTAATGAGAGTGTGGAGCAATGGAAACACTTATTCATTGCTGATGGAACTGCAAAATGGTACAGCCATTTTGAAAGACAGTTTGGTGGTTTCTTAAAAAGTAAACATACTTTTATCATATGATCTAACAGTGGAATGCTTTGGTACTTTCCCAGATGAATTTTACCCAATTTATATCTATACAAAAACCTACACATCGATGTTTATAATAGCTTTATTCATAATTGACACAACTTGGAAGCATCCGAGATATACTTTAGTAGTTGAATGGATAAGTAAACAGTGGTACATCTAGACAATGGACTATTATTCAGCACTGAAAAGAAATGAGGTATCACGCCATGAGAAGATATGGAGGAAACTTAAAATGTATATTACTAAGTAAAAGAAGCCAAAATGAAAAGAATACATACCATATGAATCCAACTATCTGAATTCTGGGAAAGAGAAAGTTCTAGAGACAATAAAAAAGATCAATGATTTTCAGATGTTAGAGGGGAGGGAAGGATGAATAGAGTAAAAGGATTTTTAGGGCTGTGAAATTGTTCTGTGTGATACCTCAGTGGTGGACTACAATGTTGTGTTATATATCTGCCAAAATCCATAGAAATTACAACACCAAGAATGAACACTAATGTAAGCCATAGAGTTTGAGTGATAATGATGTGTCAGTGTTGGCTCAATTAGTTAAGCAACTGATTATGGCTCAGGTTATGATCTCAGAGACATGAGATCTAGGCCCACATTGGGCTCCATGCTTAGGAGGGAGTCTGCTTGAGATTCTCTTTTTCTTTCTCTCTGCCCCTCCCTGCACTCATGCACTCTCTTTTTTTCTCTCTCTCTAAAATAAATAAATAAATAGACCTTTAAAAATGATGTGTCACTATAGATTTATCAGAAATAACATATGTATCACTTTGGTGGGGGATGTTGATAGTGGGGAAGGCTAGGTGTGTGTGGAGTCAGGGAATATATGGGAATTGTCTTCTACTCAAATTTACTGTGACTCTAAAACTGTTCTAAAAAATAAAGTCTGTTGGGGCACCTGGGTGGCTCACTTCGCTAAAGTCAGACTCTTGATTTGAGCTCTGGTCTTGATCTCTGGGTTGTGGGATTGAACCTTGTGTTGGGCTCTGCACTGGGCATAGAGCCTTCTAGGATTTTCCCTCTCTCCTCTCCCTATGTTCCTCCTGCCTCCTTCTCTAAAAAATGACAATTAAAAAAACATAAAGTCTATTGAAAATTATTGAGAAACTAAAATGATACTGTTAAGAAGCTAGTATTTATCAGAATCCTTTTACTGAATATCAAAAACAATTTTATTTTTTTTAAGACTTTATTTATTTATTCATGAGAGACAGAGAGAGAGAGAGAGAGAGAGGCAGAGACACAGGCAGAGGGAGAAGCAGGCTCCATGCAGGGAGCCCGATGTGGGACTCCATCCTGGGCCTCCAGGATCAGGCCCTGGGCTAAAGGTGGCTCTAAACTGCTGAGCTACCCAGGCTGCCCTCAAAAACAATTTTAAAAGCATTGTTAAATCCACTTAGAGATGAGTAAATTGAGTCAGAATTCATTAATTTACAATCATTTATTCCACTAATATTTACTTAGCATTTACTATGTGCCAGGCAGGATTAAGCATGGGAGATACTAAAATGAATCAATATGGATGTTATATTCCAAAGAAGTGAGACAAACAAAAAGCAAGCAAGCCAACAAATACAATAACTTAAAAATGAATTGAGGAAATAAAGTATTGAGATAGGGAATAACAAGACTCACCTTAAATAAGTTCAGGAAAGGTTTCACATTTAATTTGAGCCTTAAAGGAAGGAAGGGAGCTCACCATTTGAAGAACATTAGAGATAATACAATAAGGGCTCTGAGGCAGAAAATTGCTTTGTATTTGAGAAACTGAAAGAATACAAAAATTTAGAATTTAAGGAAAAGATGAGGTTGAAGAGGGAAATGTAGAATGTAAGCCTTCCTGATAAATATTTTATTTACTCAGTGCATTTCCTGAGTGTGGTTGCCAGTCATTTTCATAGGCACTGAGATATATTGATGAATGTAATTTATAATGTCCTTACGCTCATGATTTATATTCTAATAGGGAAAGAAAGAAAAATCCCCACCCCCAAAAAGATAATTTAAATAATAATAAATAAACAAATAAATAACAAAACTTCATATTGGAGTAAATGGTATGAGGAAAACAAAACATTTGCAAACAAAGCAATAACTTAGAAGGAAATATATATATGTATATTTATACTACATATAGATATTATATATATATACACATACTATTTATATCTAGTGCTGAAGAAGTGCATTGACCGGACACTTGAATGGTGAGAATGAAACGGCCATATGAAGATCTTAGGAAAGATCTTTCCAGTCAGAAAGGGGGGTGAGGAAGGCAAGGCAAAGACCTCAAGTCAGGAATGAGTTTGGCAAGTTTGAGAAGCAGAAGGAAAGCCAATATATCTGGGATATAATAAGAAAGAATGAAAAGCTAGGGTCAGAGAGGAAAGTGTGTAGGTCTGTGACCACCAGGGTAAGCAGTTTTGCCTTTCCTGTTTGTTTGTTTCAGTATAAGGCTACTGTTGGGTTTTAAGCAGATGCTTGATAAAATCATAGTTAATTTTTTAAAAGATTGCTATGACTTTCTATAGAGAATTAATTATGGGAACATAGAAATGGAAAGTACAGGTAAGAGTCTCCTAGAGGTATTCAGAGGGGAAATAGAGGTTATAGGAACAATGATAGAAGTGTCGGAGTCATTTACCAATGTGAATACAAGCAATAAAATATAGATTTCAGGGGTCACAGCAAGGAAGTTGAATATTGAATATTATTCTAAATGCGTTGGCCACTTATTGATTAGTTTGAAGTAGTGGTGGGGGTATAATAAAATGTATACTTTAAGATCATTTTGTCAGTGGTACTGACAATGCTGCTGGGTTTGTGTGCCTACGCCTCACTAGAAGAGGTTTGGGTCTGGTATATAAATTTTGGAGCCAAAAGCATAAACTTGCTATTGAATTTACTGTGTGTGGGTAAGAATATTTAGGGACAATTTTTTTTTTTTTTTTTTTAAGGGAGAAGGGCTATAACCAAGTGCTGAGGATCATCAACATTTAGATTGAGGTAGAAAAAAAAAAAACAGTTGCAAAGGATCCTGGGAGGAGTTTCCATTATGGTAGGGGGAAAGCCAAGGAAGAATGATATAATACAAGCTAGAGAGAGGAGGGTTAAAAAGGGGAGAGAGGTGATAGTTCATTGTGCAAATGCAGCTGAGAGGCTAAAAGAAAGTAAAAAGAGAATAGAGCCACATCTCTTGGATTCAGCAGATTGGAGGTTGTTAATGCTGTGTCAAGATCAGTTAAGTGGAGTGAGTCTAGAAGTCACTCCAGTGGATGGACAGGTAGCTGGAACACTAAAGTGGTACGCATAGACAAATCTTTCTGGATAGTTGTCTATGAGGAGAAACAGAAAAATTAGGCTGTGGAAGAATGGGATCATGGGATTAATTGAAGGTTATTGGAACAAGTACTTTGAAAATGATCTATGTAAAGGGACAGATTGGTTATGAAGGAGATACAAGACAACTCAGCTAATCAGGATCTAGAGCAAGTGAAAGGTGGTAGAAATATACTGTGTATCATCCTATTTGTCCTCAGACCCACTCTTCACTTTTCTTCACTCTATTGTCTGTCCCAAGTGTCCAATTTGTGTGAATTATATCAATAGACTCATATATCCCCTGGGTTTTGATTTGGTTTGACCAACAGAAAGCCCTAGCAAGAGATCAAAGGGAGGGAGACAAATGAGGTCTTGGTTGCTAACTCCATGGAGTTAGTTGGGTTAGACTAACTGTAGTTGGGTTAGACTGGCTGTTTTTCTCAGCTGAAGATCACTACTCTCCTCTAAGTGGCATGCTGTGTTGGAACCCTGACTGATACAAGAATCGGAACATAATTATAAGGACTGGCCCAATAAGCAGAGTTCTAGTTCCTTTATAGCAGTACATGAAGGAAGAGAAAATGAATATAGGTATGAGTTTGTGGGGTTGCAGTGGGCAGGTAAAGGCATGGCATGTGATTGCTTTTGTTTTCTCACTGAGATAATCAACCAAGTGTTGGAGTAGAAAGTTGTGAATTTAAATAAAAATGGATAAAATGTTCATCTCATAGAGTTGGAAATAGATCCTACCATAAAATGTTTGAGGGTATTAATTATAAGTGTAAATAATTAGCATTGTTCAGCTCTTCAGGAGTGGGTATGGAGAAAAAAAAAAAGTCATGTAAGGTTACATGTTTTTTGTAAGACCAAGTACTCCAGCACAAAATTGGAAAGACTTGAAAATGTGTGTAGCCTAGAAACTATATTAATGGACCACGAGACCTAGGCCAGACAAGGTTTGGACGTCAGAAATGAAGTTAGGAGGGGATTGATGGATAGTGAGAAAGTGTAGGGGTCACTGGTTTAGAGGTCTTTATATAGAACTAAAGAATTGTAGGTATAGGTGATTGAACTATGGGCTAGATGAATGTGCTTTTAGAAATATTGATACAGAGATATATCATTTTCTTTTTTTTTTAAGATTTTATTTATTTATTCATGAGAGACAGACAGAGAGAGAGAGAAGCAGAGACACAGGCAGAGGAAGAAGCAGGCTCCATGCAGGGAGCCCGACGTGGGACTCGATCCCAGGTCTCCAGGATCAGGCTCTGGGCCGAAGGCGGCACTAAACCGCTGAGCAACCCGGGCTGCCCAAGATATATCATTTTCTAACAAATGTAGAGAGTAGTTGCAATCATGAGAGAGGGAGGCTAAATTCCAGTGAGGGACAGGATTTGGCAATGAGGAGGTAAAAGGACTGACACATTGTGTTGGTTGCTTCAGGTCAGTGGATTTTGAATAAGTAGAAAATAATGATAAGAGTTGGGAAAGAAAGCAAAATTGCCATCCAGGAGCTAAACCTTTGGAAAGTAGAGGCGTCCCTTCCCACTTATATCTGATTCAGATTTCATCGGATAACAGCAAATGTGCCTTTGTGCCTGAGGGATAGGAGGGTGACACTAAAGATAATCCCCAGGAGAGAGGGCTGAGGGAGAAGCAGTGTTATTAGGATATGGTCAAATGAAGCAGAAAGATGAAAGGGAAGTCCAAAAATTAGTTGGAAATGTGGAACATTCTGCTGATCTCTAAGCAGGAGTGTGTTAGCACACAGTGGCAGCGTGTAGGGGCTTCCGAAGAACAGCAATGGGTCAGCTTGAGTGTGTGTAAAACAGTGGAGGGATAAGCCAGATCAGCAGAGATGGGAAGAAAAATGAAATTAGTCTTGTTTCTGAGATGAGTATAGGCAAGAGGACACATTATTATCATATCTAAAATGCCCTTAGGTGTGATGACCTTGCTGGATGATTGTTGTCCTCCAGGGGTGGGGATGAGGATTATCACCTTTCTAGATAGACCGGCATGGTAACCTTCTGTTTTACCACTCCACAGTGTCTGTAACTAAGAGTGCACCTTCCCGAGGCTGTTGTAGGGCCAGTTGCACTCTGATTCATTCACAGGATACCATCTTCTTTCTACCTGCCCCACAAGAATATGCGAATGCATGGAATCTCTTGGTACTTAATTAAACATATGAATTTTAAGAGGGCCTGTTGTGCAGAGCCATGCAGGATTTGGCTCCTCACTCTTCATTCGGACCTTATTCAGCTTATTCCCTCATTCCTGGATGTGACTTTGGTCGCAATGATGTCAGTAGGCCTCTTTCTGGAACACTCCAGTATTCTATTGGCCTCAGGGCTTTCACTAGCTGTGTCCTTGACCTGAAATGTTCTTCTTTCAGATTTTCAAATGTCGAAACTCTTTCTCATCTTTTTAGGTTCTACTTTGACTCTCATCTCTTCAGTAAGGACTTCCAGACATATTACTCAGTTTTGTCTTGTCCTCTCTTATCTTGCCAAGTACCTCCTTGTGATGGTTCTGTATCCTATTGCCCTATTTTATGTTTTTTTTTTTTAAGATTTTATTTATTTGTTCATGAGAGACACACAGAGAGGGAGAGGCAGAGACACAGGCAGAGGGAGAAGCAAGTTTCCTGCAAGGAGCCCTGTGGGACTCCATCCTGGATTCCGGGATCACACGCTGGGCCAAAGGCAGACGCTCAACAGCTGAGCCACCCAGGCGTCCCACCTATTTTATGTTTTTATGCCATTTATCAGCATCAGAAGTTATGTGCTCTATTTGTTTAGGCATTTATTATTGATTTCCTCATGTATATCATGAACTGTATGACTCAGAACTTTATCTTTTATATAGAGGAGGGCTGGCTCATAGTAGGTGCACCATAAAATATTGTTGGCTGAATGCATAAACACTTGATAAATGTTGCTTCTTTGTTATATTCTAAAGTAAGTTACTATTTTTTCCTATAAATATAGTAGTTACAATTTTTGTAGTTGTTAGGACAAAATATTATAATATAGAAGTCCCTACTCCAGTGTTTAGTACATAGTAGGCAATTAGACAATAAGCTTTTTTCATTCTTTCATCAATATATCCCACTGAAATAGCATGGTAGATACTGATTAAATGGTATAATTCAAATTGGGATACTGTAATTATGTGAAATTGGATCTTATGCATTACATATGCTATGTTCTAGCATAATCACATTATGTATTAATTCTTACATATAAGATAAATAACATCATATTTTTATTATATAGTCATGGTGAAATTGTTATAGTTAAATATTCTCCTTTAAAGCACCAATATTCCCAAAGTAGTCTGCCTTCTTAGGATTGCAAACTGTATTAATTAAGAGAAAATAAAATGGACTGTTGTTCTAAATTAATGTGAAATATTCGGTCTTTTATGGAAAGCTGTCATTCTGATAGTTGCATGGTTGACTAATACCCCCTACCTTCATGTTTACTGTTTCCAGGAAGAACCCTATGTCCTATTTAAGAAGTCTGACAAGCCTCTCTATGGGAATGATCGATTTGAGGGCTACTGCATTGACCTCCTCAGAGAGTTATCTACAATCCTTGGCTTTACATATGAAATTAGACTTGTGGAGGATGGGAAATATGGAGCGCAGGATGATGCCAATGGACAATGGAATGGAATGGTCCGTGAACTGATTGATCATGTAAGTCTCTTTTCTCATTATTATCATTACCTTTGGTGGATTGCTAAAAGATTTGCTTTATAAGATTTGTGATGGTAGGGTACCAATGGCAAAGAGCAATAATATATTTTAAATATGTGTTTCCTTAAATAATTCTATTGAAAGTTATATTATTTTGCCCTTATATATAGAGACTCTAAGAGGGGTATATGTTTCTGTTAGAGAGTATTATCTGTTTTAAATTAACTAGAATTCAGTGATTTCACATCTTGAAATATTTAGCCCTAATTTGCAAATTAGAATGTGTGTGCCCAATAATTTATTTCTTTTTCACTTTTATACTGCTAACTCCATAATCAGCAGAAAGAATGAGTGATGCCAACTATAAATTTTATGATAAAAATTTCCTAGATAGACTAGGATAGGATACGTCTTGTCCTTTTTTTTTTTTTTTAAGATTTTTATTTATTTATTCATGAGTGGCACACACAGAGAGAGGCAGAGATAGGCAGAGAGAAAGCAAGCTCTATGCGGGAGCCTGATGTGGGACTTGATCTCGGGACTCCAGGATCATGACCTGAGCTGAAGGCAGACGCTTAACCGCTGAGCCACCCAGGTGTCCCACTTCTTGTCCTTTTTAAATTTATTTATTTTTAAAGATATTATTTATTTATTCAAGAGAAGGAAAGATAGAGAAAGTGCACAAGTCCGAGGGAGGGGCAGAGGATGAGGGAGAAGCAGGCTCCCTGCTCAATGGGGGATTCCAAGATCCTGGGATCATGACCTAAGCCAAAGGCAGCCATTCAACTGACTAATCCACCCAGGCACCCCTTATATTTTATTTTTGATACTTCTAATCTTTAGAGAATAGTATACTTCTTATCTTTAGAGTAGGGATGAAAGAAATCTATATACAAAAAGCATAGAATATGATACTGTATAAAAATAAAGCAAGTATATTAGCATATTGAAGGAGGAAGGTAGACATTTTATTTTAGTTAGTTGAATAAGTCAGGCATTCCTTCTTTGGCATTATTTCATAAATTATAATTTTATAATTTGTAATTTACATATACAATGAAAGCATGATTTCATAGTTTCTCAGTTGGTAGTGTCAATTCATCTTTTTGAAATGAACTCTGATTTTTTAAAAAATAATAACATTGCATTTGGCTTTGTGTTTTTTAACATTTAAATTTATTTTAACGTTTTCCATAATAAGACATGTAATTATTGCTAAATATTCTACAACATAACAAAATAGATTTTCCTTTAAAATACAATGTGAACTGTACCCTAAATAAAAGTTCTTACTAATGGAAGTAACACATATAGGCAGTTTTTGCAGCACTTTGATAATACTTACATTGCTATTGCTATTAATTACAAAGTTTATTATCAAGAGTAGGGGAATAAGGGAGATCTGTATTTATTTACATCTATCGGTCTATGTATGTTGGTATGTATGTATCTATTGATTTTTTTTCCCTTACTAGTATTCCCTTCCTTGGTGCCCTCTTCATGTCTCCTATTGCTGACCTAGCCTTGGTTTTTAATATTTAGCACAAGTCATATTAAAATAGAATAGTCAGTATATTTTTCTTTGTACAACCGCAGCTCAATTTGCATATTTATGAATATGCGAATTTCAACACAGAGTAGTAACTCTTACTGATAATCAGATAAATACCCTAAACTTCTTGCTCTCCTTGCTTTCCTTGGTTAATCTTACCTTGTCTCATAGCATGATTATCATTCTCATACTGGAATTTCACCAGTCTACATCGTCAGCCCTGAGCCTTAGACCCATACAAACCACTTCTCTCATAGTTTTCATCTAAATGTTTCATAAGCATCTCAAAGGTAGCATATTACAGACTGAATCTATTATTTCTCTTTCTTGAACCTTTTCTTTCTGAAGTTTCCTATATCATCAGTACATGGAGCAATGATTCAATAGGTTCCCAAGCCAAAATTTAGTAGTCATTTTTTTAATAGTCATTTTTGAATTATAACTCACTCCACCATGTTTTAGTGAGTGTGACCTTTATTTTTTTATTTTATTTTATTATTATTATTATTATTTTTTTTTAGTGTGGCCTTTAAATAGCTTCCAAACCTGCCTACTTATCTCCATCTCCACTGTCATCTGGAATAATATCCCAAGATGAGGTTCTTTCTCTTCTAGTCCATTATCTATGTGCGTGTGTTTGTGTGCAAGTGTATGGAAATTACTGAAAGATTTTATGCAAGAGAAGGGAGTTTCCTGTTTTAGGAAACTATATCCTGGTTCTAAGGATATAGGACTGACTTTATTTATAAACCCTTCCACATTTGGTCATTGTTTATCTGTTATGAAAGTATTTTTACCCTTCAGACCTGGTCTCAGATCTTCTCCTCCATGCTTTCTATATTGGGAGGTTGTCTTACATGGAGGAAATCATCAGGGTTCCCAGCAAGAGATCCAAGGGAGGGAAGAGAGTGAGGTCAGAATATTTATTTCCTTCCTAACTCCCTGAGATGTTGTGTTGAGCTGGCTGTGTCCTTATAAGGAATATAAGTTTCTTATTATGATGTCTGCTCTATCTACACAAATCTCTTTCCTGTTCTCAGTTCCAATTTACACCCTACATTGCTTTGTTTCTTTAGACCTTAGGAATGGTTACAGTTTAGCTGCTATTAGCCTTGAGTTCCTGCATATCCCTTAAAATTTCCTGACACCAGTGGTCTTTGAAGTGTGTTCCAAGGATATGTAGAATCAGTGCAAATTGTCAGGCCCTACCCTAGAACTAGTAGATCTAAAATTCTGGGGTGGAGTCTGACTGTCTTTATTTTACAAGCTTTAATGGTGATTCTGATGGTCTCTAAATTTTGACAATAAATGTTCTCCCCTCTACCCAGACTTGTGTAATTAACTAGTTCCTTATAAATTAATCCTGCTTAGGTATTATCAGTTGAGTTATTGTCATTTGTTTTCTTTTGAGATTCTAACTGGCACACCTTTCTAATTTTTATCTCTTCTGCCCTCCCCAGCCAAACCCATATAGACTGTTTTCAGTCTTGTTCTCTTTTGCTTCTGGGCTAGTTCTCTGTGCACCACTCTCCTCAACCTCCACCTAATTCACTTTATCTGAATTACTTCTATTTAACTTCAGAAATACTTTGCCTGTGATGTTTCCCCACCTCACCCCAGGAAGCCCACCTGCTATGAATTTTCACACTACCCTTCTTGCATAACACCTGTCACACTTTAATTACCAGCTTAATATCTGTCATACTTATTTGTATATAAGTTGTATGGTAGTTATACAATCAATCAGGACTATTTCAGGTGCAAGTGTCAGAAACATGGCTAAAAATAGCTTACACAAATATACTTTTTTAAAAGTCCCATAATAGTAAAAAAGTCCAGTGGTGGTTCTCACTTCATCTATAGTTGGATCCAGGGTCTTAAAGTATATCATTAATGACTGACTGTCTTGTTATCTCTTGCTTTCTTCTCTGTAGGTTATATTCTTAAGTACTTTCTTTTCATATGGAGACAAAGGTGGATTGTAGCCATTAGGCCAATGGCTATCAACTGCAGGGAGGGTTTTTTTTTTTTTTTTTTTTTGGTGTGTGTTTGTTTTTCACCAAGAGACACTTGGCAATGTTGAGAGACATTTTTTACTGTCTTAAGGATATGGAGGAGGTGCTGCTACTGCCATCCAGGGGTAAAGGCTAGTGGTGCTAACCTTTCAACAAGATGCAAGATAGCCCCTCACACAAAAAAGGAAAGGAATTATTTGGCCCAGGTATCAATCATGATGAAGCAGAGAAACTCTACTCTAGGCTTACCTGGTTCTTAGAGCCATCCCTTTGAAAGACATAGAGGTCTTCTTCTGCCAAAGTTTCTGCAAAATCTGTGGTGGGGGTTTGAGGTAGGGTGGAAGGCGTATCACTTGGATCAGCTTTGATAAGGTGCTCATTCTCTGAACTAATCCAAAAAGCTAGGACTGGGAAGGTGGTAGTTGGAATAGACAGACCTAGGTCACGAGTCCATACCTGGAACTATGGCATAGAGTCAGCCCATCTAAATTATGCTACTTACTTTTATATGAATTTGTATAGAAGCCACTAATATTTATTTTATATGAACTATAAGCCAGTTCATTTTCTAGGATTTTTGTTTTGTTTTGTTTTGTTTTAGATTTTACTAGGTTAAGTAGAAGGGAGATAGCCATCAAGAGGCTATATTTATATAAGTGTTGTGATAGGGAAATATAATTAAAAATAAAATCTCTTTCCAACCCAGTCAACCTTTCCATAAATGTAGATGAAAAATAATATAATTTCATTAATGAATAAGCATTAAGCCAGAATGAAATGCACACCACAGGTAATTCACTAAGAGATTGGAAAGACAGAAAGAAATCTCACCCTTTTTTTTATAGCCAAGAAGGCACAACCCATTGCATACTTGTTCTCAAGATAAACAATACCTAGTCCTCAAGTAAGAAGGCTTGAAAGCACCATTTATCACTTATAGTTCCTCTTAAATTCATTTGGAAACTGAGGTGACCATCTGCATTAGCTAATTGGTTTTATCCACTAGAAAAATAAACTTCTCAAGTCTTCATGAGAAAGGTATATTTTAGGCTCCCACCGACCAAAGTTAGGCTCCTTCTCTCTCACAGAAAGTTGGAAATAGGGTGTTACCTTCCTTGATTACATTTCAAGGAAATACTTCCCAGATCCTTGGGAAAGGCATACCTGGGTCATAAAGCTGGCAAGAGGCTTAGTTAGCTTTTTAAAAATTTATATAAATTTCAAAGAGAGAAAGGACTTACAAATTTTCTCAAGTAAATATTCTAAGAAAGGGGGGAAGGGATAGCTTCCTTTATTTTCAACAGGGAGAATTGAGCCTCTTGTGTTTAATTTGTATTTGCCCTTACATTTGCCAGTTTTTCTTATTTTAGTAAAGCTAGTTTACTATCTTCTTTTCCATTTCTCCTTTTTGGGAAGACCCTCAATGTACAAGTCTTCGTATAATCTCTCAAAATTATTATGATCTAATGAGTGATGATTCTTGGTGATACAATAGGAAGATACAACCTCAGAAAGAGACTGGGATAACGTGGCTCCCTGAAGCAGTTTGTCCTTAAAAAGTGACAAGCCTTACTTCCCCCTAAACACCTTTGTCTCCATCATCTCCACAGTAAGGCTGCACAACATGATATACTAGTAAGTCCTTGTTAAGGCAGGTGTGGGTTCAAATCCTAGTTCTTTTGCTACATAGTTTTAGGCCTTGGGCACATTGCCTTAAACTTTCTGAGCCTTAGATTACAGAGATAATATCAGAGTAATAATTAGGAAGATATATATATATATATATATATATATATATATAGTGCCTGATGTATACTAGATAAGCAATATAGACACAATAAGTAAAAAAAAAAATGTCTTTTTTTCTTATTCTTTCTACTATATCATTATTAAGTATTCTTTTTTTAATTTTTAATTTTATTTTCTCTTTTTGGTGGGCAGCAAAGCCAAGTTTATTGAGCAATAGCCAAGTGATAGTACAGAGCTCTCAAGGAGGGAGGGGACCCAAGAGGGTTGCCTTTAATGAGTATTCTTGTTAAGGACTAAAATGTAAAACCTGTAGATACTGTTGCAGTGTGAAAAATGTAGGGATTAGGGATGCTATTGATATTAATTTTGAATCAGAGTCAGTAATATCGGCATTAAGTTTTAATAGTAAAACATTTATTAATTGGTACCTTTGGTGTTCAAATATCTCATTACTTTTCTACCGAAATGATCTATGTCTTAGTGGTTTTATATTAGAATTAAACATAAGAATTAATAGAGAGTCAAATTCAGTGTGAGATTAGCAATAGCCAGGATAAATGGAAGGGGGAGAGGGATGATATTTAGGATACCAGCAAAACAGAGACTCCAAATTTTAAAAATTACTATTTAATATATGTGTATTTTAAAATCAATGTAATCATCATCGGTAAAATCAAAACATGTGTAGGCTTCCTTTTATTTGTTTTATGGTTTGGTGGTATGTCAAATTTGAATTCTATTAAAACTGAAAGTAAGAGGTATATTTTCCTTCCTTAAATCTTTTAAAATCTCAATCTGGCACTTCTTAAATACATTTTTAAAGTAAAAATTACTCAGAAACAAATGATTTGGAAGTAGAGGAATAATAGCCAGTTTTCCCTTTATATAGGTGACCTGCTTTTTTAGGTCTCTCCACCAGGCTATTTATGGAGTTTTTATGATGATTGGTGCCATGGGCCATTCTATTTGAAGTTTGTTGGGCATCTATAAGAGTTGATATTTTTTGTGACTCATCAGACTAATTAAAATCTAAATCAGGACACCATTTTACCTTATCAATTTACTGCATCTGCAGCCGTCTGTATTGTGCTGTATACTTGGAAGTTCATTTGCTTCAAATATACTGAAAATAACTGGGAGACACAAAGAATACAATTGCAGAAAGTGTTCAGCATTAAAGAATATTTATTGAAAGGATGACACAAGTGTTAACAAGTGTTCCACAACAAATGTTAAACTCAAGCACCACTCTCCTTAGAGAAAATAGTACATATTTTCCAAATGCTTTGATTTTTATGTTGCCTTCCAAAGGCTCCAATGAAAGTTTCTATTCAAGGACCAATGAAGAAATATTTAGTGACATCCTTTCCTTTTGAAATTAAAGCATCATAACTTTTTGTATAATATTTTATGAAATATTTTATAAAGTTTTTCATTCTTATAACCAAAGTTGGCTATTGAGCTATTACAGGTGGGAGAGTCTGTATTGTGTGAATGGAGGTCTGAGTTCTGGATTCCCCACAAAAGATTTACCTACCCATGCTCAAATAAATACAGCCAGAAGGAGGGTAGCAAGCACAAAGCGGTTTATTAAGGACAGTACACACTCAAGATGGGAGAGTGGGCAGGCCTGGAGGTGGCAAGTGCATGGGGATTATAGTGTCTTTTCTTTTTCATGTTTGCATAGGTTATGGATCATAACTGGGAGTGTCTCCACCTGAGGTTAATTTCCAGTCATCTTAAAGATTCCTCCTTCCTCCTGGTTAGGAGGAGTAGTTTTTGGTCCTACAGGTTTCTTTACGGAACTGTCATGGCCATCTTCCCTCCCTGTGGGGAAGGGGTCGAAACCCTGATATACAGATCTTATAATGAAGCTATAGGTTACTCTGGGGCAGACTGAAGAGAACACAGGTTCTGCATCTGTGGCTCTTGGTCAGTCAACCCCAGGGTGTTGAAAGCCATAAGGCCAGAATGTTGAAAGCCACAAAGTGGGGGAAATTGTGCCCTCAGGTTTCTAATGTGTAACATATTTATCACGACCCTTGCCTCCAGCTCATGTCTAACTAACTGCTTACTCTATCAGAGCCTGACTTAGTATGAGGTGAGTACACAGAAACTTGCTAATGCTACCATTGTATTAAGCTAGGCATAAATTTTACTTGTAGCTTTGGGTTGTATATTCTTTGTGGCTAATAACTCATTTATGGGCTCATGGGACTACTGTTGTGAGTATGTTATTCATAAAGCCAACTAGAGTTATTCATAAGCATGAGGGAAAACACCTAAGCTGCAATAAGCTAGCAGCACATATTATTATGGGACTACTTAAAGGAGACAAGGGCAGTTAAATTACTTTCAAATCTCTGGAGATGTTTGCCTTGGCAGTGGCAAACTTTGGAAAATTTATACCTGTAAACATTCATACATAAGTTAACATAGCAATATGCAGTCTGTGTATGTGCAGGTTCAAAACAGACAGATATCACAAATCCTCTTTCCAGCTTGAAATTCTTTGCCTTTTCATCTTTCTAGTAGAATATGCACCAGCTGGAGGCAAATTTCAGTATACTCTTAAACCAGTGATCTTCTGGATTTCTTCTGACCTAGTGTCATAATGCTGATAAATGTGTGAGGGAATATTATGTCTGCAAATCCACAGTTACTTTTTACCTGGGCAAATTTGGGAATTTGGGTAGACTCTATTTTTTATAATTACAACTAAAAAATGGGAGGTTCTTAAAGCCATATTCGCAGTCCCTTTACTTTAATAGAATTGTATAGATTAGGGGCGCTTGGGTGGCACAGTTAGTTGAACGATTGACTCTTGGTTTCGACTCAGATCCTGATCTCAGGTCCTGAGATCAAGCCCCATAGCAAGGAGTCTGCTTGAGTTTATCTCTCCCTCTCCCTCTCCCTCTGCTGCTCCCCACTGCATGGTCACTTTCTCTCTCTCACATTCTCTCTCAAATAAATAAATACAAATATTAAAAAAAATAATTGTGTAGATTAAAGTATTAGACTATTAGAAGTATATATGTCCTTTTAAGTAACATTTAAAACTTAGATACTTTAGAATTGCCAACTTATTTTAGAAGGGTTACAACTTCTTTGTACTTAGAGAGACTTGTATTTTAACATCATTAACCATTTGTGGCCGGTAAAAGTGTCAATAAAAGCTTGTTCTTTTTAATGAGGCTCCTTTTTTTTTTTTTTTTATATAACTTCAAGTGCTGTTGAAATTTTAAAAACAAACAGAAGTTTGATCATTTGGCAGATTTCCTAAAAAAAAAAACAATGGAAAGAAATTCAGTTTCAGTTTATAAAACAACTATGGCAAAGTGGGAAATCTATTGGGATCTAATTTACTCTTATTTTACATTATTTTGAAGAAGACCCGTGATGCTATGGATTTCCAACTGCATGAATGCTTCCCAGCATGCTATCTTAGCATTGCAATTGGTATTTAACATTATCAAGCCTTTTATGATTCATAAATGAGCCTAACAGGACCTCGGTATATTTTGCTTTTGCCTCCCGATTGCTCTTTTATTATATGCTAGGGAGGAAATCAAATATTTGTTTTTCAGGGAACTTAAAAAGGCTGCAGGTATTATCACAAAAATGGAAAGTCTAAATCAAAAAACAGTTTCAAATAAATGGGAATTGACTTGCATTGGAGCTTTGAATTTTGATAGTATGTTGTCTCAATTTTGCACTCTAGTGGAAGCATTCTAGTATTTTCAGTTAAAAACATTGAAGAGTAGTAATATTATGATCACTATCTTTTTTAATTTTAGGAAAAACAACTAAAAAATAAACATACAAATTTATTTATAATTCTCCATGACCTAAAAGTGACAACCATTAGCATCTTTGCTTCCTTTATTTCAAGTTTCTCTCTTTTAATATAAGACACCGTATATGATGTTAAAGTCCCTTAGTCACCATAAAATTTTTCAATTTAGTAATATTTAAGTCAAGCGCAGAAGATCAAATTGCATTTCCCTCGTTCCCCTCTGCGTGTAACTACTACCTTAAGTTTGGCATTTTTCTGATCCATTTTATGTCAATTTCTCAATAGTACTTTATAAGAGAAATATGCTACTTTTATTGAACTAGTATTTCACTGAGAGATACTCCAGTTAATTCTAGTGTTATGTTAATAAAAACGAATACTGTTGTAAAGATCCAGTCTCTGTTGTCTTGTCTCTTAGAGCACCTAAAGCCTATGGCCTAAGTAAGAGTTTCTCTAAGGGGCCAACAGGGAAGGAATTGTTCAGAGTTCATAAATATTTCCAACTTCATAAGATTTTGTAAATATTCTTCTCCAAACTATTTTATTAATTTACATTTCCACCAATAGTATAATGTTACTGTTTGTCTGCAAAATCACTATCTTCAGGGTTCTCACTATCTGAATTTGGTTAATCTGCATGCAAATGAAATCTCATTGCTTTAACTTGCAATTCCCTGTTAGGCTCTTTCTCCTCCACCTACATTTATAAACTGCTTGATCCTCTGAATTTCCCATTTACTTCCTTTTACTTTTATGACTGACTGATACAAAATAATTTGTTATATTTTCTGAATATTAATAATGCAAATACTTATCCCAGTTAGGATCTTGTTTTTTAATTTATTTAAAATGTGTGTGTGTTTGTTTTGTATCAAGTGGGTCAGTAGTTGAGCATCTGCCTTTGGCTCAGGTCATGATCCTGGGATCCTGGGATGAGTCCTGTATCAGGTTCCCACAGGAAGCCTTCTTATCTTCTGCCTAGGCCTCTATCTCTCTTTGTGTCTTTCATGAATGAGTAAATAAAATCTTAAAAAATAATAAAATAGTTTAATTTTCTCAAATTTATTAATTTTTCCTTATGACTTGAGATGCTTTCCTTGTTAGAAAGATTCTTCTTTAACTGGAGCTCAAGAAGATATATATATATATAATTTTACTTAAGACTTTAAGATTTTTTGTCTTTCAAATTTAGCTCTTTTGTTCACCTGCAATTTGTTCATTAAGTCCCCATGGGTCGGTCATCAACTTAAGTAAAAGTTTCAATTCCTTATGCTAAGCTACAACATATTTATTAATAATTTTCCTTCCTTTGTAAAAAAGAAAAGCACTTTGGAAAACAAGTGATTTTTACTTTTAATGAGAAATCCTGTGACTATTATCTCAGCTATTAGAGGCAAGGAAAAGTACATGACATGTTAAATAAGGCTAATGCATTCTTTAGAATTGAACTTTTTTTCTCAAATCAGATTTAAACAGGAGGCTGTCATAGTCAAAATATACTGTCAGAGAGTTCAGAGGCAAAATGAGAAAGTTAATATGGAAGTATGATATCACAGACCAGTGTAATTCTGATTTGTATTATATAAGAGATGATAATTCATTGGAAATTATCCCACAATTGATACTCAGCAACTGTTTATTGCTTATTCTGGGAAAGATACTATTAACTACAGCATTAATAATATCTCTTAAAAATATTGATTACTTTTTTTTTAAAGCAAATAAGACATGGTGTTAAATATTTCTTTTAATACTGGGGTAAAAAAGAATTTTTCCTTCAATGTGATTGCACAGTAACATTGAGGTTATGTTTAGAAATGTGTGGTTTTTTTAAACATTTTTTTCTATCATCTATTCTCAAGATTTTTAATTTAATTTAGTGTTTTTGTTTTGAGAGAGTGTGTAAGTGGGGGTGGGGGGAGGGGCAGAGAGAGAGACTCTCAAGCAGGTTCCATGCTCAGCACAAAGCCAGACATAGTACTTGATCCCAGGACCCTAAGATCATGACCTGAACCAAAATCAAGTGTTGGACATTTAACTGACTGAGCCACCCAGGTGCCCCAGTAATCTCAATATTTTTTAAAAAATTTATTCCCTAATCACAATCTTGCTAATTTGTTCTTTAATTGTAATTTATAGTAAAAACAAAACAAAACAAAACAAAAAACAAACAAAAAAAAACCAGAGCTGAAGATTGTTTTATTTTGCAATTATATAATGAATTACTGAAAAAATACTTCTCACAGATACTACTTAATTCTTCAAATATGATTCCTGAATTTAAGATATTTTAAAGTATCAGTATGTTTTGGACATAAATATTACCAGAAAAATATAGTACAAAGATATAATTTGAAGTTTAAGAGGAAGTATAATGCTAAAGTTGATATTATAGAAATGCCTATAGATGTAGAGTAATTCCTATATACTCCTATATGTTCTATGCATAATTTTGCCTCCTACAAACAGTATACAGTAAATCTGTCTCACGCTGCCAGGCATTGAAATTTTTCCTTAAGTTTTTCCCTAACCTTTAGGCGAGCTTGCTTAAACAGTATGTGTGTGTGTGTGTGTGTGTGTGTGTGTGTGTGTGTGTGTGGCGGCATGGGGGAGTGGGGGGGTAGTGCCTGGCTGGCTCAATCTGTAGAGCATGCAACTCTCAATCTTAGGGTCATAAGTTTAAGCCCCACATTGAGATTATTTAAAAACAGAATATATTAAGGGCACGTAGGTGGCACAGTTGGTTAAGTGTGGGACTCTTGGTTTCGGCTCGGATCATAATCTCGGGGTCGTGGCTCACACTGAGTATGGAGTTTGCTTAAGATTCTCTCTCTCTCCCTCTTCTATTGCCATTCCCTCTGACATTCACGCACCTGCTGTCTCTCAACTGAATAAATTAATCTTTAAAAAAAAGAATAAAATATTTTTAAAAATCCCCAAAAGTAGCTTGTCAAAAGCTTCATAAATGAACAGAGGAAACAGATTGGAATGGAGAAGGCTTGAGCTGGGAATATGATAACTCAGAGTGTTATATAAAAAATGAAAGTAGAAATATAAATTAAGGGCAAGTGTATTCTGGAGAAAATTACCCACATGAGCATATCTAAAATCTAGAATTACTTGAGTTCAACAATAAAAAGTTTGCATTTGATTCAGAGGATGAATTTACAGTGGCACTATTGAAGCAGTGGGCTGGAAAGTTTGTTTATCTGTGGTATATGGAACATCTGTGTGTTATTAAATAATAAACACTGATTTGCATCTATTATTACCAGAAAAGCAAAATAAATGTAACTGAAAACAGATATAAACAAATGTGGCTTTTCAAAAATGACATTTGCTTCAGAACATAAAACAATTCTAAACAGAAACAAAACAGAGTCCTAAACAAAAACTAAAAATTTTATAAATAGAAACCACAGCATGAATTTTCTTAATAGAACAGATATCACTTCTTTCCTAACTGTGATTGAATTTTCCTATCACATGAAATTAATGTGGAGTTACTTTTCAAAATAAATTTGAATAATGGAAAATATAATTTCTAAAATAAGATGTTCTTCATGATGTCCCCTAATGGAAATATAATTCAGTATTATTAGTTCAGCATTATTCTGTGTCAATTTTAGGCACTGAAAATACAAAGACAAACTTGAATCCTAGGCAGGATAGGCACTTAAATAATTTTTATATACTTCAGGTAATTCAATAATAGAGATATTCTCAAGATATTTCAGGACACCTGAGAGTATATATCTAATCCTATCTGGAAGGAAAAGGATCAAGAAAGTCATTAAGCTTTAATTCTAAGAAAATGACAGATGCTTTTCCAATATATTATTTTTAGTGTTGCAGCTAATTTTAGTGTGTAGTTTTACCTGAAGGATATTATTTTATATAACATCACACATGACTAAAGAAGTGAGCCATAACTTGGTTTCATTTAAGTTTATTGAAAAACAATTCAAGATAAACTCTGTTCTGATTCAGAGAATTTTTTAAGAAGACTAACATAAAATTATAAAAAGGTTTCTACATCATCTTTTTTTAGTAGATTTATTTTTTAGATTAAGAACAATCTATTACTAATGCATTTGTTTGACTATTATACTAACAGTAACCACTGCTGTTTTATGCCAAAATCATATCTTCACCCATATAATTTCCTGATCATTTCTAAATATATTTTAAGGTTTCCTGGCCCCCTAGAACATTCAGTTTTTGCTAAAGATGTAGTCAGTGAGCCTGTTTTTTTTTTTTTTTTTTTGGTCTGTTTTTGCCTTTTTAACATATTTAATTATGATAATATTTTTGAGCAAGTTTTATTTTTTAAGCATTATCCAAATGGATCATTGGAAGATCAACTGTATTGTCTGTGGGATTTATTCAAGTACAAATTTATATATTTGTTTATGTGACAATATTTAACTTAGTATTAGGTAATACAAAATTATAATTTATACCCTTGTATTTTGTTCTCCATGGAAGTGATTAATGTTGATACCTGATAATACACTAAGCTCCCTTTGTTCACTCTAGATTAATTTTTAAGCAACATTTAGATTAAAAAATATTCTCTCTAATGTCACTTTCTGGTTTTCAATGCGTACATCTTCAGGCTTCTCTCTGAGTTAGAATATAAACTCTAGGGAAACCGTATCTCTAGGACTTGTGGCTAACACATAATAGATACTTAATGAGCATTTGTTAAATAAATTAACTATTTTTTATCTATGCCAATTTGGCTAACTCCACTTACAAAACTACTTATCAATAGGGATATGCTTCAAATGAATTTCCCCAACCATCCTACTCTAGCTATTAACATATATGCCTTGTCTCCTCTGTGTAGGTGTCAGTGTGTTGACTGAGGCAGAAATGATTTCATATTCTTCTTGGCATCTTTTACAATACCTACCGCGGGGCCCCACACATGGTCAGTAAATGTCTGTAACGTTAATAGATGGCTATAAATGATGCACCCAGCCTCTTCTACTCTCCACACTAAGGACATGCAATAAACTTTACACTATAAACCTGTGATCACTCTAAACAGTAGTGGTATCATTGCGGATTCCTTCTGAAAAAAGGAAAATCTGGTAAGATGTTGAACTTACTAGAAGTTTGAATTTTAAAGTAGAAAAATGAATCATACCTATGAAATAATAAAGACATCCTGTCACTATTATGCTACTATTATGCTATTAATAGTCACTTACTATGCCTAGTATAGACACATGGGAAAGTCATTTTCAAAGATTTCTTAACAAATACTATCAGATATATCGGACAGTAAACAATGAGATATCAGGAAAACATGAGTTTTGGAAAACACTCAGGGTAAGAAACTTAAACAAAGTGACTTTGTCCTTTAATCCCCTCCAAATAATAGGGCACAAAGGTCAGAATTGTCACCATTATATTTGTATAAGTCAAATGAGACTTGATTACATCTGACACTATTGAAAGATAGCTTGTCTTCAGGACAGGAGCAGAAGAGAAATGTGTGTTCTGTCATCAAAGGGTCATCAGTATGAAAGTAAGGGTTTTAGCATCAGCACCTTAGGAAAACAATTCATCTTGGTCATCTCAGAGTTTATTGCTTAAGCACCTTATACCATCTTTTAGGATGGAAACATTTCTAGACTGGATTACAAATATTTCACTCTTTGAAACTTCAGTGCACTTTTTCAAATTCTAGCTGAAAACTTCATGTTTGTCTTGATGCTTCTATGATAATTTTATACTTTACACTGCAATCACCCATGAATATGAAATTCCTGTCTACCAAAATTTCTTTGTGATTTTGTGAAATGGTTTGTGATTGAAATGCCGCAAACATTTGCTCAGTTACCATACACTTTTACTCTCTTATCTCTTTCATGGCTTCAAATGGGCACTTGATTTACCCTGTCCCCACTTCCCATCACCTTTAAAGAGCCATGTGCTTACTTCACATTGTAATCTCAGCTTATTTTCTTCAGTTTACTACCTATTATCTTTTATGCATTCCAAACTTCCTCAGATACATTTTACTGGCTTTCCTACAAAAACTGTTACCTAGACTAGGTAATTTTTATGTCTGTTTTCAACCAACATGAAAATAATTGAGGGTCAGCCTTTCAAAATATATGTTGATAATAAGACTATTGATGAGCTGTGCCTTATGAACTGAGGATAAGATTGAGTTAAATATGTTTAAAACTGGCATTGCATTGACTACTCAGCAGAGTGATCCACACGTGGTGATGATTCCATAGCAGAGATGTCTTGATTTTGGGTCTGGACCACAGTTATGCAAGTCTACAGTATTTATTACATAGTCATTCAGGACTAAACACACAGAACTGATTTTAAATCAGAATGTTAGTTTTCATGTGAGTGTAACAGGGACCAGGGCTTCACAGCGTTCTATTCTTATTTCATAGGTGCAGTGAGAAGCCAACTTAAAATCAGGGGACAAAGAGACAAAGGACAAAGTCCGGGTAATCAGATCTCTTGTCCTGTATTCTGGTGATGTCTCTTTGTAATTACTAATGCAGGGCATTGAGAATCAGAGCAAGAGCATCCTTTCTCAGTGATAAAAATCTAGACATAGTATTTTATCTCTCATTTGGCTAAGCAGACCATCACACATCTGCTTGGATAAAATATCTTATCTCAAGGATGTTACAATACAATTAAGTGGGCTATCATTTTTTAAAGAAACAACTGCTTGTCCTGATTAGATGGATATGAGAGTGGTAACACATTATTAATCTCTCAAAGCAGTTTCATTTTTATCATCTAAATTCACTTCTTTTTTCTTCTTTTTTTCCCTTTTCTTGACCTCTTTTGGATTGAATGAATTTTTTTGGACTCATTCCTTTTTTCCTCTATTAGTTTGAAGTTATAAACTTAATTTTCACTTATTATTTTAGTGGCTATTTCAACAAGCATACTTAATAAGATAACAACTAATCAATACTTTGCCTTTCTTCAAAACAATACAAGGACCTTAGGAAACTAAACTGATCATCCCCTTGCTGGCATCTACTGTTATTTTAACTATAACTTGATTTTTATTTAATATTTAAAATACTCCACTAATACTATTATTTTATATAATTGATACTTGTTTAAATGGAACACAATTAACACAATCATTTTTTTCTTATATAACAGCCATTCTTATGTGGAATCATATTTTCTTCTAGAATAATACACAAGTAGTACCTTTCTGTTGGTAGTAAATTCTTTCTCTTAATAACCCCTTTTTTCCCTTTAAATTGGAAATGTCTTCATTTTGCCCTCCTCCTTGACAGATAGTTTTGCTGCTATGCAATTTTGAGTTAACAGTTACTTTTTCTCAGAGTTTTGAGCATATCAGCCCACTCTTTTCTGATTTCCATTGTTTGTGAAACAGAAGGATTTGCCTTCTGTTTTGGGCTTTTGACCCATCACGTGTCAAACTCTAGCCTATGAGGATTACTGAATTTCAGTGCCCTTAGGGCAAATGTCAGCTTCTTGTGAAGTTTTCTATAGAATTATTTTATTCCATCATATTTCCTTATCTTTTTCCTCTGACTGCTTTTAAAATCTTCTGTCTTTTGTATTTTTAGCTTCCTTGAGATGAATCTCAGTTCCCATTTATTTATCTTTCGTAATTTACATTGAGAGAGCACATGAGAATTCATGATATCTATCAATTCCATAAAAATTATCATTCATTACTCATCTATATGTTATCCCTTTTTGGAAATATGATTAGTTTTATTTTAGGACTTTCATGGCATTTAAACTCTATTTTCCAATTGCTTTCTCTCCATGATGCGTTCCATATAATTACTTCTTACATATCTGCTTTTTCACTAGCTTATACTTTAGCTTTTCTAATCTGTAGTATAATTACTTCATTAAATTTCTGATTTTATTACAATCTTTGTTTTAAAAGGGCATTTTTTTCTGCCGATCTCTTTTTAATTTCTAATACTTCTTTGCTCCTTGTGTTGCACGTCTTCTCATTCCTTTAAATGTAATATAAAATACTTATTTTATGTTTGTTATATAGAGATAACTTTAATATTTGAATGCTTGAATATCTGCAATATATTCAATATATTCGATATATTATTTCTGCAGACTCTACTCAGAGTAACTTGTTTTACTGGGTACTTTCTGGTATTTTATTGTTGAAGTACACATAATCCTTGAAACATCATTTGTTGAAACACTTGAGACTCTTGTTAATATGAATTTCTTCAGAGAAATTTCATATGAGCTTCTGTTAGGTCTCTAGTGACACAATCAAACCAGAACCTATTAAAAGAAATTTTGTATTTGACTTTTTTTTTTGTTGTTTTTTGAGGTCACCATATAAAGGTGGATACGTGGTTAAGAATTTTCAGAGCAGGCATTTTTTTCCCCTCTCTTTACTCACATTTAATTAAAGCCAAGACTAAGTCAGACGTGAGTCCCCATCAGCTATTTCTGTCCGGTGGGCTCAGTGGTTGACCCACTGAGTATGGGTGCGCTAAGGTGTATTGGCTTTATTTAATAAGGTCTCCAGTCTGATCATTCATTTTACATGGGAGCCAGGATTTACCTTCTGTTTTGGGCTTTTGACCCATCACATGTCAAACTCTAGCCTAAGAGGATTACTGGATTTCAGTACCCTTAGGGCAAATGTCAGCTCAAAGTCTCTGTCTTTGTATTTTCTTCTTTTGAGTTGTTATGAATTAAAAGTCTTTTTCTGGCCATTTAATCCTTTTGGAAATGTGTCTGGTGGGATGTTTCTACAAATACTTAGTTCTTCACATTATGTATTGGATTTTGGTATTGTCAATTTCATTTTCGGGGAAATGACATTTACCTGACCCCAACCCCTAAATGGGAGGACATGAAAATTAAAGATTTAGTATTTAATTTATTAAACAAAAACATGGGGATAAAAAAGCAATGTGACTAATATCACTGTATAAATAATTATATTAAACAAGAAGCCCAAAATACATTTATTTCATTTATTTATTGAAGGAACTATTTTGTGCAATGTTCTGTGTAAGTCACTGACAATGACATAAAGATCACTTAGACTTGGATTCCTCCCTCCTGATTATTTAATACAGCACAGAAACTAGATGTAAATTACTTATAACAGATTGATTGAAGTATCATGATGCACATATGAGGGATGGAGAATAAATCTCAACCAAGGAGAGAATATGTAGATTGGAGTCATGTGAAAAACTCTGTGGGAAGATGACACTGAATGGACCTTGAAGGGTCAATTTAACATGATCAAAGTTGTGTATCAGGAAAATATGCTCAGGCAAACTGTTCTTTTATAAACACCAGTCAAAGCCAGAGAAGAAAGCACTACATTGAAATTAGTATAAATGCTTTCTAATCACTGTCTCCTAAAATATTATTCACTGGTCAACAACATCTATCAGTCAACAAACGTGATGGATCAATTGCAGGAATATGCGTGTGTGTGTCCAAGCACATGCACACACACACAAATATTTTATTATGATAAATTTGTTTAGCTCAAAAAGGCAAATTAGTGTTTAAAATATAAGATAATGATCTCTCACCTTGGGATCAATATTACAAATAAAAGTGTCATTTGAAACATATAAAATCTGAAGTCAGTTTCTGAGAAGTCTAAATTTAAGAAAAAATGTTTAGGCAAATCAGTTAATTATGTAAATAGTAATATTAGGTGGAAACATAAAATTGTCATTTTTATAGATTAAGATGAAATATCAAGAATTTCACATGCTCCATTATATACATTTTTCCTATTCATAATCCCATTAAAAAGTTTGCAGAAGCTTTTCCTACCTTGAAATTTAAATATATAACTTTAAAGGTTAATCTACGATCACTTTTAGATCCTTTTCTTTAGAAGACAGTTGTGGCAAAGATTTTTTTTCTGATATTTCACAAGCTTTCTTAAGACTTGAGATCTAATTAGAACCAATAACTGGTCTAAATGATTAAAATGTGGCTTCCTACAAAAACAAAAACAAACAAACAAACAGCCTCATCCCTGAAGCACTCTTCAAGGCCTAAATTTTCTGCCAGTGCCAGAACCCTGTCACCATTGTCTAAACCTTGGCAAAGTTCAAAAAGAGCTCATCAATGCACAGTGAGAATTAATGTGCACCACTCATTACCCTGCTGAGACCCTTTGTTAAACAGTCCATTTCTATGCTGTTTGTAAGGTTGTGCAGTTGTAATCCCTGGATAACTGCCAGGAATAGCCATAGTAACAAAACAACCAGTGTCCTTCTGTTTTCAATTCAATCTGTCATTGTGTAAAGAATTTTTTGAATTATGATGAATCTTGCTGCAGTCAGTATTTGTAGGTCATTCCAAAACCTAAGTGAAGGCTGTTACATCTATGCTCTCATAGATGGATTCATTCCCATACATCGCTTCACATAAATTATGTTATGGTTTGTCATAACAGGTAAGGTTGAATTTTCTAATTAAAACAGAATATGTAATATGCATATAAATAATGCCAGTGTTCTGATATGCTTTCCTATTGCCTCTATATAAATCATGGTGCACTTAAAAAATAAACTTGACTTTCACAATTTTTTAAAGTAATTGGTACAATATTACAAGTACACATACACATACATGTTTATTCATATTTATATATGCACATGGTGTGTGTATATATACATATATGTATATATGATATATATAATGTCTATAAATTCATAAAACAGTATACATATGTGTATGTGTTTACTAAAAACAGTTTTAAAAGAATAAAACTGAGCAAAAACAGATACTGCTTGAATGAACTAAGATTCATCGTGTTGTCAAGGACAATACTTCTTGTTTAAATGTCACTATGAACTTGGATAATTTAATGGAGACTTGATCACAGATTTATTTGCTATTCTCACTAAAATCTATTTTCAATTCATTATTTCTTAATTCATTTTGATTCTATGTTGAAAGATAATCAGTCCACTGGTATATTTTGATATTAAAAAGTTTTTATTTAAAAAAAAAAAAGGTTTATAATTACAACCAGTAGAATAACTTTGGAGTTCAGTCAAATTTCCAAATCCCTCTCCATTCCTTATCAGAAGTGTGATCTTGGGCAACTTGTAAGTTTTCTGACTCTCATTTGGCATAACTAAAAAGAGTCTTGACAAAACCATGCACTTCATGCTAAAGATTAAATGACATAAACAATATGAAGTTCTTAGTATAATATCAAGCATATTATAAACATTCAAAAAGTGTTAATCATCATTAGGATTTTTTTTTCCTGATAGAAATATAGTAAAATATCTGAAATGAATGAAAGCACAAATTCGGATATCTCACTTCCTCTTCCACTCTCCCTACTTCTCATTGTAATTATCAATAGAATAAACAAATAAGGAAAAGTCTGCTTTTACTTTGAAATCTAGGGATGGAGCCATCCAAATGACATTCTTTTTCTACTTAGACTACTTGTATATAAGACCAAAGAGAAGAAAAAGTAGGTTGAGAGCTGAACCCACCCTCACAAAATAGCCATGTGTTTGAGAATTTAGTGGAAAGCCATGAGATTGCAATTTGTATCTTCAGTAGTGTATTTTTAAACATGAAAATGAGTTTTTAATCTAAACAAACTGTATCTCAAACATTTTTATTATTGGACATTGTAAAAAATTTAAGATTATTCAGTCTATTTAATTCTTTCTGTGTCTTTATTTTCAGAATGAGCTCTGTTGACTTTGCTCTGACTCAAGCTATCACTCTTTCTCTTTCACACAAGTAATTCATTATACCTTCTGGATCCCTACTCCCTCCATTACTGATAATCTCCTTTCATTTATAATTTCTCCCTTGATTATTTTTTATCCTGGTTGGCCTCTCTACTGCTGAAATTGCTCTCTTTGTAGTCCTGCCAGTGATGGCTACTCTACCTCTCTAACTTCCATTTACTTCTAGATACTGAGTCATATTCTCTTGGCTGCCTGGATTAAGTGCTTGGACTAGGTTCAAATATTTTGGTAATTTATACCTACAGAGATTGTTTCTTACTCTCACTACATGTAGATCAAAGGCCACCAGAGGGCTTTGCTCCATGTTTTCTCACTCAAGAAACCAAGCTGATGGAGATGCCCCACATAAGCATTGCTAATTATCACACTGAGGAAAAAGAGGGAACATGATGACCTGGATACTCTTTTAAATGTTTCTTCCCAGAAAGGAGTGCACACTATGTCTGCTTATATTCCATTGTCCAAAATAAATCATATGGCTGTGTTCAACTTCAAAGGACAAAGAGGGTACACAATCTATCATGTGCTCAGAAAAAGACAGACTGTAATATAGTTGAATAGCCCTACTACCATCCTTCCCATTGCTATTTCCAGTTCATGAATTATCTAAGCTCCAGGAAAAAAAAAAAAAAAGATGCTTCTTTGAGGTTCATGTCTCTGGATATTCTTTCTCTGTTTATGCTGTTCACTACTCACTTCTAAATCACAGTTCTTTTTCCAATGTTGACTTCAGCCACTGGATCAAAGCCTTTCACTTTAAGATGGTTGACTTCATGATCCTAGATAAATTCAGTATCCCTACAGAAGACTCATCCATCACCATGGGCTCTAAACTTCTTGAGTTATTCATTTCTAGGGGGCCTCTCAGCCACATAGTACTTACAGATGCGGGCAGCCCAGGTGGCTCAGTGGTTTAACACTGACTTCGGCCTAGGGCCTGATCCTGGAGACCTGAGATCGAGTTCCATGTCAGGCTCCCTGAAAGGGGCCTGCTTCTCCGTCTGCCTGTGTCTTTGCCTCTCTCCCTCTCTCTCTCTCTCTCTCTCTTTCTCTCTCTGTGTCTCTCATGAATAAATAAATAAAATCTTAAAAAAATACTTACAGATGCCTATAATAACATCATAATCATTACATGACCCAAAGTACACTAACTCTTAGATCAATAACTCAGAAAAAATTCAACTCTTCTTCTTTTTTGCTTATAAATTCAATGATGACACTACTTTTGTTTTTGACCTTATTAGACCCATGAATTGATTATCTGTTTGTTTACATATATTAATTCTCTTCTCTCTTCACATTTCTCCATATCTAGCTTATCTCTATGATTTATTTTTACAACCATTCTTTTGTTACCAATTTATTTTTTCTCTGTCATTAAGCATTTACCTCCTCAAGACTTGCTCCTGTATTAATGTTACTCTGTAACACTATTTTCAAATATTTCTTTCTACTTCTTAAGTTTAACAGTCCCTCTTTAACTTGAAGCAGAAAACCTGGTCTCCTGCTTCTAAGCAGTAGCAATTACTAGGTGGAGAATGTTTTACCTCAACCCTCCATCATCAAACTGATAAGCACTGCTTCATTAAAATCCATTCTGCTCTCTTCTTCATTTTATGGAGAAATTGGCCCTTTTGCTGCCTGAAGATATTCTCTTCACCTTTCCTTTCCATTCTAGCTTACTATTCAGGAGTTTTTACACCCATGTCTCTTTCTTTCTCTAGACATCTGGGCCTTCTGATTTATCTGCATTTGTAGTTTTAAAAGATTATGATTTCTCAATTTAAAAAAATCCCTTTCCACCATTGCCCAGTGTTTCATTTTACTCTCCGAGTTAAACATCTTTGCCAATTGGCTGGACTACCTACATCCACTGCTGCACATCTTAGCCATGCTAATCTTTGAAGTAACATGTCATCAAAAAACTGTTCTTAGTAATGTCTGCAAGCTGTTAAATACAGTGGATATTTGTTAGGTTTTCTCTTATTTGATCTGTGAGGAGCTATTTTCTCAGCTTACTACTCTGTTCTTGAAGTACTCTTTTCTACTGGCTTCCATAACCTCCTCTCTCCCATCCGTTTTTAAAGATTTATTTGTTTATTGGTTGGGGGGAGGGGCAGAGAGACAGAATCCTTATGCAGACTCCCTGCTGAGCACAGAGCCTGAGGCAAGGCTCCATCTTAACAACCTATGAGGCCATAACCTGAAAGAACCAAGAGTTAGATGCTTAACAGACTGAGCCACCAGGTGCCCTCGTAATATTCTCATTTTCCAATTGCCTCTCTTAGATAACTGCTTTCCAGTTCGATTTGCTATCTTTAATTCTTCTAACTTTTAAGCACGACTAGAAAGAATGTATATTATAATAAACTTGGAAAAAATAGTGCTTTATTTCTTGTCAGGATGGTGTAATTACGTCAATCTTTGACAGACTCCTTTTTTATTAATACCCATAACAAAATCCATGCAAAATAAGCAGAGTAAGCCTGACCAAAGCTATGGACTCAGGGCTTCTGATTCCAAAGTGGGGCATGTTGGTCTAGAATTATCCGTGGATTAAAAGTACTCCCTGTAAAATCCAAATCTGAAGACAGGCTCACTTCTTGACACCAGGATCTTGAATGTGGCTTTCTTACTTGTGAAAGCAGAGTGAAAATACTTATACCTGAGGTTTTGACTTATTTGAAAGTCGTGGGCCTCAGTAAATAAATGTTAGGGCATAAATTCAGCCAGATAACTGGGAACTCTCTCAAGCTACCCGATTGTTTAGGAACTAGATTCAAAATATCACTAATATCATCAGGAGATGTAAACCTCAAATTATTTGTATAAAACATAGGTATGGCTTAGAAGACTGGGGTAAAGTAAAAAGAATAACAGAACCCCTGAAAAGGTGCCTGTAAGGATACATGAGAGAGAGGGAGAGTGAGAATAAAGTAGAGAAAAAATAACCAAAAATAAGCTGGTATTGAAAAATATCATTGAACATGAATTTTATCCTAATGAAATACATTTTGTAGAACTGACAAAGACTTATTTATTTATTTATTTATTTACTTAGTTAGTTTTTTTTTTTTTTTTTTTTTTAAGTAATCTCTACACCTAACAAGAGGCCTAACCCCATAACCCCAAGATCAGGAGTGCATGAGTCACTGATTGAGCCAGCCAACTGCCCCTTATCTGAGAAAGATTTTAAAATAAAAACTAAAGGCAGCATTTCTTTTAAAATTCTATAAAATGTCTGCAAAAACAGAAAATTACACAGTATGATAAAATATGAAAGTATGAAAAATAATGAAATAATGAACATTTTAAAAGTATCTTGAAAAAGTATGAAAAAGTAACCTAAATAGATAAGGTACACCAAAGAGGAAGTTAAATGGAAAAAATGTAATGATTAACACACAGCACAAAAAGAAAATAAACTTCTGAAAGGATAACTAAGAGGCATGGAAGATTGGGTGATAAACTCCATAATATCTCTAGTAGGATTTCCAGAAGAAAATGGAATGAAGTAATATTTATAATGATGAGCTGAGGATTTGCTGGAATTTACTCAGAAAGGATCCTCCCAATCAAAAACGATTACGTGTAGAAAAGTCCTAGTTCTTTTAGGACCCTCTAGTTCTAAGGACCCCTCTGTGATGATTTTGCCTTTTGTTATCTTGTACCTGAAATTTTCCTTCACTTCTTAGATACAGGTACCATGTAAACTTGTTTTAAAAAGCACCTGTTAACTTGCTGCTACCCTTGTTGAAATCGAGTGATTCCATGGCTTGATGAATCTGTTTTCAGGTAGATCAACTTGGATTTCGTAACTAACAATATGGGAAAGACTTCAAAAGTTTCTCTGTCAAACTGAAATTGTATATTCAAAAACTTGGCCAACCAGGCAGCTGTGACATCTTGGCTTTTCATGAAAAAAGGTAGCTACCCCTGTGATGGCCAATTTTATCCCCTACCCCACAGCTTGAAATACAGCTGCTGACTCAACAGGGACCTTAATTCATAGAGGTTCTTCTAAATGTCTGGGCTTGTTTCCCTGACAAGTTGCAACATGGTGGTATTCCCTGGGCTCCTATAGCCATCCAGTGTATACAGAACCAAAATTAGACGGGAACACTCACATTGGTAGGCAAAGCTCAAGACCATTAGTTATAACTCTAGCTATGATTTGAGCTGTTGCCAATGGCTTGGGTTTTAGTTTGCCCTTTGGAAACCTGAATACTGGAAGATTAAATATACACCTCTTTTGGAGCACCAGCTATGGAAACAAGTTGTGGCTCTTGATTGGAAAGTTTGGATTGACCATGAATTCAGAATCCAGGCTTATTAACTGCTGTATTGGTCTTTCTCATTCCTAGTGGAAGTCTCCAATATCCCAGAAGTCTTCCCGTAACCACTCCATTGATCTCTTCTGCATTCAATTCATTGTGTTCTTATAGTTCCTCTGAATATTTCTTGCTTCAAGGAATCTTATATAAGCTCTGGGAGGGATCATGCCTAACTGTCTTTCCATCCCCATTCTGCTTAGTCTACCAGTAAATACTGATTGATAGATCCTGTCATATTATTTCACAGCTGACAAAATAGAAGCTAATTTTACTTTACTATGGAATATATTTATGTGAACTTTTTAAACTGGTGGAGGGATAGTAATTACTTTCTAAAATCATGGGTATTTACTACTTTATGATTTACTCTTTGTTCCAAGTTTCTGGTTTTTTACATCTACAGAAAGATAATCTTATTGATTATTGTTCCCACTTAATCCTACATGAAAAAATACTACAGGAATGTATGAAGAGATAGGAATCAGTAGCACTGAAATATGGTAGCATTTTCTCCAACAGGTTATTTAATATTTGATATAAGTGGTTCCATTTGAATCATTCCGGTTAAAATACTTATGAAAGGGGAGCTTATTTTTCCTTGTTCTTCACAATGCAAAATATGTTGTATGCTTTTCAGAAATTAAATTAAGGCAAAGCAGTACTTTATTCACTCATTTCATATTTTAGTAATTTATTTTCAGGAAAGAATTGTATTTGTACAGAAGTTAATCTATAAGTTTAGGTCAAGTAAAACTCTTTGCATGTGTGTTTTGATCCTTATATTCTTAAACATGATGACCACAAAAATTCTATGGATTTACTTTATTGCTTATAATTGTATTTCATTTGACTAATGATGTATTTCATATGTCATAATTTCCTTCCTGAAGTAGGAAAATAATATTTTCATTATACAAAGATTACAAAATTTAGAAATAATATAAAAACCATAACTCTACAACTATTGACAACACTATTAACATTTTGCTCAATTTTTTTCACTATTGATTTTATACACTTAAAATGTTATATTATAGAGCTTTATAGACATGTACAAATAGAAAAATAAAGTGAGGGGCAGTGTACCTATTGCCAACCCTCAAGAACAAGAAAACTCTTCACCAATCTCATTTCATCTCGACTCTCACCAATTATCTTGCCACTTGTACTATTTTATAGCAATTCCTAGACTTCATGTCATGTCATATTTTTTCATATGTTCATATATAAATAGTATTTATCACTAAAAGAGAGGATCTACTTTTTTAATGGCTATACTGTGGTTATCCCACAGAAAAAATATGATTCCTAATGACAAAAATATTTAATCAACAGTTTTATTTATACTTTTATTTATACTTTTCTGATTCTGATGGTTTTATAATATTTACTTATTTATTATAATTTACTTGTTTAAATTGGGATCTCAAAATTCTCTTTGTGACTGGTCGATATATCCTAAAACACATTTAATCTGTAAATTCCCCCTCTTGTTATATTTTTATTTAGTTGAATTCATGTTTAAGATTGTATGTTTCTGTATTAGCTCACACTATCAGTGTCCATTCTCTTTTAGTGGAGACATCATAAAATTCTATTAACAGTAGATAGTAATTCTTTATTGTTTTACCTTGATTTATTAGCCATTCCCTTTTGAGGCATGTAGGCTACTTCCAGTTTCAGATTATAGGTGATTTGGGGGGAATACCTTTGTATATTAGTGTGTTTCTGAACTCAGAATTATTCTTAAATATTCTAGGTGTGACATTCCAGGGTTAAACGTTAGGGATATATTTAAGGCTCTTGCAGGCTGGAATTGGTGATCCACTTCCATTCAATAGAAAAAAATTTTTGCTAATGATCTCTGTCTTAAATCCTTCTATATAATCCTATTAAATCCTGCTTTTGACACTTAATCTTATTGTAAATGCTCTTTAAAGAGTAAAAAAATATATATTTTCTCTGGTTTTAGAAGAAAGAAGAGAGAGGAAGAGCAAAAGAAGGAAGGAAGGGCAGTTTGGATAAAACAGTAGATGGAATATTCTAACATTTTTCTTAGAGACCTTTTTATTATTATTTATATCCAGTTTTCTATTATCAGACACTATTGCAACTACAAGCACCTAGGATCAGAAAGACTTTTGTTTACTATTTTGCAATTTTTTTGTTTAATCTTTATATTCAAATTTACCTGTAGGTTACCCAAGCATCCTTATATACATGATAATGATATATTGTTAAAATCTCATGAGCAAATAGGAGAATGACCTCAATTTTTATTAACAATCATGGGGAAGTGGTCTAAATTCAGTTATTATACCTGAATTTTCTGGAGAAAAAAATATTCTAGAAGGAAATTGCTATTCCTCAGTAATATTTACAGAAAGGCATGAAGTTGTTCTTATTAATGAATGGGAGATTGTTGTACAGGCAGGAGATCACATAGGTGTTGTAGGAACAAGGTCATGTCAGGTTCAGAAATATTGTGCACAATATAATCTTTTTTTTCTTTTACTATTATATAATGCTGAATTACAACATCATGGTATCAGTGTTTTGATTAAACTTTTAATAGGTAGTTAAATAAGTATTTTAACAAATTCTAAGGCACAAGTAGTTTTCTTTTTTTTTTAAGATTTTTAAAAATCTATTTATTCATAGAGACACAGAGAGAGAGAGAGAGAGAGAGAGGCAGAGACACAGGCAGAGGGAGAAGCAGGCTCCATGCGGAGAGCCCGACATAGGACTCGATCCTGGGTCTCCAGGATCACGCCCTGGGCCACAGGCAGTGCTAAACCACTGTGCCACCAGGGCTGCCCACAAGTAGTTTTCTTGCAGTTGAACTTGAACAATATAATTTATAGGGATCACATTTACAGAATGAAGATAGAATAAATCAAAATGGTATTTTATTTTAGTAGAAAAACACACTGAGAATGACATGAGAGGTGCAATGACACAAATTTTCTAAATCTGATATCTTTTGTTTATGGCTGGAGAGTCTTTTCATGTGATTGTTTCTATAATCAGTGGGATTTTCTGGAGAGAATCAACAGGATGATTAATGGGAGAGGAACTGGGGAGGGTTACAGACATGTTCACTGCTCCTCTGGCCTAGCTGGCCTGTTTCCACCCCAGAGCCTAACTCACAATCTCCTCCACTAGGAGAACTCTGCTCAGACCCTCCCAGTAGGGCTTTATCTCTGATTTGACTGAAATCTGGACTCAAATGTCAGGATCTTGGAGTGGTCCATTTTATTAAAAAGAGTGCCCTCCTTTTCTCCCTAGGCATACTCTGATCCTCTCACCAGGCTTTACCTTCACTCATTAACAGTCTCTACTACCTGAAATTATATCCTCTAATTTTTTCATGCTTAGTGTCTGTCTTCTTTCTTCACTTTGTCTGGCTCTGCCAGTACTATGAACATCAGAACAGCAACTATTTTTTTTTTAAGATTTTATTTATTTATTCATGAGAGACACAGAGGGAGAGAGAATGGCAGAGACCTAGGCAGAGGGAGAAGCAGGCTCCATGCAGGGAGCGCGATCTGGAACTGGATCCCGGGGCTTGATCCCAGGACTCCAGGATCAGGCCCTGGACTGAAGGTGGCGCTAAACCGCTGAGCCACCCAGGGATCCCCAGAACAGCAACTTTTATAGAACTATTACTCAATAAAAAATATTTGTTGAATAAATTGTTTAATAAATTAGTGAGTGAATGATTTAAGATAGATGGCAGTTCCTTCATACCTCAAAAATTTTAACAGATATTGAATAAATCATTACAGTTAAACTTTTACAAAACTTAATTATTATATAGTACAGATTCAGGGAATTTTATCAGTCATGGGGACCAAAGAAGACATGTTGCAAAATATTTGTATGCTAAAGAATTAATTGTAAAGATATCCACACGGAACACCAATAATGGCCAGACATTATATAAATATAAATATTTTATTAAACAAAGTTCTTTCTATCATGTATATTGTTTATCCATTTAACAAATACAAATATGTTCTAAGGATGAGCATATGATATAGATTTTGAATGTAGGGATTTAAGTAAATTTATATTTTAATTTGACCTGTTCAAAGATAGGTTTGCTTAGTAATTCAGCATATGATGTAAATCTATTATAAATCAAGGTACAGTCTATGGAGTAAAAAGTTAAGAATCCATATTCTATTAGAAGATATACTGAAAATATTGTTATAATTTATTTTCTACGGTATTTAAATGAGTGTAACAAATGCCTTTAGGTGAGACTAAGGAGACTATCTGTAAAAATCAGTGTTTATTTGTATTTTAACTGGAAAAGGGAATAAAAGAGGTTGAGCTAGGAGTGCCTTCCAGTTTACTTACATGGCTTACATGTGTTACTATTTGACTCTTCCTATTACTCTCACATTGATTAAAGATCACTTTAATTTTAAAATAAAAAATTTAATTTAAATTTTAAATCATAGTTTAAACAAATCTAGTAATAAAGAAGAGATAATCAGAAGCTATAGGATGGGTTACAATACTATCATTTTTCCCTCTTGAATCCATTGCACTTTTAAAAATACTAATGACAAGTGTGTATAGGTCCCATTTCAACTCTGGGTTTTGCAAAATTAATATAAATTCTAATAATGAATATCATTTTGTATTAATCCATTAGAGCAACAAGTAGGCAAGCCAGTAAAATTATAGCACAACTGTACATAGCTCAACTTTATGCACACTTCACCTGAAATACTTATTAGACCATTCCAATTACTTGTTTTCATCATTAATATTCCCTATGCTATGGTGAGCACCTGAGAAATGAGACTGTCCTAAATACGTTTGTTCTGTACTTTGCCCCAGGCCTGGTGCATAGTGAATCTTGATAGTTTGTCAAGGAATATTTGTTATTGTGACAAATATTCTAAATATATTGATTCTAAAATTATTCTAAAATTAATTGAAGTTAATTAACATCCAGTTTTAAAATAAAATGATTACAATAAAACATTTTATATCATTGATTATAGCTATTGTAATTTACCAATTATTTTAAAACAAACCGTGATTCTGTTTTTTTTTTTTTTTTTTTTTAATTTTTATTGGTGTTCAATTTACCAACATACAGAAAAACACCCAGTGCTCATCCCGTCAAGTGTCCACCTCAGTGCCCGTCACCCATTCCCCTCCAACACCCGCCCTCCTCCCCCCTTCCACCACCCCTAGTTCGTTTCCCCGAGTTAGGAGTCTTTATGTTCTGTCTCCCTTCCTGATATTTCCCAACATTTCTTCTCCCTTCCTTTATATTCCCTTTCACTATTATTTATATTCCCCAAATGAATGAGAACATACACTGCTTGTCCTTCTCCGATTGACTTACTTCACTCAGCATAATACCCTCCAGTTCCATCCACGTTGAAGCAAATGGTGGGTATTTGTCGTTTCTAATCGCTGAGTAATATTCCATTGTATACATAAACCACATCTTCTTTATCCATTCATCTTTCGATACTTACCTGGCAGGGGAGATACCATGATCACGTGATTCTGTTTTAAATTCAATGTGCTTACTTCCTTATCCACTGGAGAACAGTTAACAGAACAGAATTACATGTTCACAATTCCGTTAGGAAGGTTCCCTATAGTTCATAGTCATCCATCTTAGTGCTAGTAGTTGTTTCTTGGTCCACTGGTTGTGATCCCATAACATGTAAACTGGGAAATGAAAAAAAGGTTTAGCAGAAAATATATAGGTGAAAAAAAAAAGAGAAAATATATAGGTGAAATAATATCTTCAATAGTAACAGAAATTGTGTGAATGTTTTATAGGTTCAAGAAGTACATGAGATTTTAAATACTATTTTGAGTTGTTTCTGTTTTCTATCTCGAAACTTTTAAAATAAATTTGTTTTAAAGAAGCCATTCATTCTCTCTCTCTTTTCAAGAGATTCTTATTTGCTTGGTAAATATATAATAACATTGTTTGAATTATATTGTGGATTTTTCCTTGTTTTGCTTTTATGAATGTTTAAATATATAAATACAAGGACTGTAGAATGTATTAGAATATTTTTCATAGGGATCCCTGGGTGGCGCAGCGGTTTGGCGCCTGCCTTTGGCCCAGGGCGCGATCCTGGAGACCAGGGATCAAATCCCACATCAGGCTCCCGGTGCATGGAGCCTGCTTCTCCCTCTGCCTGTGTCGCTGCCTCTCTCTTTCTCTCTGTATGACTATCATAAATAAATAAAATAAAATAAAATAAAATAAAATAAAATAAAATAAAAAAATTAAAAAAAGAATATTTTTCATATTTGAGTGATTGTCTTTGACACAATAAAGTATTTTCACTTACATTGTAATTTTAAAAGATATTAGTTATTTTAAAATCAGGAAAGCTATATACCCAAAATGTAGAACAAATATTGTCAGCGACAAGAACAAATATTATCAGTGACACCATCACTGAGTGCTTTACTTGTGAATAACAGATATACTAAATTTCACTTTGAATTATTGATATGAATGATTTCAGATTATTTTTGAAATTATCAATGTGGAAAACACTCCTGAATTTCTGTGTACACAATTTTTTCAAGGAAGCTAAATTAATTAAACAAGTATATTAAAGGACAAATGAATCCTGTGGAAATGTTAAAGTGAGAAAGGAAAATATTGTAATAATTCTAGTACAGAAATATTAGTATTTGTAAACCATCCAGTTGAGAGTTCACAACAAAATTAGAACTGAATGGAAAGAACATCACACAAAACAAAAACAATTATATCGCCTTCAACACTCACTTCCCCCACAAAAAATCCATCAAGCTCTAGAAATATTTTGGAGCCATGGCTCTTCTGAAAAATTACCAGTTGAGAAGTTCATTTTTCACTCTGGAATTAATGGCAAGCTTGGTAGATGTAGTCTATATCATTTGAAATTGTCAGCAGGCTTACTTAACTGTTAATAAAGTAACAGCTGTGGCTTGTGTTTAATACTGCTATCTGTGTTTAATTCTTTCTTAATTGTCCCTTTACAGGCCTTTCATGTGTAAAAGAAATCTCTGGATTTTATAACTCAATTGCCCACTTTAAACTGTGTACTCTGTGCTTATTACCTGATTTGGTAAAAAGTAGCTGAAGACATATTTCTAAAATATAAAGTTATGTTTTTGTAAACCTACAAATAGATATTCATTTGTTTACTACATATAATATACATAATTTATAGAAGTTTGAAGTTAGGTTTTCACTTGTAACTTTAATCTCATTACTTTTTTTTTTCTTCACCACCACCTAATGAGTACTAACTAACCTAATGGTATGATATAACTTCTTTATTATAATAACTGATAACCAGTTTATCATGGAAATATGAAGTATAAAATATTTTATCAGTTTTTTGTTATTATTTTAGTTATATAAAAATAGAAATCATGCACATGGAAAATCTCACTGTTGCAGGAAGATAAACTTCAGGAATATTTCCTTCTGTAAAGAAGTTTAGAGAAGAACTGTATAATATAATAACATGAAAATTAGCAATAATGATAGTTTTATGCATTCACTCAATCATTTAAATGTATTTAATGACCCAGACAGCACTGGAGATGCAGAAGTGGACAAAGTGGAGAAACTTCTTACTCAAAAGAGGCATACATTTGACTGGAAGCAGGCCAACTGTAAATGATATAATTTCATGTCATGATAAGTTTTATGAAGAAGATGAAAACATGATAAGGAGATAAGGAGTGATAGATGGAGTGGTCAGCAAAGACCCCTTTGAGTGATAAGAGAACAGACACATCAGAACATTCAAGTGAGTGAATAAGCTATGTAGACATAGGTGGGACAGGCTCTCCAGGCAAAAGGAAAACAAATATAAAGGCTTTGACAGACATGAGAACAGCCATGTGACCATAGTTGTTGAAACAAGAGTGAGCCCACTAAAACCAGAAGAGTGATAGGAACTGATGTTGATTCAATAATTAGGGGACACCTCTCAGTGCTTTGTAGGCCAAGATTAGGTTTTATTCTATGTGTGCTAAAAGTCATTGGTGAATTCTGAGCCAGAAGTGATAATCAGGTATGTGTTTTAACAAGAGCTTGTCTTTGGATGAAGAACGTACTCTAGTTGGGCAAGAATGAAAGCAGGGGATCAATTAGGAGGCCACTGTAAGAGAGAAGGCAGTGTGACTAGGTGGATAGTGGTGGAGGTAGTATGCCGTGTATACAGAAAGTGAACTGTGTTTCCATAAAAGTGCACATAGAGGCAAAGCACGTGTTCACATTATGCATTGTGAAGAGTTTAGGAGAATGTGGTGTCACTTATAAGTAATATTAAAATTAATATTATAATTAACTAGCTTAAATGTCTTAAGCTAGCTTAATATGTCAGTTAACATATTTCCAGTCTATTCAAATACACTTACCACTATATTTTACCCATTTTCCTAAGCACTTCACAATGTTGTGGAAATAAAAAGTGTTTGGAACTGGTTTTCCATTGTCAAATTATAGGACCTTCCAGAAGGATGCATAAGATGCTTCATTGACCAGAGCATGTATTATAAAATAATATCATTATATTCTTTGAATATTAGGACTTCATAAAGAAGGTTTTCTCAACATGTTCAAATTCGGAATCATTGTAACATTCATGAAGATATGCTTTGTTATCTAATTTTTGTATTAGGTAATTGGAAATTAGACCAATAAATGTTATCATTGTTCTATGAAAATGTTGGTCAAAGGATTGCTCTTAGCTAATATAAAAAAGAATTATTCTGTTATCCCCTACATGAGTTAGTTCACTAGAAATTAAAAAGTTAATTTTGAGAGTGATTTTTATTTGAAAATTTTAGTAAGCTAAATTGTATTTTAGTAAGTTAAAACTGTCTTTAGCAAACATTTACCAAGCAGTTCCTTGGAGTCAGATTTTGTCCAATGCCCTAGGGATGTTACAGTGATTATTATGATTGTAAAACAATCTGGAAGAGTTTCACATAGAATATTAAATTAAGACATTTTAATGAGATAGCTGCTGCCCAGGCATCTTTGTAGAAATTTACAGGGTGGGGTACTTTACCACCTTCTCAGTTCTGAGCTACATGCTTTGATTGGAGGGCATGCCCACAGGTTCCAAAGTGCCTACACTGTCCTAGAAACAGAGACAACACAATTACAATACGTATGTTCAAGTCTCTCATATTGGTTGACTTGTATGTGAAAAAAAATAGAAATTGCATAAGATAAATTATAGTTACTGTTACAAGTGCTATAAAAAAATTCACTCGGGAGAATTCCATGTGTATGGAATGTTCAAGGAGGGCTACATAAGAGGAAAAGAACCAGAGATGTGTCCTAGGGAATGTGCATAGTGGAGAAAAGGGAAGATAATTTTGGTTAGGGAAATATAGAAGCAATAAAGCAGAAGAAATCATTATGAGGAAATTCCTCATAATTTGCACAGAAAAATGTTGGGCAGTGAGTATAGTTAAGTCACCTTTGGCACCATACATTTCTTAAACTCTCAGAATTCTGATTTTTTCCATCTGTAAAAAAGAAAACGACATTTATAAATGTGGTAGAACTGCTGTGAGGATTAATGGAAGGGATATGAGCAAAAAATCTGGCCTTGGCCCATAATGGACATGTTTAATTTAAGCCACGTCTATGAGATCTCTTTTTTTGCTGCTGGTGCCACCCTCCCAATTCAAGTCTTTGTCATCACAGACTCTCTTCAAGCAGAACACCAGTGTAATCGTTTGACTAAGCCTTCACAGATCTGATCAGTTGGAAATGAGCTCTTCTTTTCCTTTGTACTATTCATATGACACATGACAGTCTATTTACTTATTTTTCTTGGGCTGAAATAGATTTTTTAAACAGTTTTGACCATTGGCTTTTCTAATGCGAGGTTACTTTATTACTTTATTTTATTCTTAAAAATAAAACACCACTGGAGATGAGGACTGCACTTCTGATGAGGACTCAGTGTCGTATGGAAGTATTGGATCACTCTATTGTACACCTGAAACTAATATGACACTGTGCATTAACTGGAATTTAAATAAAAAGTTAAAATCTTAAAATAACAATTACTAAATCTATGTTTATGAAATCATAACCTTTACCTACAGAGATAAAAAGCTCTTGGATTATGCAATTCACCATCAGACCCTTTTTTCCAGCCACTTAGTCTTTAATAACATGATAGTTGATGGAACAATACCACATCTGCCATTATAAACATCTTTAATACAGCCTTAATTTTATTAGATTTCAAAATTGTTATATTAATAGACTTGTAATGAAGTTAGATCTTACTCATAGTCAGTGGTATTATGTATAAATAATGTTCTTTACTGCTGCGAGATGATCTGGAGGTTAATCAGTTTAATGAATTTAATTTATAAATTTTAAAATGAATTTAAAAAATATATTTGGTGTGTAGATAGAAGCTATTTTTGACAATTGATGTTTGGTAAGTTTTGTGTGTTTTGCTATTAATAGTAACAACTATTAATATTAATAGTAACAACTAAGTTCTAATTAATTTAATGAACATAACATACTCCTAAGGATATGGTTAAAACAACCTGTTATTAAAAATGGATATTTTTATAGCAGTTTTAGGTTTATAGAAAAATTGTGCAGAAAGTAGAGTTTCTAAACCTTGTCCCATTCTACCCTACCCCCTACAATTTCCCTTATTAACAGTTTCCATCAGTGTAGTATATTTGTTACAGTTGAACTATTATGAAGACACTAGCTATAGTCCATAGTCTACATTAGGATTCACTCTTCGTGTTGTACAGTTTTATGATTTTTGGTAAATGTACATTGTCATGTACCCACCATTAAGAATAGTTTCACTGTCATAAACATGTTCTGGTTCCATTTATTTGTCACTCTGTTCCCTGAGTTTTTGGGGTAACTACTGATCTTTTTATTGCCTGTATAGTTTTGCCTTTTCCAAAATGTCATATAATCAGAATCATATCATATGTAAGTAGCCTTTTCAGACTGGCATTGTTCACTTAGTAATAGGCATTTAAGGTTTTTCCATTTCTTTTCATGCCTTGATAGTTATTTCCTTTTATTGCTGGATAATATTTTGTCATATGGATGTACCACAGTCTGCCTATATATTTATTTTTTAAAATAAAATGTCTAAAAATGTCTCTATCTTTTGTTTTAAATGTCTAATTTCTTTTATCATTGAAAGTATTTTACTGTGTAATGTTTTATCCTTTTTCCATTTTATATTTGGAATAGACATTTTATTTTAGGCAATGCTAAGTAAATTTTAAAATTCAGTGTATGTCAGGGCACTTGGTGGCTCAGTCAGTTTAGTGTCCTGCTCTTGGTTTTGGCTCAGGTCATGATCTCAGGGTTGTGAGATCAAGTTGTGTCAGGTTCTGCACTTAGCACAGGGTTGGCTTGAGATTCTATCCCTCTCCCTCCCCCCCGTCTCCCTCTCTCTCTGCCCCGTTCATGCATGTGCATACTCTCACTTTCTAAAATAAATAAGTAAATAAAATCTTTAAAATTTAGTGCATGTCTAATCAGTCATGTTAATATATGCCTACTGAACAACTTTTTTTTGGAATAATGTAGTGGTTTTGTCTTAACATGTTATTTGAATTGTTCCCTAAATTTTGTTGATATCTACTATGAATTTAAAAATATTTTACCAGCCTAAAGCATATTCAATTATATGCTTTACATGTGGTAAAATTTTGCTTTACATGTGTCTAGAATGAGGGAGTTTACAACGTGAAGTGGCACATAGATAAACTGTGCTGTATATTCAACCCCCTAAACAGGAGCAAACCACTATTTCATGTTGTCCAATTTTTACTAGAATCTTTCCCTAACAAACTTACTTTTTTCAAACCATCTGCACTTCCTTCCCTTCTGTCTTTGAGGAAATGCTTTCTCTTCTTTGTGGAAAATATTCTATCTGCCTAAACTCTTCACCTGGCCTTTTAAATCTCAGTGACTGATCTATTAATCACTGTTCTTGCTTCTATGTATTCCTCTTTCCATCTGTATGAATTCTGTAATAAATGAATGAATGAATGTCTGTATAAGTCCATTTTTGTCTTCTGAGGTGCATGTCATGGTTAGTTTTGGGTATAGATTCCAAAATCTTGGGGTTTACGTCCTAATTCCAATGCTCCACTAGCTCTATGACTGCAAACAAGTTTTTGACTTCTCATGGATTCAGTTTCCTTACCTGAAATGGGGATAATGGTAGGATTATGTAAGGATTAAAAGTGACAATTGATGTAAAGTTCTAAGCACAGTGCCTATTGCATAGCAGATGCTTAAAGGACATTAGTAATTATTATTGCAAAATTGATATTTTCTTTGATTTATGAATATGAAATATGATGATATCCTCTCCAGGTCCCTTAAAACCTGTTTTTTTCCTTCCTAATTTTTGGAGAAATATCTTTCCCTATCCATTGATATTCAAAGATACTCTATTCAAGCATCTGACTGCTCACTTTTCTCCACACACACCCAACACACAAATGCACACACATACCCAGAATAATATTGTCAACAAAGTTAGCTTCTAGAGAAGTTTCTTTTTGAAGTTCCCCAACAATCCTTGGGTAAGGAAACTAGAGGCCCAGTTTCATTATTTTGTACATCTTTCTATAACTCTCTACAAGGAGCACTTCTTACTTATTCTCTGAAAGCCGAGTATGTTTATGAAAATAAAAGGAATATAGAAATACAGCTTCCTATCAATATGGAATAGAACTGTTTATTATTTTAAAATATTATAATTATTTCTCTTAATATATTGGATTTGAAGTTCATCCTGACAGATGGTTATAACATGATGAGTGAAAAGCATTAGTAACATATTTAAGCTGCCGTGGAAAATTAGCAACTTTGTGAAAATTGAAAAACTCATTTCCTGATGCGATTTAGGCAAGGCTTTAAGGATTTTCATTAAATAATATAAAAAAAATTAGAGGGTTAGAAACAAAACTCAGGGGCAGGAAACACAATCACATTAAAAGATGATTTTCAAAATGTTAACTATTTAAAAACTAAAATCTTAACTACTTTACAGCTTTAAAACCAAGAAAGCATGTTTTATGACTATCAGCTACATAATTTGAAGTAGATATTATTAGTATTACTATTTAGAATCTGACCTAGGTATTTAAAAAGTCAGAACTGATATTAAATCTTTTTTAAAGTTGAGATTAAAAACAATTATGAGAAGATTCCATAGCATAATAATTCAGGTCCTAATGTAGAATAGTTTCTTCAATTTTTCATTCTGTATGATTTTTTTCTTTTTCTATCTCTGTACAATAAATTCTGGTTTGCTAATCTAGAAGGACATAGAAATGAGTAGCAGAAAAAGCAGGTCCTCCAATTCAGGATCAAGAATTCTCTACATGTTAATGTAATAGTTACATGAGACAATTCTCAAGTGTAAAGTATTTGTTTTGTATAATTTGGATACTGACTTCTTTCTTGAGACTTAGAACCAATTTTTCCCCCTTTCTTCTGTTTCTCTCTACAGAAAGCTGACCTTGCAGTTGCTCCACTGGCTATTACCTACGTTCGAGAGAAGGTCATCGACTTTTCCAAGCCCTTTATGACACTTGGAATAAGTATTTTGTACCGCAAGCCCAATGGTACAAACCCAGGCGTCTTCTCCTTCCTGAATCCTCTCTCCCCTGATATCTGGATGTATATTCTGCTGGCTTACTTGGGTGTCAGTTGTGTGCTCTTTGTCATAGCCAGGTAACATGCTCACTTTTGTGATTTTTTTGGCAATTGTTACCTCCTTTTTCTAACTAATAATTGTCAAAAGTCACAATAATTTTTACTTTTCTTTTTCTTTATTTCCCTTGGGGTGCTGAAGAATAATGAACTTTTAAGAGTCACATAACTTATTAAAATATATTATGCTGCCTTTTTGGGCAGAAAGCATGCTGGTTATGTCAGTAAGCTATAAGTGTGGTAGAGTTTACTCTTTTTAATCAGAATCTAAAGGCAGTCCAAATCACCATGACATAAAAATTGTTTTCTAATTTTGAAGATTTCTCTTGAGCCAGAAAGCAAAATAGTATACTTTACTATTTATTTACTGATTTATTTGGAATAATAAATCAGTCATAAAAAAAACCAAAGTGGTAAAATTTAAAAGGAGGCTTTTTTAAGTATAAAAAGACTACCATTATTTTCCACATAAAATTTCTCATTTTTTCACAAAATAATATAATGTATAACTACAAATATTTTTTGTTCTATCATCAAAATTAAATATTAAATAAGAGGGTTATTTTTTCAAATATATAGGTTCTTCTGATAAATTTATCACTAAAGATATTTATCTTTCCTTTGAACCTATTCTTTTCTCAATGAAATCATGCATTTGTTCCTAGCAGTGAAATTAAAAAAAAAACAAAAACAAAGGCTTAGTTCATTCAATTAAAACAAGGAATGAAATCACTTCTAGAAGTAGTATATTTTTATATATGTAGATTATTTGTGGTTATACACAGATATTTTTGATATTCACATATGGATGTAATGCAAATTTATGATAGTCTACCTAATTGTTTTAATATTAACACATGAGTCCTTCAGACAGTTATCATTTGCATATGGCTGAAAATTTGTATTGGAACCATACATACATATAGCTTTTGTAGCTGTATGGTAGCTCATGTTAAAATTTTTATATGAAATTTCGAGTTCCACCCCAAAATGAGAATTTGGAGTATGAAATTTATAAACTTTCGGCTCCAGACTTTTCCATATCTTGTGGAAACCAAACAACATTTTCATTTTTGAGCATCTTTGCGTCAATTACAAATCTTTTATAGTGACCAATACAAACCACCCTATTTTATATGTATTCAGAGAAATGAGTTCAAGGATTGCAGTTTAAATAATTCAATGGCTGGAGAACTCTACAGCATGCCCACAAGGCAGACAGAAAAATAAATACTCCAAAGTATAGAAAAAGCTTTTATTGCTGTCTACAGGTACACCTGCTCCTTCTTAATCAAATTAACAAAAGTTCCTGGGAAAGATAAAATCAAAACCTAGTGGTAAATGTCCTGAGACCCTTCTGAGGCAATTGTGCAAGCATCAATCAACCTGAATTAAGTCTAATGTAGTTTCCAGGGGACCTTAAGTAGAGACTATTGAATTACCTCAAATTCATATTAGGAATTTCAGATATTACTAATTTTCTGAGCCCAAATCTTCTGAGATTACATTCAAAAGCAAATACTGAAACATCTGAATTCTCTTCTAGCTTAAAAGAACATTTGCAAATAGAGGCAAGCTGTGTGGCTTATGCACTCATATAATTTTCATAATATTTCTTTAACTATCACTTTGATAAACCATCAAATAAAATAGTAACATAACATCTGTGTAATCGTAACCTGTACTAATTTTTTACAGAATAAATACATCCATATCATTCTTATTGAGAACATATAGCTGGTGTGCCACTTAAGTGTTATTAAATTTTAGAGTATTACTGTCATATTTTATTATTAGTTATTAAATTAATGAATTTGAAAGTAATTCTATTTCAGCCTCATATTCAACGATGTGATAATAGTTTCATCAGTTTCAGAAATTAAGTATAATATCTTCATTTATGGACAAATTAACATATTTTATTAAATAACAAACAATATAAGATATCCTATATTAAGTGATAAATAATATTAGATATCTTGGTAAATAATATATAGTATGAAAATAAATTATTTTCAGATTATCTCTGAACTATCTTGTTCAATTCTCAATATTAAAATAATCTTATATAAATATTGCTAAAAACAACACACTGAAAACTCAGATTAAAAGAAAATTTCTTGAATAGAATCTGCTTAAGTTCTAAACTGAACTTCTAAAGCCAAATAAATTTATATAATTAATATCTACTTTACTTTAATTAAAAAAAAACTCCACTTTGATATGGAATTAAACTTTTGTTACCGTGAAAGAAGTTCATGATGTGCGAATGTAGATGAAATGTCCAAGTTTCAATTACAGAACTTAATTACATTCCTAATTTAAATGGTATTAGGATATTTGTTATCAATTCACAATAAATGTAGTATTTTGATTTCACCTATGAATGAGGACTGTGCCTTATGTTGTATAGAAATCACTTATTCACATTATTATTGTTGTCAAAATAAATATGGCCTTTTATTTATGTATATTTTTTATCTTTATCTCCATAATGATTACAGGAAAAAAAGGAAAAATTACAGTAAAAAACTCTCAGATATGTGTTTCATTCTCAGGGAAGATCACAAAGTTCTAAAATAATACCATGCTAACCACAAAATTTCATAATAAATTGAGTACTGTACAATTGTTGGAATTTGTTTTCTAAAGTTAAATGTAAAAGCAGATTGTTTTTATGATGGCTTTTTAAAATGTCCCTTCACCTTTATTGTGTAAGAAAAGATTATCTAATAAGTACCTAACAAAGGCTCTAAGGTTTTTTTTTTTTTTAAGCAGTATTAAGAAAGACATATATGGCTTTACTTGTCTTGATATGGTTTTATGATCTATGGTCTCTTGCAAACAGTTGCAGTATTATTTATAGCATAATGGCATAAACAGCATGCTTATGTGAATTAGGGGAGAACTCTTGTTTGACAGTAAAGATGAGCCTGAAGTTCGGCATTCTGGATACAGAATGGCCTTATCCCGGATCTCCTAACCATAGCTCTTGGCTGACAGAGGAATAGGAAGAAATCTCGTACATGATAAGCTTGCACTTGATCATATTTGTCCCTAAACCTTTTCTCTTTCCCTCTTTCTATTATATTTTCCTTTGACCTAGGTATATTAGTATAGAGAAAGCAGTTAGTCATATAAAGAGTCTGGTTAGGAAATCCACCCTTTATACTCAGAATGAAAGGTATTTTTCACCTTGCTTCAAATATTTCCTTTATTAAACAACAGATAATACAGATGCAGTAGATCCTATTTATAAAATGAGTCAATATAAATGCCCATAATGTTAGGGAGATTTTTTTTTTCTTTTAACAAGACCTGAGCTATTTTGAAATTCAGTGTATAAATCTTGGTCTAGAGTTCTTAGTAGTTTGGTAGAGAAGTGAATAACTGAAGACCAAACTTAAAAGAAGAGCATAATGCTCTACACATTTCCCTCCAACAGGATTGATGGAACCTTAGTAATAATTCACTAAGCTTATAATAATGTTGCATATTTTATTCTGAGATTGACATTTTTAAAATTAAATACAAATAAACTGGAGAAGAAAAGTAATACTGTTCCAGCTTTTTAAGTAAGAATGTTATTACACAGAAATTTCTTAGGTTATTTAAATGAACAAGTATATATGTTCAAATAGAGGAAAAAGAATAAAAGAAGGAAAGCAACATTGACTAACCTGGCCTTCTTAGCAAAGATAAATCAACGAATATTCAATGTTAAGTACATAACATTAGTTTTTCAAAGTTAAAAAGAATATAGAAGTTTCTTGTAAGTTTTAAGATTGAATTACTTTGTATGATTTTTAGAATATTAGAATATCATCTATTGCACTACTAGATTAGACAGTAGGAAATGGTCTCCCTAGAATCTACCCAAGGGTGTATTAATACAGTCACCACCAGGACTGTCTTGACATACATTTTGACACTAACATGGTCTGTGGTCACAAGATGACAAGGCTATTGCCTTACTGAGAGTTCTTCTAAACTTATAAAAATATTCCGTATTTCTCTTGGTACTCAGAGGTAAAGATATTCTAAACATAGTGTTTTTGATGGTTTAACCGAGTGTAGGAAACCATGTCCAAAGTGCTTGCATCAACAGCTTTGATCTAGACTCCTGACTAGTGTGCAGTAGCCTTTATATTCTTGTCACAATGATGGGTGACATTTAATGCACAGTGAAGGGCAACAATGAATTATTATGCACTTGGAAATGGATAACTGTTTTGGTGGGATGTTCAATGTTAAACTAATATGCTGTCAAAAAGACTCCTGTCACATTGAAGTGAAAAGCCAATTTTGTTGTGTGCCTTTGCCACCAACGTGCCCACCTCTTAGAAAACCATTTCAATTTTACCTTTCTGTAACATAATTTTAGATATATTTTACTTTTATTTCTTAGTCATTTTTTTTACTTAAGTAAATTACAGGAAAGCCTATCTGTTATTCATTTTTCCATTTAGCAATTTTCCTAGACTTTAATGAAAATTTGGTTTGAAATAGTGTGCCTTTCACACATATGAAAGTGATTACTAAAATTGATTATATTAACAAATACCTCAATTATGGAACTAAAAGTCACAATTGATTAAAACTAAATGCACCTTCAAATTACATTTCCATAGGAAATGAGGTTACTTCTACATTAATAAAGTTTTTTTTTCTTTTTGCAAGAGTTACTTGGTAAATCTATTATAAAATAATTTACCTTTTTATTTGTAGTGGTTCCAGTGATGTTCATGGTTGCAAAAGGAACATGGCGTCAGCAACCCAGAAAAAAATATTATCCCTTTGTGTAATTAGTAGAACCAAACCAATTGAAAGGAAGTTGAATTGGGGACTTCTTTTCAGTTTATGGTTGTGTCTAGATAATTTAGGCAGTGGAGATTTTGACTAACATTATCCGTATAGGAAAAGGTCAGACTCTTAATCATGTTAACAAAAAATAAACATATTTTCCACCTCTCAAATTTAGAATTATGCTAGACATTTACAAGAATAAAACATTTGAGAATAATTAAGAAAAATACAATTTAAAATTCAAGTGCTTCTTTTTTTTGTAATCTGCTGTAATCAAATGCTTGTTGGCATTTTCTTTTAAAGATGATTGTGCTTGAGTACCTTTTAGAAGTTTTGATCTCTTTTTCCAAATTATTTTTTGACATAGTTTTTTTATCATTAGGGCAAAAGTAAATACAAATGCAAAGGTGGAAGTTTGATAGTCCATTTTGATTTTTCATATCCTGTGGATAAGTTATTTGTCTCTTTGTCTTTCCTCGCCTCCATTGCCAAATTGAATTCAGACTTCTGGAGGCGAAAAAGCTACCCCTCTCTCTAGTCATTCCAAGTGTGCCTACTCAACAAATATATTGGCCAATGAGCTTCTGAAAACTATGATTTGTTTCAATTTAGAAGTTCCACAGTGTCTAGCTCAGTAAATCACAGATACTAATTTTAATAAATTACATTATATAGAGTCACATTAAGAAACTTGAGAATGCTAAAAACTTGAAGATGAATATATATTGACTTATTATATTTGCTACCAAAAATGATACCTCTGTTTTTAATGAATACTTTATGGAATATGGAATTCCATTTTTCAACACTCACTCGTCCTGATGAGAAGTGGTAGTCTTGTAAGAAATTACTTTTTTTCCTTGAAATACTTGGAAAAGCAGTGTAGTGTCATCTTTGACAGTTGCCACCATATCTCATACATTTCTTGTTAGCTCTTCAGATTGAAAAGCTAATTGGACAAGAACAATACTGTGAATGACTGTTTCCCTCTATTTTTTTTTTCTTTCCTTTTTTGGGAGTTTTCTTTATTAATCATAAGAAATTCTTTGAGATGACTCTTAAGAACCAACAAGATAAAGAGCACCAAGCACTTTTTTTAAAAATCAAGTGATATACTTATTCTTCCATATTTTGCTATTTCTAGGTAGCTACTTCTCCCATAGCTACAGAGTACTGTGAATTCTTTGTAAGAAACCCTCAGCTTGTTTTTTATGTGTTAATTCTCTAACAAAATTATACTTCTGTTTTTCTACAGCCCTCAGAATAATAGTCCCCTCAGACTTTGGGGGGCTCTCAGTCACCTAAGAAAGGTCTTTACAGTATGAAATGAGGGTTTGTGTGTGTATATATATATGATATATATATGATAGATGATAGATAGATAGATAGATGATAGTACAATGATTGAGGGTATTATTTTAAAAAAGCAATTGCCTTGAAAAATGTAAAGAAATAGGTCAATTTTTTAAAATAGTAAGCATAACACCTAAATTAGTAACATTTTTACCTAGATAAAGTTGTTCTTTTGCTGTAGATTCTTTGTTGTAAGAATTCTTTCAGGTGGATGAATGTTTTCCTATATCGTTTTGTACTGGGCCGGTGGGTTATGTGGAAGAAATCATTTGTAGAGAAAAGGAAGGACACTAATATAAATTGTTTGTCAATAGTGGCCAGGTTTTATCTGAGAATCATGGAGAGATTAATTTATTAGCTTCTTTTTTCAGTAGCTGTTTTTACATTTTTATATAAGGAATGAGTAGGTATACATAACCACATCCCCTTATCCCTAGCAATGAGATTAGAAATATTTTCCCTTTGTTTAATGCTAACATTATTATACTTTATAAATTCTAATTTATTACAGAAAGGAAGCTATTTTAAGGAAAACAGATTTAGAGGAAAACAGAAAAAAAAGGAAGTTGTATCACTTGGTTCTTTTTGATTATCATGTTAAATTCACCTTTCACGTTTCCTTCTAAGATTTTAGGAAAAACAAAAGATTAGCTACCTTTTTAATTATTATTTTTAAGAGTTCTGTATAACATATTTGTGCTACATGTTAGCAGTATGTTGTTTTAGAATAACTTGAAAGAATTACCTCAATTAGCTACACTTAAGACATGTGTTTTTCTCTTTAGATTTGCCAATAAGAAAGCTTAAACAAATATTTCCAATCACTTAGGAACCTAAACAGTACACATTAGAAAGTCACACGTGAGCAGATTTGCCTCATTAACATATAAACCTATTTGCTTTCTAAGCCATTTCTCTAGGAATGCTCACTTTCTTCCCCTGAAAATTACTAACTGCATATGGTAAAGGAATTGCACCACATTGTGAGCTTTTCCAGAGACTTAAATGATATTGATATATTTTTTACTTAAATGATATTGATATATTTTTTATTTTTTTCATAATTCATGGGTGTGGGAAAAATATCATTAATATTGAATGAAAATGTATGGATGTAATTTTTAGTGATAATTTATGACTTATTTCTTCATGTTATGTAAAATAATGCACTCTATCCAAATAATTAATGAGTAGGAGATATAGTATCATCAACCAGTGTAACTTCATTCATTAGAGCATGTCACAGCACCTTAATTGCTATAATTTTTTACATTCCATTACATAATTACATCATTCAAGTTAAATTGTTTTCATATCAATCCTGTTGGGTATATATACGTATATATTTTTTAAGAAAAATATCATCTGTTTCTCAAATTGCTATAGGAATTTCAATATGATATTTGAATAGTTAGGGCCTGATATCTTGTATATAAATAGAATTAGTAAAACAAATGACAACACAAACTATTCTATTGATTTTCAACACCTATAATTTTAAATGTTTCTAGTTAACTCTTACATAAAGAGGAACACTATTAAAATGTGAAGTTATCTCTGTTAGAGCTACTTTTGGAGTTTTGTTTGGAAACCCAGATATTAACTTGACAAACTTTATGACAAAAACCTTATTAATGAAGTAATTATACACATCTACATTTTAAAATTATAGTAATTATTTTTAGTGCAGTATACATTGGATTGAAACATAATTTTTGTTTCAATACCTTATAAAATAAGTGGAAGGTAATCCTCTCTGCCCCTCCCCAGCCTGGATATAACTTAGTTTCCTGCTCTTCTTTAAGAAAGATGTTTAACCGTTAATTATTTACAAATATTTCCCATTTAAATGTACCCCTGACTACTCCTGAAATGATAGCATGAGGTAAATGAATTCATAATAGATTTTCCTATTAAATTAATGGACTTAATATTTGAAGCAAAGGTGAAATTGTAGGTTTTGAATGTTACTGGCATGATAAACATTATAAACAGATTAGGGCTACAACTGTCATCTAAGTTGGTTCAGAATATGCACCTGAATATTATTTTAACATAATAAAATTAGGTAAGTGTTTCCCTGCTTCCCTTACTATTACTGGACTGAGAAAGGGGGTGCTGGGAGGTGTGTGTCAATATGAGTTTAGCAATTCACTAGACTGACTGAAGATATGTTTTGGAATGGTATTACTAAAGTGAGATTACAAAAAACAAAACAAAACAAAAACCTCAAAAAACAAGAAAGAAACAAGAAAAGAAAAAGAAAATAGTGAAAATTTTGTTACAGAAGGAGATACAAAATCAATATTCACATTCAGGGAAATGTATGTTGATTTCAAATATCTCATATCACTGCAATTTTCAATTAGGACCTCAAATTTTGACAATCATGAAGATATTAAAAATTATATTTAAAATATTCCTTCTGCTCCAAATTTTAAAACACTCTTGATATTTCTAAATTCAGATATTTGAGTTGAAAACAAAAATGGTGAATGCTTTCCAAACATACTTCAGTTGCTTTAGATACTAAACTGCATATGCAGTGCATACACTTAATTTTTAAATATTTTATTGGTATATTTGATACAATAGAATATAATTTAGCAAGATATTTAGTTGGAAGAAAAGAAAATACAAAAGTCATGATACCTCATGAAACTTACTAAAATTCATTTATAGTTAAACAATTCAATGAGAAAATAAACTTTTTGTGCCTTGCATGTTCATGGTAGCTGGTTGGTATATATATTTTTTTATAATCCAGATATTTGCATATTAGCAAATTGACTTACATCCAAGGGATGTTAAAAAATCAATGCTACCTTTCCAATACTAGCTTCAGGTTCCTGTTGATAGCATCATTTACTTTTGAGGATCCATTTTTTAAAAAAGTAGTCTGTTTCATTTTCCAGTATTAGAAACCACATAACCACCTGAGTGATCTAAGGACAGTCTGCCTTGAGCCTTTTAATACGGGACTTACTCCTTTAAAATCCTTAGCAAGTGTGTTGCAAGCTACACACTTGGTTCTGATATGTAAGTCTAAGAAATAATTCTTTTAAATGTAAATTATGTTCCAACCAATTTAAAAATAACAGTGTTTTAATGTTTGGTACTTCACTTGCAAAAAGTTAGCTATATTGGTAAGAAATTATTGATAGGACAAATCTATGCTTTCTTATGCAATGTTGATATGTAGGACATTTTCCTTATTATTCCCAATTTAAAGCCACTCTTAATTTAATTTGATCGGACAATTAGGTGTTTAAAAAGCTGCATTAGTAGCTATTTAATGAGACTATATAAAATCCACTTTGTAATTTTAAAAATGATTCCAGCTTTAAGTGTAGAATTATGTATTTTTATTTTACATTTGTAAAATTAAATCTGAATTTTATGGCAACCAAAATAATGTCTTTCCTTCAGGAATCTTAAGATGATCAGTAGATGATTATAATAAGGACTTTTTTTATTCCATAACAATAAAAACAATCTTGGGTAGTTTAAAATTTGAGTAGGTTGCAGTATGCCATTATGACTTAATTTTATTTAAAAAATTGCTTAGGATGAAAATAGGTCATAAGGATCTGAATTCAAGCTTATTGTTGAAGTTAATTGCCTAAATCAAATATAAATTTTAAATGGGAATTAAAGGGAAGTCTTACATTTTGAAAACATTTATTATTTATTGTTTCTAGTTATACCTTTGTAGCTGATAGTAATGCTTATTTTTCTTTGAGGGTATATTTTTAACAAAAATTGATCACAGTTTAAATTTACCATCAATAAATTATAAATCGGGGGAACTGATCATTGTTACCATCTCATTAAGCCCTTCAACCCATTTAGATCTACTAAATAATATGTTCAATAGCATATTATTGTAGCATTCATATACAGATAATCCTTGTACTTCATTCTGTGTAAATCTGGTAACTTTCTGGTCCTAAAGCTACCAATAAAGCAATGCCGAAGTTAATTAATGAGCAACAGATGGCAAGAAAATTTAACATAAATGCTGTATATTTTTCAGTGATGTGACTGACGGTAATAACTGCTGTGGCAAGTAGTGAATTTTTGATTTGCAGCAATTGACAATTTTTGTGGTATAAATATTACCAATATAACTAATCAAGCTACCAATGGAGTCTTACCAAATCTAGAGTTGGAAAGATAGGTGGAAAATTGGCTCTTACAGCCAAAGGAACTGGCTCCAGAACACTGCTAATACATAACAATTTCAAATGAAAGGATAAGCATAGATAATAAAAGTGAGTAGCAGTAGCCCAGGTGGATGTGCTTACACAGAGATCCCGGATGTATCAGAAAAATATGTGGAAGGTAATGGCAAAGTTATGGAACCTTGAAAGCAAAATTAAAAAGTTAGATTTTTATTAATACAATTAGAATCTTTGAAGTAATTCCATACTTAAAGTAAATGCCAATTAATCCTTTCACTCATGAAAATAATTTGATATCTAAACAATTAGCATGATTTTCTTGAAGTTAACTGCTTGTTAAAATTTCTATGGTAAAGAAAAAAACACTAAGGAAAACTTTAGCTATAGTGACAATCTCATGGAATGAATCCTTGTGGATTCTGGTATTTTCTGAATTATTGAGTTGTTATCATTAAATTTAAAATCTTCAACTCTTTACGTGGAGATTTTTTTAACTATGAAATGGCTTCCTTGCTTATAAGGTTTAGTCAAAAATACTGAAAGGAACCAAATGGTCATTCAGTAATAATATTTTATACTGAATTAATGTCTCTTGAAGTTCAGTAATAGGTTCAGAGCCTATGTTAGTGGGAATAGGTTCACATGTAAGTAGTAGGAAACCTGACTAAGCAGTTATTAAATACATAGTAGGTTTACTGTTCTCATGAAGGCTGAAGGTAGGCAGGACAGGATTGAAACCATTGCTGAAAGAAAGGTGATGTTGGGGAACTTGGCACCTTCTATCTGTGTGCTACACTGTTCCTAGACTGAAGCTTTTATCCTCCAGGCTGCAAGAAGGTTACTGCAACACCAGGCATCCTATCTGCGCCTCAGGCAGCAAGAAGGTAGAAAGCAAAAGCAAAAGCCAAAAAGACAGGGTTTTTACCTCAGAAAGGAAAAACTTCCTCTTCTCTGCATCTTATTGGCTAAAATTATTTTACTTCCTAACTGCAGAAGAGGATGCAGATATGTTTCTTTTATCTGGGCACACCGCCACCTCAGTTCTTTTGTAAATAAGAAAGATTTTATCAGGTATGAATTGGCTGTGCCTGCCACAGGATTTATTAAATAGTGACATAAAGTTCAGGCACATGTGAAATTCTCTCAAATTTCTTGTTTCAACTGTGCATTTTTAAAGGTTTCTTTCTCCCCTTTTCTCATCTGTTATTTCGATGCCTATTTCTGAGCAGCCTAACTATCCCCTTCCTGTTAGTGATTTTCAACTGGTGTTTTCTTTAACACAAGCTAATTATGCTTGTTTAAAAATGTATGAAAAGTAAGTGTAAATATTTCATATGTTAGAGGTCTTTTGTGCTTTCTTTCTGGCCACTTTTCTTTTTTGTGCACCCATCATTTCTAGAACATTGACTATATTTTTGAGACATGAATTTACCAAATTAGTTTTGTGCAAGAAACATGAATTATTATTCTAATATTATCTTAAATGATGCTATCAAAATATAAAGTTTTAATCCCACAGAAAACAATTCTGGTTTATTTTTGATGTGAGATAATCTAATACATCAATGTTTTCCCTAACTTATATGAAGCCATGAAGAAGTTGGTGCAAAAAATTGTTAAATGTGGTAGGCTCCATAATATTTACACAATATAAATATATGATAGCATATCATAAGGCAGCATTTACAAAACATCAGATGCTAAACTGTTTCCAGGGGGAAAAAATGAACCCAAGAGAGTTCTACGCTCAAAGAAGGTCAGGAGAACTATGTACTAGATCTGCCTCTTGAAGATTCGCTATTAGCAGATTAAAGGTTCCGAAAAGTCTTACAGCAAAGAGATTTGGGTATGTTTGTTTAATTCATCATTATCTAAACATTTTTGGCCATGGGACATTTTTTTCTCTTTATTTCAGAATAAAATAGTAACTGTGAAAATTTTAAATTCAGTTATAGAGTTTCAAAAAATAACTTCCATTTTAAAAATGTCTGGCCTTAGGACAAACTCATTATTACTTATTTGTAAATTTGGTTATAAAAATCAAGATTTGCTATTGTCAGAAAGACGCTCATTGTATATTTTAAAAGTTCCCTACATTTATTGAAAGTTCTTAAAAAATTAGATAATTGTAAAAAGCAAAAGGCCTTATTTTGGAATAATGATAAACCTAGCAATAAAGCTTTTTTTCATACTGACAAATTATGATTTGAGAGCAAGCACATGACTTAAATATCTTCCAGTTTTATTAGTAATTTTATCTTATTTATTAAAGGAGGAAGAATTTTATGATGTAGTTGATACTTTATTTTGTATTTATTGTAAAGATGAAATTAGTTATCTATTCTTCTATAAATGATCAGCACTCTAGGTAGATGAATTATGTAGATTTTAATTTTACACATATTTTGAAGCTACATATTTTATGAAGTTGTAATCTTTTCTATTAGAGTCATATTTGTCTACCTTATGACACACACTCTGTAAACAGAGCTGAAGGAGGTCACTGTATTTTAAATCTCATTTACATATTGGACAACATCAAATGATAATTATTAATGTTCTAGTTTTATATAGAGTACAAAATAGCATAAAGTGCAAAAAGCCAGAAAATAAGCATATTCAGCATACATGTAAGCCTAGAGTGTCTTAAACTCAACTATAGTGATACTAAAATGGCCTGTTTATGGAGAACCAGCATTTTTATCTACATGCTTCTAGTTTGTTCGTCTTATTCAGCTTGGACAGGTAGCAATTTTGAACGGCTCATCTTAAAATGAATGCAATTATCAAAGGATTATATGGTCCATCCTACAAGGCATTCACTCATTTTAATCTTTTGTTTGCAGCCTTCTAGCTCCTCTCATACATTCTCATTTGTAGTTAATGGAAGGTATTATAGCTTATGTCTTAGCCTATTGCAAATAAAAAATGATGGTAGATAAAAGTTTCATAAATGACAGCTACTCTTTCTCAAATTTGGACCAAGTGTTGCTGTTTTCTTCCTTAGAATCAATTAAAACATTTATTTATTTATTTATTTGTGATCATAAGATAATATGCTGCCAGAGTATTGTCAATTATCATAGCTTATAACAAGATTGAAATTATATAAATTCTGATTGGATCCTAAATGGTAATTTTGCATGACTTTTGTTATTGTTCATTGTTTGAAAAATATTCCAACTAGGTCTATCACTCTTTCCCTAGCCACCCATCAATGTATCATTAAATATTAGCTATACAAATCACATATGATGGATATATTCCTTGTGTATTTCCTATTCATAAAACCTAATATATATTTGAAATAACCTATTAAGGACTATACTTAAGCTGTTTCAGAAATATAAAGGTAGAACTTCTATTTTTCAAGTTTGATTAAGTGAAAAACTATTACATAAGACAGTTATGTGGATGAATATTCTAAATGATAAAAATGATTTTTGCTACAAAATACAGCAACTGGAGACAGTAATTGGATCTCCTTGATTCGAATATGAAAACTCATTCAGAAATTCCTTTGTACAATAGAATATACACAAAATATTGTTTCAAAAATCCAATTTGTTGAGAGAAGCTACATTTTTTTATTTTTATTCTTAACCAAGTTATTTTAAAGGAATTTTGTATGAAAGACTTTCTTACAAATGCTTTAGCTTTTTAATTTTACTCAGAAAGCAAAGCCTCTATATATTTGTATTTCTTTTTTTAACCTTTGATTAAAGACCATAAAGTCCAGAGATGTTTTTTGAGCACCCAAATTTAAGCACCCAGTATTTCTAGAATATTGACTAAGCAATGTGGAGAAATGCAAACTTAGTATGTGTTCAGTCTAAATGGAAGGATTTAAAATTTAACATTGCAAAAGGACAAATGTACATGGGAAGGTACCAGATAATAAGAAATTAGTCCATCCAGAAACAGTACACTAAAAGGCATGAAAGGTGAGGCAGCATTCCAAAAGGCACGAAATCTTCACAGTAAGCTCAAGAAGTTAAAAAAGAACAACTGGTGTTTCAGTGTAAAGCATTGCCGATAGAACATGTTGTCCAGTTGATATGATTGTCTATACTATATCAAAAGGCCATATGCCAGACTACAAGAAACAGCCATTCTATTTGCAGTCTTTGGCCTTCTGACACCTGTAATCTACTTGAGATTTGATTTACTGTCCTAATAAATATTAGTGACTGTTAGTCCTAACTAGGAAGTGGTAACATAGCAAACAAAAACACATTGCTTTGGATTGTTCTCTTTTCCTCATTTGATGTTTAAAAACCAAGCACTTGTGTACTCATCAAGTTTGAACAATGGCACAAAACATCATGAACAAAGCAATAAAATGCCTATCTTAAAACGCTTGCCAAGAGATTGCCAGAGATTTACAGTAGAGAGAAATGTAGTAACAATGTAAAAATATTAAGACATTTAATTCAGATATGCGTGTAAATAAGATATTGAGACACATGTATGTTATTTTCCAGTACAATGTCATAAATTCTTGAAGCACTTTCAAACAGGACAAACGAGATTCGTGGAATGACAGGAATTGTCTGTGTCACTTAAATGCATTATGGCACTTAGGAAAACTGAATTATGTGTTTAATAACAATAAAAGTACAAACACCATTTCAATTAAATAACATTCTATAAAATCCCAGGTCTGTGACTGGTAAACAAAATTTTAACATATAATCAATAGAACTTCATGCAATAAATGGAGACATGGAAGTCTAAAGAAACAAAGCAACCTGACAGAGGGCCAGTAGTTAATCACAGAACTGGAGCCAGTGTTGACAGCACGCAGGGCACCACAGCATGAAAACAAAATTGAGGCACCTGTAAACAGAACTCCACTTTCACAATTATAATTAAAGCTCAAACCTGTAAGACTTTAAGAAGTGGTATAGCTAACCATCTGTTTTGCAATTTTTAATAGAAATCTGTTTCCTGAAAATTAACATTTTGGTCCATTTTTCCTTTCCCCAGAAGTTAACATGTTTCTAATCTTTGACACATGACCATAGCATAAATTCAGAGTTCTATCAGCTACATAGCATTAGCCAATACCTTACATTTTAGCTTGTCACTCAGTCCTTCATTAATATTTGAGGCCATTATATACGTCCTAATCATCTTTAATTGTGCTTGAGGCCATTAGAATTTTCTTCTCCTCCTCTCCCCCCTTCTCCTGCCTTCTTTGTCTTCCATTTAATATAAAGTACACGATTCTCAATTTCTCCTTTCCTTCTTCCCTTCCTCTCAATCACTGATTGGCTAGAGCTTTTCAGCACCATTTGGCTACTTTTTCTCAATCTTTTATTATTCGATCTTAGTATTGCTTGGTACAGATCTAATTTAAAATCCTCGGACAATTTTATTACATTGTCTTTGGCTATTTTAAAATATCAATAAAATATACGAAGCGAGACTAGATTCATGAGGAAATCTTTGTGTCATCTTATTATGTGCAGCATCCTTACTTGCCGATATTTATTAAATTTGCTCTTTATTATCTTTCATATAGTTTTGAGGATGTGTGAATGCCCTATCTAAGCTAATTGAAATGAGGTAAGATTTTGTTTCTGTCAGTTAACTTATTCCTTGATTATCATCTCTTTTCAGCATGTTTGAGTATGAGTAAAGTAAATATTGCTTAGTTATAACATGACATTTATGTAAAGATTTCGGGAACTAAAGTCATTATTACCTCAGGAGTGGTCAGGGTAGGAGCACAAGAGAAATAGATAATAAGATTTAGTAGAAATAACAAATGATTATGTAAAATAATGTAGAGTAATTTATTAAATTCACTAGTATCCAATTAATAAATTTGCAGAATATACTATATTTAATAGGTGAGAACATTCATTTAAGCAGAAGCATTCCTGTGAAAGGACAGAGCTAAGAGAAAAAGAATAGAAATGGAAACCTAATGTCCACAAAATATAACAGATACATACAATAAAGGTAAATAAAGTTAAATAACTAAACTAAGAGCATTATAAAATTCTTTTGAAATGATAATTATACGTGATACCCTTATTTTATGCATAAGAAAATTGAGGCACTGAATTTGTGACAGATGTACTGGAAGTCATAGAGGAAAAGACATAACAAGACTAGTATTGATTTAAAGTGCTCTCTTCAAAAAAGCGTTTGTGAAGTATGTTTTAAATCATCAGTAAAACTAAAATCAAAGTTTAAAAGTTTATTAAATAACGAGATGTTCCACAAGAGATAAAGCACCATTAATAAGAATCTTATTGAATCTTATTGAATCTGTCATAAATACAGAGGAATTTTGATGTTAAGTGTCATGAGAAATTCTGTTGAAGCACTCCAATGATAAAACAGCTTTCCATAAACATGATTATTGAGATAATGTCCTGGAAATCCCTGTAAAGAGAGAAAAGAAGTAGTAATTTAAATGCTTTCAATACATAATAAAATAATTTCAGAATGAGTGGAGAACTTTTGGATGCTGAAGGAAGAAATTTTATTTTGTAAATAAGTTCATTTGGGATTTAGAAAAAGGGTTCCCACTGCTAAAAGTTGGAACAGTCTCTGTTTAGCAAAGCAGATAGGCAAGCTTGAGATGAAACAATATTTTGAGAAATTAAGGAACTGATAGCTCAGAGAAATGAACAGACACAGATGGACTTCTTGGCCTTCTTTCATGAGCACATTTCCTATTTTATTGGCTTGGGATAAGTAAGTCTATTTAAAGAATCAAAATGCAGAAGAAAAATGCATCTTTTAGAAATGCATAAAATATGTTCTTTGCCTCTTTGAAAAAGTAAATATATATGTGTGTGTATAAGTATGTGTATATACACATATGTACATACATACACACACACACTGTATATGAACTCCCATTGACCAGAAGTTAGTTCTTAATTGCATAATAAGAAATAACTCAATTATATAAACATAACATAAAGAAGCAGTGACAGAAAAAAGTATGATAAAATTGGATATTCGTAGAGTTTTGAGAACACAAACTAATATAAATGTTATAATGTACCTAAGTTCTTATTTAATAATTATTCTACAAACACATATACTCTAAAAACTCTTTTCTTATGTGCAGTTATAAAACTTGATCATTAACAAAGGCACTTAAAGTTATCTTTAATATTTTGAAAATAACAAGAGAAACAAGAGAAGTGGTATATATTTCTACATTAAAGAACAAAAGACCTACACCTACATGTACAGTCTAAAAAATAAAACCCACCAAACTCCTAGTAAAAGGGATCAGGCTTGTTACTAAAGGCAGAGGGTGGGGGCAGGGAGAGAATTAGAGTAAAGTGATACAAAAGTACAGACTTCCTGCTAAGATGAATCAGTACTAGGGATGTTCCGTACAGCGTGATGACTATAGCTAATACTGCTGTATGATATACAGGAAAATGGTTAAGAGAGTAAATAGTGAGAGTTCTCATCACAAGGAGAATTTCTCTTCTTTTTTCTTTTATTTTTATTGAATCTATATGAAAGGATAGATGTTAGCTGAACCTATTGTGGCAATCATTTTATAATACATGTAAATCAAACCATCGTGTTGTATGCCTTAGGCTTATACAGTGATATAGGTCAATTATTTCTCAATAAAATGGAAAGAAAAAAGAATCTAAGAAGTAAAAAAGAAAAAAAGAAAAAATGTGATTGTGTAACTAATGTATAAACATGTCATACATGCTAAATAATTTAAAGTTATTATTTTGATTCAAAAGTAGTATTTGCAGGTAAAATATTATAAATAAATGGTAATTTCATGACTATTGACCAATTATAATTCTATGCTGCTTTAAAAGTCCACATAATCAGGGAATTTTTTGGTAAAAATGTATAATTTAGAAAATGTTAATTTTGCCCTTACAGCTATAAACTGTAGTCTAAAATTTTACATTAGAAGGATATAATTGAAAAAAAATAAAAATTCAAAAAATTTTTTAAAAGGATATAGTTGTATTAGAAGGGTATAATACAAATGAAAATAATTTAATAGGTTAAAGTTATAGAGAATTCATGTCTTGATTTAAATTTTAGCAAATGATTTCTAATCTATTATTACTATTTATTAGTATCTATTACTAATCTTTTTGAATCATAAAACTGCAGCTCTTTGAATCTACCTTTTCTATATTGTATGTTAATCTGAATAAGTGTTAGATAACTTTTAAAGCTATTTCACAACTTCCCTATCAATTTATCTGTCATGATTATCAGTCTATTTGGTTGATTGACTAAAATAGAATTACTGGAATCATTTATTTACATTTAAAGCGTAAAATGTCCTTTAAATACTTGCTTTCTTGGTTAAAAATAGTGTTTTATCTTCCTGACCCCAAGTTGCCAGTCTAGTTTATATCGTTTGAGAAATTAAAGCTGCCTTCTTTGTGCATACAATAAACCAAATATCACATACAGGGTAGATGGTCACAAGTATGTGTGGGCTTTATACAAGATGCATCTAATTATATGGTTGTACTTTTTGTAACTTATTTCTAACAACAAACATTGCTTTGCTAAAGTTGCAAAAATAAGAAAAACGTAGTAGAACTAAAATAAGCATTTGAGTATAAAATTTTGCATAGTTATTTTCTGATAGTATGGCTGAAAGAAGAAGATTTCAGAGAACAATTGGACAATCTTGGTTTCAAATTTAATAAAATGATTAAGGCATGGATTTGACCAAATGAAACATAACTGCAACCTGAAATTGTTCCTTCTGTTTACTACCCACGGCAAATAATAAGAAATCATTAAAATAATTGCATGGTCATACTTTGCATAGATTTAAAAAATAGCAGATACCCATATGTGATCTTTCAAATCAATATTACTTACTGTAATTTCTAAGATGGGACACAAGTTTTTGGGAATAGGTAGGATTAGGCAAAGGGGAGAGCTGCAGGGTAAAATTTTGAATGCTATTACAAAGCTGTTTATTAATGGTGAGGTTCGCATGATGTCATATGTGTAAAAATGTTTAGAAAGATGATCTTCCAAATATATGTCAGATTTATATACACCTGCACCAAACAAAGGATATTATTATATTTTAGAGCTTTTCCAATGTTAATAAAATAAGGAAATAATTATTTTTCTGGTGTTAAAGAAATATGCCAAATGCTATTTTTACTTTCTGTGAATCAAACCACATAAGTCAAATAATTAATGTTTTAAGTTTTCTAAGCCACCAATTGCATACAAATCCATTATTACTTTTATTCTCATTTTATAGTATTCAGATAATCTTCATAATGGCTATGAATCAAAGTTGCTTTGTACTCCTAGTACTAAGTTCTAAACTAACTTTGTTCTAATATAAGGAACTTTTAATTCATATTTGCAAAAAGGAATTTTAATTGCATAAACCCAATCTGTTTTGTAGTGAAAGTAAAAGCTCTAAACGTATTAGTGATTCATGCATCAGAGCACTGAAATAATTTAACCAGGTGCAAAATCCAAGCTAATCTAATGTTCAGTTTGTTTTGGCCTTAAGTGAAAACATAACAACAAAATTTATTCTTCCAACCTTAAATTCATAAGAGTTAGAAACTAAGTAGATAAGGATAGAATATCATGAATTCAAATCAAGTTTAAACAGTCTGTAATTTTGTGAGGTGTTTTTGGCGGTAAATATGTAGCACATAGCATGTATTTATAAATAAGGCACAGAGTTCCAATGATATTACATTTTTGAGCTGTAGTACATTTAAATCATAGGGCTTTCTAGATATATTCCTTTTTTTCATTTTATAAATATTACAGTGACTAGCTAATAAAACATACTATGTTTTTAAATGTTAAATTTTACCATTTATCTTGAAATCGAAACAAATAAGATAGAGGGCTAGAGAATGCTGTTTGGATGATCATACCCAAAGAGCTTCATAGTAAAATACTACACACACATACACACATGTACATGCACACTTGGTCTGGCTAAGAATTCTATAAGTAAATGTGCACATTGTCAGATACAATGTTTGTTTTGCCTTTTAAAGAAGTTACTTTACATATATGTGTAGTGGTCCCTTAGAGAGAGGGACTAATAATCACTGTATTTGTTGTGTTATTGCTTTCTTGTCACTGTAATTTAAATATAAGGGCTGTTTATCTTCTAATAGGGGTATAGTAAATAAAGAAACAAGCCAGAAAGGAGAAGATAAATTGGAGAAATCACAGCCAGTTTGCAGTGGTTGAACATACAGGGAAGATAGAGAGGAAGTAGAAGAAATAATTAATGCCTGCCAGGAAGTTGGACTTACAGCCAAGTGCTTTAGCTACAACTTCCTCACTCCCCAATATGGAAGGCCTGTGGCAACCCAGAACCATCTGCCTTTTCCCATATGGGTCAAATGTGGAGACCTAGTTGATTATTACATTTCATCAATAGATTCTTGATTTGTATTTGTTTGGTTGAAAAACATGTTTCATTATTGTAGTAATAAGTGTCCTTTGTCCTTTGTAAATATATTCACATCTTTTTTTTTTTCAAAATGAAACTTATTTATTATTTATTTATTTATTTATTTATTTATTTATTTATTTATTTATTTATTGTTTCAGGAGTAGAGTTTAGTGATTATCTTTATATCTTTCTATATGGATGTTTGTGTTCCTGTCTCCATCTATCTATACTAAGTAAACAAAAGAAAGTCAACACACTTCAGTCCCAATAAAAAATTTTCAAGCTTTCAAGTTTTCCAGTTCTTTGAAACACAGTAGTAAGGAATAAATGATAAATCTGCACTGAATTTGAGAGCGATAAAGTTTTCTAAGTTCTTACTGTGGGCACATTTATACAACTCTCTTCCTTTTCAATCGAACGTGAATATGTATGTTGAAAGAGGTGAGCTTTAATTGCAGTATTTTGTTAAAGTTTATATAAGGATTTACTTACAAATGTAAATTTTGTCGTGTTTATGCTGTTTAAGTAATTACCCATATAAATGAGATCTTGGACTATCAATGTTAGAAGAAAGCTTTTAGTGATGCCCAGAGGCAGCCTCCTTACTCTATAAATAGGATGACAGAGGAGATACATAGTGATAGATGAGAATACTAACAGTGATGGAAAGCACCTCTTGAGAATTATCTATTTATCTATTTGTTTATCAACGTACACACACATATTCTATGTATATGAAATATATTTTAAATTCAGAGCATTCACAGATTTGTCCATATTTGATAGACAAAGTATTTGAAGATGATAAAATTGAATGCAAAGTGACAAATTAATTTTTAGTTTCTTTCTTAAACTTAAATGATATCTTAAATTTTTGTTTGTAACAGTCTACATACACATATATATTACGTATATGAAATATATTTTAAATTTGGAGTCTTCATGGATTTGTCCATATTGATGGATAAAATATTTGAGGATGACAAAACTGAATGCAAATTGACTAATTTTTAGGTTTTTTTATATTTTGCTGTAGGAAATCAACAGCATACTTTTAAAGTTGCAGAAGATGATGTTAAGTAATGACTTGATTCTTTGAGGTGTTAATGTAGATAAGATTTCGTATTCTTGTTGTAGTGTCTAATAAATATTTCAGTGAATAGTTTAACATAATGTAAAGTAGAAAAACACTAGCTGTATTAAGTGAAGGAAAGACCTATGAATATACATAAAATTTTCTTTAAAAGTTTAAGGAGTTTCAGGGAAAAATGTGTCTATATCTATAAATGTAATAAAAATTATCCAGGTAGATTTAGGTCATCTGCTGCTCATTGAGAATGTTTCCTTTTAGGAACTACTAAATTGAAGATTAATCTAGACACTCCTTAAAATTTATAATCATTGTTTGTAACTCATATTTATTTGTTCAAACATTTTAATGTTTAAATATTGTTAAGTAGTACATATTTTAACATTGACCTTTTCTACCTTATCTGGAATCTAACCCAACGGAAGTCCTTATTCTTCAGAATCTGACATTAAAAGCAGGGCAAACAATGGTCCCATCCAAGCTTCTCACAAAGCTTTCTTTGTTCCATATTTAGAAATCATGACATTCAGGAAGTAGAGAGAACTTGAGAACATTTAATTGAGTACAAGAGAAATGAGTGAGGCAAAGTGACTTGTTTTATTACATAATTAGAGACAGGATGAGAGAGAAAGAGAAAGAAACAGAGGGCACCTTCGACAAAACTACATAATCTACTTTACCATGACAGTAATCAATTATGTTCTCTATTGGGCGTCCAAATAGCACGCACAGCTATCCTAACGCATTATTTCAAAAAGTGCCAAGCAAATATAACAAAAAGGTAATCTTATATTAGGTAATCAGAGAAAGATTAGAATCTTTTTTTCAATCATTTTTAGGGCAGCAAAAAAATAAGCTTTCTAAACAAGTGTTTTAGCTCCCAGTTCTTAGAATTACTAAGTGAAGAAGGGATTCCCAGTCTCACTCCTCCCTGTTGGCACTCGGTATTTACATGCACCTCTTTAAGTCATGCTCAAGGATTATGTTATCAACAATGATCACCAGTGGTGGGAAAGCTGTGCCTGAAAGGGCTGAATAGTGGCTAAGACTTCTTTCTGAGCACATTTAAAAGCGGTGCTTTCATTCATAGCCAAAATCCTGCTAACGGGGGGGCCATTATTGTGCCTAGACTTCAGTTTCATGAAGAGATCTATTGTTTTTTGGTATTTCTGAGCTACCTCATCTAGTTTCATGTTGTTTTTTCTTGTGTCAATAAAAAAATATATCGTGTCCACTTTTGGTGTGCTGTTTCTACTGGGCTGGCCATCTAGCAGCTGCCTGGAGGTCTTGTTCTTTCATTTTAAAAGAAAATGAGTTTTATGAGGTAGTGTTTCAAAATAATTCATATCTTAAGTCCCACCAATCACTCTGTTGAGGGAACTCAAACTTAAGGTGAGAATAGTAGGAATTCTTTTCCTTTTTTAAATGTCTACTCATTTTTTGTATGCATAAGCTTATCATCATTATAGTGTTTTGCTTGTTGTTTAGAGAAAGAGTTAACTGAATAAAATAGAGAAGTGATAGGATTTTAAGTACATATTATTATCTCTAGATTTAAGGCAGTAAGAGTAATTCCATCAAGTAGTTTAAATGTGAAGCAATCCTGCTCAAGAAGTATATCACAAGACACAGGTAAACAGAGTAAACAGAGAATTAAGACAAATACTGTTTGTTCAAAGTTGCTACTAGCCGTAAATATTACCACATTGCATTTACTTGATAACATGGAGATTGAAGACCAGATGAATCTTAACAATTTTTTATAACCTTCAGAATACCTTTATACTACAATTAAGAAATTTCTTTGTACTATTGAGAAACATTTTACATTAATTATTCACTAAAAAAAAAGCAACTCTACACTGTATCTTCTACATCCAGTTATATCACACATTCTAATAACAATGGACAAAGTGCTAAAGGATTTTATTTTTCTCTCTATATAGAGGCAATAGAATGATATTATTTACTGAGCGCTTATTCTATTTCCAGAATTATCCCACTGCTATAGGAGATATAAAATTAAAATAACATTAAAATAACACTTGCTTCCTTTGAAGAGTCTATTATCCCAATAAGTGAATTTGGCTTTAAAAGATGACAGGAATTATATTAAATAGAGAAAAATAGAGCATTTTGGGTGGAGGTGATTAAAATAAACATGGTATGTATATTCCTTCCTGTCAAAGAGCTTATCATAGGTAAATTGGGCTTTAAAATATAAATAAGATATTAACTAATGTACTGTAATAAAGGAATATTTTAGCTATAAAGAACAGCATTAACAAAAGTGTGGAAATGTTAATATAAATGTCATGCATGAGATATTTATTGGTATTTATTTTCATAAATTATAAGATTTGGAGGGGCACAATAGGAAACATGGTAAGATGACTCAGCTTTCTAAACCTTTGAAAACTGGACAGAAAAGGTTGTAGTTTATCGGAAAGAAATGCTGATTTCTTGTAGATATATGATAAAGGAATAAACAGCATTACAGTATGGGAAGATTTGCCTAATAGTTATATGTAGGATGGACAGAAGAGATGGGGTTGGGGGAGTCAAAAGGCAAAGAGACCTGTTGAGTTAGAGGTAAACAAAGCGTAAACTAAAATTCTTTTAAAAGGGGACTGTAAAATGGTAATTTAAAGGCAAATCTAATAATTATTTTGAAGAAAAAATACAATAAACCTTGTGATACTGGCTACAGACATTGAAAGACAGGGAAGACAGGTGACTTCAAGAATTCTCATGTCAGTCATTGGAAAATGCCCAGATTATCTGCAAAATTGGTCACGCTTAAACATGGGGTCAATTTGGTATGAGGTGGCTGACCAATTTGCTTTTGGTCATGCAGAGTTTGAGGTTTGGGTGTACATCCAGGTGGAAATATACGATGGGGCTACTGGTGAGATTCAGGTGAAAAATAGATACATAAATATTCAAGTCAGTTAAATGTCAGCAAGGGACTATACAAAAAAAAGAGCACAGAACTAGTCTTTACAGTCATATGAATAATGATAACAGCATGAAGAATTTATTGATACCACAGCTCTTGCAGTGTTGGCATTACTTTGATTTGGAGTGTGAAGTCATTTTATTTCTCTCGATTTTTTTTTCCAGTGGTCACTCTATTTGGACATATTTTGATACAGTACTAAATAGCTAATATGTTGCATTAGAGTTTATCTACTCTTAGCAAATGGAGTCATGAGTGTATGCTAGATTATTCTTAACCTTTGAACTGTATTTAATTGAACTAAATATATTTATGCTCAATTGTGTTTTTTTAATCTTTATAAGTTGCAAACTCATGTATTATTTCCTAACAATTTTTCCAAATGTTTTGTTCCTTTCATTTCTCTCTTAACCACAGTTTAACTTCATCCACGTTCAAAACCTCACCGCATTACTTTTACATTATGAAGCCTTTTACATTTGCGTATAGAAAACACAATACAACCTTTACTAATATCCTGCTCATTAATGATTTGGAAGGTAACTAAAATTAATATGGCTAGGGAAGTCTTTTTCTTAGAAACCAGTTCTCAAAGTACTTAATATATGCTCAATTAAAAAGATTCCAAGGCGGGCTGGTGTGACTCATATTGATATTTTTAAGGAAAACAAATTTAACTTACTGAACAATTAAAATTATTCTGGGATATATTTTTTTATCGATTACTAGCAACAGAAAGTATGCAATATCAAGCACTATAGGATATCAATCATCCTTATTTCTGAAAAAATTAATTAAATTATAGAAACTTTATTTGAAATGATCACAATACTGTTTCCAGCTAAGGATAGATGTTAGCATTAATTGTGCACTGGAAGTGTTCTGTTTGTTAGTAAGGATTCAGAATATAAAAAGCAACCAAATGAAGAAAAACTAAAAGTTAAATAATACTTGCTAAATATAAATAGATCATGCCCATAACGCAATTGCTGAGAATCAGGTTTTGTATATTTGTGGAACATGCTGCTGAAGACAGTACTGTTTTGTTTGCTATAGAATAAAAGTATTGGAGGAAATGACTGCATTTCTTAGACTTTCAGTAACATCATAAAAGATAATTGGGCAAACTAAGCTTTGGAATGGCAAGGGCAGTTTTATAGAAATTTCTTGTTGTGAATCCCTATGTCTTATACAGGTGTTAGGAAGAGAGCTGAACAGCACTGTGTTTGACATGGTGCATTTCCCAAAGTCATACAGTATTATCTCTGATTATTATCTTTAATAGGCACATAAAAATATTTTAAGATTACTTCTTGACACTTCCTTTTCTGAAATCATAGATAATTAAAAATGAACAGTTTTGAAAAATAAGCAGTCTATCTTAGGAGGGTGTTTTTCTTTTTCCAATATGTTGAGTTAAATTCCTTTAACTTGATTTATTTCATCTCAAAGATACTCTGATGGTTCACAAAAAAATTGCTGAGGCTCTTGCTTTTTAGCCTTTTCTCATGGATTAAAGAGATAACTTTTCCTGACAATGTAAGAGAAGCAATATTATATTCCATGTGCAAAATAGTTAGAATTGAGGTGGCAATGGCAAAATATAGAGCAAAGATAATTGTCTAAAAACAGTTCAGACTTCAGATAAATGAATATCCTTTTAGGATTTTATATCTATGCATATATATATATTTGACATTTAAATATTTATATTATTAGGCTTGGTATGGTGGTAAATAGAAAAATAACATTGATGTTGCAATATTTCTGAATAGAAATCAGATGGCAGTTAATACATTTTTAACCAAAATATAACCTTTTGTTGGACATTTGTGAATATTTTTTGTGCTCCAGTGACATCAAATCATTACCAAATCTTAATTTTTGAAGCTTTCAGTTGCAAAATTAACTCTATTGAGCACAGGGTATACATGTGCTGAAAACAAAAGTGATAAAACAGAGAGTCTTTTTTATTCTGCATGACAATAAAGCATTTTTTATTGACCAGAGCACAGGCAAACTAAAAATAATATTCTTCTATCACTAGGAACTGAATAAGATCATAGAAATTTCTTTTCTTTTCTTTTTTATGGGAGATAATGAAGACTGAATGCTGACTGGAATGGATAGCAGGGACTTGCTTGCAGGATATCTTCATTGCACACCTGGCTCCAGCCTTCTATTCATTTGGGCAGATCCCTGAGTTGTCTGAATGTCACCAATCCTCAATTTTTAATAGTAACAATATTGCTCTTATCTTGGGTTGTTTGTTGCAGCTTGAAATAAGACCATCTATAGCTGAACTTGTTTTTATAATTGGCAAGTATGACACAGAGGAATTTTTCCTTTCATGAGGAAATTTTGTAATTATTAATTGTATGCCTCATTTTCAATATGCATTATTTAAGCTTGCCTTATCTGGAGTACCTCAACTGGTACTTTTAATGACTAACTTCCTTTAGTAGAAGGCAACCTTGCTTTTTAAAAGCTTGAAAAATTCCCACTTTATGTCTACTCCCACAAGTGGTGTCATCAAAATGACATAATTTTAGCAGAACATGCATACCTTATCCTTTTCTCCTTCTGGATTTTAATCTACTTTTCTATGTAAGTATGATAGCTCTTACATCTAGATCTCTTCAGGGAATTCCTGAATTAAACCAATAGTATCTTCATCTTCTAGAAGTAGAGTTGCCCTTGTGACCCTCAGTCCACTTAGATCCAATTTCTAGAAATACTCTTGCATTTCAAGCTATCTGCTTTCATGCTGGAGTCAGTTATAACACCCACTTCTATGTTCTGCCACTCAAGTAAATGGTCAACATACTAGTGGCTCCATACCCACCTGCATTATCAACTAACCTGGCCTGATCACCTATGCTGAGAAGATCTACCTCTCACTTAAGTAATAGTGAATAGTTCAGCATGGCTGAAATGGAGAGACAAAAAAAAAAAAAATTCCAGAATTAGATAGCAATCTGTCACCAAGCACAAAACATACATGTGGCTGGAGCTTAAGTCTTCTTGTCCTCAAAAATGTAGTCATTTTATTATGCCATTTTTAGGCAACTGAAGTAATACAAATATATTAATAATGACAATAATAATTCCATCTCTCAAGAACCTCATAAAACTTTGAGAATATAAAATTGGTACATAAAATATAAATATTAGAGCCCAAGGCAGTAGACAATATATAGAGATTTGAAACGAGCAAGCTTTGGGGAAAAAAGTAAACACTATGGAATTTTAGAAGGGTGTAGGATAATAACTAGCTGGGTGAAATAATGAAGAGAAGATGACTTCTCACTTAGGAACAGCATAAACAAAGACAGTCTACATAACATTCTGAATAAGGTTAAAAAATATTGTCATATCATATAGAATCTGGAAATTCAGAAGCATAGAATGTTAAACCAATTCAATTGCTGATAGAAATTGAGTGGTTCTAGGGAAGAAGAGTTTCATGGTACAAAACTAAATATGAAGATAGTTTGCAAGACAAAATGGAAAAAATGGAAAAAAAAGGGAAGCAAGTATGAACTGATTTTGAAAACCCACGATTCAGAACTGAGATGAAAATACACTGGAAGTTGATGGGATACAGCAAAGAGCCATTGAAAAACAAAAGTTGATATGGCTTATGCATATCATATTTGTTTGTATTTAAGGAAGGATATTAAAAGAAGATGAAACTTTAAAACTCAAGAACTCAGAGAAGTCCCATGTTATTTTAGAAATGGAGGCATTGGGAAGGAGAGCTAATAAGGGAGAAATTGTTGGGTTCAGTATTCAAGTCTTTGAAGTATGAGGTAATGGTGAGCTGCCTAAGTAGGAATATAAAACAAAGATGAACGGAAAGACTTTGAGTAAGAATTGATGACTATAAATTGAGAAGGTTTTGAAATTATCAGCACAGAAGCCAAGCAATGAATATGCTAGGTCATCAAAAAGGGAGGAAAGATCTGAAAGCCAAGACTTAGCCAAAAGGGATCTCCTATTAGTGGGGCATAGGGTAGAGAAGTAGGAATTCATGTTACAGAAGTTAAAAGAATGGTACCATAGGACTGGTGTTCAATAATAATTTTATTAGAACCCTCAAAATTGTTAAAATAATGTATTTTAAAAATGCAATAGGCTCAAAAACAAGATTTTTACAGAGATGGAAGTTTAGGGTTAAGGAGGAATTAAGTGTGTAGACATAGGATTATCATTTTATATGTATGGCCAGAAACTAAAAAAGAGAGGAAAAGTAGGAGGAGCATCAGAGTAATTCAAAATGCTTTATAATGACAACTAGGTTTAAAATCTTGTGCTAGAGATTGTATGATACACAAGGTAAATCAGAAACTGTATTTGGATGTATTCATTTACAATCTAATAGAAGAAGGTCTTCTTTTATATAGAAGTAAAGTCTATTGTCAAATATACATTCATTAATTTATAGTGAAGAAGCCAAGCTATGATTAGTATGACTTGAAGCTCTTAGTTCTATAGACATGAAGAAAAGAAAGAGTAACCTAAGTCACTCAAATACTGGTTAAGCTTCTTTAACAAAGCCAAGAAAACAGTGCTTTGAATCAGAAAACATGTCCCTCTCTTACTTCACAGTCCAGAAGAGTACGGTCCAAGGTTGGTGGAACAGCCTTGTCATTTTCAACATAGGGTTTCTAATATATATCTAGTCACCACCATCTCCTAAAAGATGGAGAGGGAAAAGAAAGCCCAGGGAAAATTTTTCTTATGGAGAATTTTGAGAAATTGTATACCTTACTTCTGCTCAAATTCCAGTGGCTCAAAAGTAGTCACATTCAAGGGAAAATAAGATGTATAGTTTTATTAGCTGGACAGCAGTATTCCTAGGGAAAAAAAAGCAGGACAGTGAACTCTAGGGATGGATCATCACCAGTCTCTACCTTAGGTAGCCTTTATGAAAGAAATCAAGAAAACTACAACTAGGTGGTAGTACTGTGTTGGAATTGAAGGGTGGGCATAGGGTTTAAATATCTATGGATTGGAGAGTAGGGAATTATAGGTTGAAGGATGAATATGAGCAAAGAAATGGTTAAAAATCAATACAATACTTTAAAAACTTATTTGTAAAGTGGACAGTAGCCCAAGGGTTAGGAGAAAAAATAATGGAACAAATCATGGAGTGGTATTTTGGAGGATGATGTAGAGGACCTTGAATTCCATGCTTAAAAGTCCAGAAATTTTGTTTATAGACTGGGCATGATTGAAGATTTCTTTTTAATAGAGATGTGGTATTCTAGGAATTATTTTACATGAGAATTAACTGCTATAGGATATGAGGCTCTGAATTAGCCTTAATGTCCATGGAAATTAACAGGGAAAAAGGGAAGCAAGAAATGAACAAGACATTCTGGAGACAGACTGATATAATTTGACAATTATGTAGAAGTCAGGGTTATAAGGCAAAGGAATGTAAAGAACTGAAGTTGACTCAAAAAGTGTGAAGTGAACTAAAGGCTAGCAACAGGACGACTACAGTTGCTAACTGAGGGATGATGGCAGATGATGCTATTGACAGAGATGGAGGAGACAATAAAAAGGCAGGATTAAGGAAGAGATTGCAAGTTCATATTGGGCATATTAATATTGAAAAGTCTACTGTCAGGCCATTGGGAATTCACTTCAGGTCGAAATAGTGATTAGGGTTAAATATATAGACTCAAGGGGACTGAAATATTTTTTATGAGCAGAAAAAGTATTATGGGGGCCAATAGAACTTTTACAAGTGAATCTGAAGGAGTTGGAAGTGGGGACAGATACTGAAACAAGTTGGAAATAGGATAGAGTTGAGCATGCCAGCTACCCTTAGAGGCAAGAGGTGATTTTGTTTAGAAAATAATAGAGAAAGAAACTAGAATCAGAGCTGTCACTTAAATGTGAAAGAGATAAAGCCAACCACAGACCAAGCTCTGCAAGGCCCATGAGGGAGGGATTGAGTATGAGTGTGTGTGCGCGTGCGCGTGTGTGTGCGTGTGTGCGTGTGTGTGTGTGTGTGTGTCTGTGTTTGGGGGTGAGGGTGTTGTTTTGGAGGAAGAATTTAAGAAGGAAAGGAATGATTTACATTAGGATCCACCATTAGGGTATGCTAATTAATCAAATGGAGACTGAGGGAAAGCTTCCTGAGTGTCACCAGCAGCAGAAAATAGAGAATTCAAGTTAGAGAGCATTTTTCTTGCCTGGACTTGCAACTTCTTGAGACTTTGTCCATCTAAGGAAAAAAGCAGAAGAAGGAAGTGGAGGATGTGAAAAATGCACATAATTCAAATTTAAGTATTAGTTTACCACATATTTTTTCCCTCTCTTTCAAATAAACTCTGTGAGACTCCTTCACTGAAGTAGATATTAGTCCTTTGAAATTGGTACTGATGTTTCCAGATATTTCCTCCTTAACCCCTTTTATTTTCCTTCCTTCTTTTCCTCTTCCCTTCTTTCCCACCTTCCTTCCTTCTTTCCTTGTCAAAATTTAAAAAAAATGTATATGTCAATTTAGGATGGGAGGATAGAATGCTGCATATTTATATTTCCACTTTTCCAATCCCTACCACCGCATCTCTCTTCCGTCCTTTCATGGAATCCCTTGAAGCCCTATATAAAACCCAATGGCTCATGGAGTTCTATGTGAAAACTAATGATGTTCATCAGTCAAATTTTGAGTTCTTACTATGTTTCTATCATTTGCCATGTGAGAAAACTAAATCCAGCTTTTACAGACCAGCTTTGTGTTTATGCTAATACACTTACTTTCAGGAATAGGGAAAGAATGGTTTAATTATTAAATAAACGTAGGAGTATGAGTACATATCTATAGGCAAAATCACGTATCTATAGGCAAAATAATAAATATTATTAAATATTCAACAATATTTAATAATTCTCTTGGGTCAAACTATTGATTAATTGCTGTCTGCCAGCACTATTAACTCATGCAGTCCTTACAACACTTATGTAAGTTAGGTCTTTCTACTGTCTTTTTCAGAGGACACAGTACAGGGAGGTTTTATAATTTGTCAAGGGCATGGAGCTGGGGGAGATGGCTAGATCACATTGTCTCTGACAAGCAATGCATTCTTTCAATTGTTAATTAAAATGAGTAATATTTGAGAGAAGACATTCTTGTGTAAAGATTGCTGGCTAACAGTCTGATACTAAGAAATACTTTTAAAGATGTATTTAATTATTTTCACTAAGGTAAAAATAATAAGGGAATTTAAATAAAAATAAAATGTCTACAACCAAAGCTAGCTCTCTTGTGTCAGACACAACAAATCAGATCAGAACGTTTAATTACTATCCAATCAACCTTTCTGTTCAGTGTGTCAGTTTAACTTAGAGAACCAAACAAAACATTTCTTTGTTTGTCAAGGATAAGCTATTAAAACAGGGGTATTCTAAAATTGCATTAGAACGATGAAAATGGTTTGTTTGATCCTCTGAATTTTAATATGTCAGAAAGATTATTGTGAAGAAAATTGGCCTCTCTGAAGTGACAGATACATTATTCAAATAACTTTGATTGAATGTAAGATTTTTTAATGCTTTCATAAAGGGCATGCACACTAATTTGGTTTATAAAAGAGTGGCTTTAAAATTTGAGATATTAGGGAAAATATTTTGTTAGTTTAGTAATTAGACTAAGTATTCTTAATTATGGTGGTGATGTTTTTGGATAGTATCATTAATTAATAAATATATCTGGATTATAATTAGAATAAATTACTCTATGTGTACGATTTAGGAGTTCCTCAGTTTAAATTATTTGAGAGATGTTACCAATATTTCTAAAGCCGTCTAGAATGAGCCTCAAAAATTAGATTTGATTTTATTTGTCTTAAAACTGTGATTCAAATGAATTATAGACTTGAAATCAAATAATAAGTGGAAACCAATCAACCTCAATATGTATTCCAGCTTCTAACACTGCTTTGATATTATGCATATTTCCATACCCTCTGAAACCTATGATTATGTCAGAAGCATGTATTACAATGCAGTTCACTCTGATTTGGTTTCCTGTTTAGAGTTGAGTTTGTTAATACAGAAAGGTGTAAATCCATAATACTAATTTCTTAGACATATAATTATTCATTGATTATTTTAAACTCTGTCACTTTGGTAGTTTCTACTATATCATAAAAAAATCTTAAGTTGAATTTATATTGTCCCTTCTCTAATAATTTATTCACAGTTTTAAAAATATTTATTTCATAACTAGTTTGTTTTCTTCTTTAATTATTTTTTAAGACTTTTTACTTATTTTTATTCTGTACATGAAAAAAACCCAAGTCTTAAAAAGTAATTTCGGTTTACTGATAAACAGATTTTCCTCTCATGAGTACTTTATAGTAAAGAAATGCAATTTATCACCTTAGTATGGAAATTAGCTGATAAGGACAGGAATCTTTAAACCCTCACAGTTGCTGTTGTGCATGTGAAATTGTACTATAGAAATGCTTATTTATGGTTTCTACTTAAACTTACCTGTCTTTCTGTTTCTTTTGCAGCGAAAATGCTGGATAGAATTTCTTCTCACTGCTATTTAAATATATTCTTTTCTTCTGTCAATTACCACAGGTTTAGTCCCTATGAGTGGTATAATCCACACCCTTGCAATCCTGACTCAGACGTGGTGGAAAACAATTTTACCTTGCTAAATAGTTTCTGGTTTGGAGTTGGAGCTCTCATGCAGCAAGGTATACGATTCAGCCTGCTATTTCTCTTGGGCACCATGTCCCACTCTTTGCTGGGGGTGACAGCTCTCGCTGGCACAAGTCGCTTGCATGGGTGCCTCTGTGCATGTAACCATAATCCAGCTTCTCCATCTACCTAATGCATTTAGGTGTTCTCAAATCCCATCCAAGAGAGATTCTGAGAAAATAACTAGCTTTTGCAAATGCACATACAGTATACTCATCTAATGTTTTTTCTTAACCCACAGTAGGTACATTATTTCATAGATAACCAAGCTAACCTGATCCATTAGCTAGTAGCTGCATTTAAAGTACTACTAAAATTACATCTCCTTGAGACAAGAATACAGTGTAATGCTCCTGTTTCCTGACTCATTTTGATGTAAAAAATTATTTTATATCTATTCTTGATGATTAGATGCATTTGTGTTGCATGACTAATAAATCTACTGCATATAAATTTGCAAAATTAAAATATTTAGGCAGTAGTTTCCTTTACAAGTAAAATATTAGCTGCATCTGATAGCATATAATATAAAATAATGCATGCTCAGAAGTGCATGCAAAATACTTTCATAATTATTTAAAATTTATAATATTAATGTTAAAAGTAAAAGGCTATACTTAGAAAATTATATAATATGTGCAATATGTCTTAAGGGTTTATATATAACTATGAATTCCTTATTTTAGTTTCCGTTCTCCCAAGTTGAATTTATTTTTATTTTTGCTATGTTTTTTTTAATTAGCTTTTTAATATTTACATAAAGTTCAATAAGGTGATGTTTCAGACCCACTACTCAAAATATTTCTTTAGCCAAGATCTAAGACTATAGTATGCATTTAAAAATGTAAGGTTTTTAAGTTTTAAAATTAGCAAATAAAGCAAAAAGGCCCCAATTTGAAGTGACAATGCCTGGATTAAGGAGAAAAACATAGTCCTTCCAATAGTTACCACACCTATTATAAGGCTTTACCTTAATAAGAAGGTACCTTTTAGTGGTGTACTTATTACCCACTTTGAAGAAATTATTTTGGTAATTTCATTACAGATCTAAAGAAGTGAAAATTCATGATTAAATTATAAAAGCCTATTTATAAAAAGGTACTTTGCTCTTGCATGTTTAACATTATGCATACATCTATTACTTCACTACTGTTGTATTTACAAATTATTTCCTAAAGTGAGAATAAACAACTCCAGATCAAAGAAAATTAATTTAACAAATACATGTTGTAAGCAAGGCCTACTAATTTGAAATAATTTTTTTTCTTTTAAAAATATGAGCATCCAGGTCACCTGAGTGGCTCAATCAGTTAAAGCATCCGATTCTTGATTTCCATTTAGGTCCTGATCTCAGGGTGGTGAGATCCAGCCCCATGTACATACTGCTCAGCTAGCAGTCTTATTTTCTCCCTCACCCTTTACCCCTTCCTCCACTCACGCACCTTGTGCGTGCTCTCTCTCTCAAATAAATAAATACATCTTAAAAATATGAGCATCCATGTATAGAGCTTTATAGATATCTAAAACTTGAGGATTCAGAGACCTCTCAGATGAACTAATCTAAGTTTGTGGCATCTATTTCTAAATAAAGTGAATAGTCAGTAGTTATATTTTCCCTTTCCTACATTTTGGGTCCAATGTTTTGGGTTTTTTTTTATTTATTTCCTTAGACTGACTCAACACTTGGAAGACCATACTGTAGTTCTTATTAAATATCAGAAGTAAATAAAAGCCTGTCATAAGAGATAGACATCCCTTACAAGCAGTATTAGGTAACATGGTTCAACCAGGCAAACTGCTAATCACATGATCACTAACCTTAATAGTCTGGAGTAAATGATCCTGATACTAAAGGCCTGAACGTAACAAAGACTTTTAAAAATTATGTTTGCTACCACTTTGACAAAATTCTTTTTTTTCCCCACTTATATCTTCTAAAATATTTGGAGATTTTTAAGATTTGTGTATTAAGATTAACTTGATATCTATAAAATATAGCAATTAGAAATAAGACTATATTTGATATCACTGCAAATGACAAGTATTCCAAGCAATGAAAAATTCAAATATACATTTGCTTTACCACATAACTACTTCACTGCTGGTGGATACATGAAAGAGGAACCCATACTAAACTGGCTGATGCCCAGCTCCCCAGGAATTAGTGGGATATAGTGCTGGACATGACGTTACCTTGAGTACATGACAGTCAGCCCCTAACCAGTCTCTGATTCACAAGCCTAGGAGGTACTCCTTTAAGTCCTTGGGTAAGATATGAACTTGTGGTAATTGGGCCATTTTTGTCGAATGTCTCCACTGTTCTTTCTTTCCCAGTCTTGTTTGACTTTATTGGTGGTGTTGTAAAAAAAAAAAAAAGAAAGAAAAGAAAAAAGAAAAGAAAGAGAAAGAAAGAAAGAAAGAAAGAAAAAGAAAGAAAGAAAGAAAGAAAGAAAGAAAGAAAGAAAGAAAGAAAGAAAGAAAAAGAAAGAAAGGAAGAAGGAAGGAAGGAAGGAAGGAAGGAAGGAAGGAAGGAAGGAAGGAAAAGAAAGAAAGAAAAACTAGAATGGGCAGCCAAAGCTGCTGCTGATCCTCTTGGGAGTATTTTAGTATTTCAGTGTTCGAGTGTGTGTCTGACAGGGCCTAGGAGCAACTACATCAGAAAGGTACTTTTCTGTTCTGTTTTGTTTTTTGTTTTGTTTTTTTCTTCACAGAGTGGTAGGCAGAGTCTGGAGCTGGAGTTGGCTGTCATGTCCAAGTCTGTCTGCTTTATAAAACTTTATTTGAAATTAAAAGAGTAAGATGAACTGCAATGTAAGGTGGGCTGTTTTGATATATTCCAGTTCTGATACCACTTCTCTTCAATATTAACATGAATGATTGGTTGTATTTTTCTTTCTGCCAAAAGATGTGTTATCTTACTGCACCAGTGATTGTATGAAAGATATGGCCATAAAACAAATCAGCAAATGCAGTCCATCTTTGCTTCATTCCATTTTACTCGAACCCTATTCAAAATTAAGTAATTTGTAGACAATGCTTTCTTGACTATAGATTCAAAATGATTAAAAGTGTTTAGCAATATATTACATATATCTATAAATTTAGTATACTTTTCTTATTAAAAAATCAATCTCAACATTAAGATTGTAAATAGTATGTATAATGTAAACAATGTGGTAAAATTGTAAGTCTTGATTTTAAAATTGTTAGGATCTTATTTTATAATCTAAATTAATTAAAATTCACAATAATCAAAAGTAAAACAGAATCCTCAGATCCCATTGTCTTATTAATACCATGAGCAGGCAACTCCAGCCATGTTTGTATTATATTTATGAAATACTTATATATATATGTATGTAAAAATAAATTTGTGGCTACTTAACTCTATATTCTTATCCTGATTCTCTCGTGGAGACTAACTATAGTGATGGGAGACATTTGTTTATACAAAAGGAAATAATATACTACCTTATTTTAAAATAAACCTGAACTAAAACCCCATATCTCAAGAAATGTATAATTGAAATGTATTTTTATAAAACATCACTTTTTAAAATGGCAAGATAGACAAAATTTATGAGCTTTCATGCACATGAAAAATGAAACTTTACATAAACCTTGTTAAGAAATGAATTTGAACATATTTTAAATCATTTCTTCTAAAACTGAAGTAACTAACAAGAATATGAGAAACTGTACAAGTAGTTTATAGAGAGATTTTTCTCTCTTCCAATGTTATTTTTATAAAGGTTATAACTAATTAATTTGTACTGTCTCAGGTAGAACTCGAGTCTCCTGTCACTATACTTAGAGTGTCCTAAGAGACTTTTATTATCTGAAATAAGTCTCTGCTCTCCCAATGGTTGTTGCTTGCTTACTAAAGCAAAATGTGAACCTGTGATTTAAGCTTTTATTACACAGTGATTCCCTTCTGCCACTGTGACCAAAAGTACCTGACTGCTGATCAAATTCTCTGTATTCGTTTCACCTTTTCCCCCCAATCTCTGTTAGGTTCTGAGCTCATGCCCAAAGCGCTCTCCACCAGGATAGTGGGAGGCATTTGGTGGTTTTTCACACTTATCATCATTTCTTCGTATACTGCTAACTTAGCCGCCTTTCTGACAGTGGAACGCATGGAATCCCCTATTGATTCTGCTGATGATTTAGCTAAACAAACCAAGATAGAGTACGGTGCTGTGGAGGACGGTGCAACCATGACGTTTTTCAAGGTAAGTCCTTCTCATTTCTACAATTTCACATATTAAAATGATAGAGTGCAAACAAACCTTTCTCTCTAAATGAATATAAGTGTATAGCCACACTGTTACTTGTGCAGAATAATCAATCGGGTACTTCAGGGAGTGGAGAGATCTATAACTAAATTCAAGGTAAACCATTTTAATACTTGCAAGTGGCAAGAAGTCTCTGCTTTACAAGGATTCCCTTTTTGTTCTAAGGAAAATCTGCCCACAGGTAACATTTTGTCTGAACAAGGTTTTATCTTTGTAAATATATATATAAATATAAAAATATATAGCATATATTAGTATATGATTAATATGAGTATGTTAATATAGTGTATTAGTTCTATATTAATATATTTACTAATATATATATTAAATACTAGTAGATTCAGACTCCACAAGGCTTAGCCCTTCCAGAAGAATAGAATAATTACATGTAAGAATATTTCTCATACATACATTTCTTTCTGTTAAGGTGAGACAAGTTTCACTTGTCCAGAAGCCTATAGAAAAAGAAGGGAAGCAACTGATAGAAAAAAACAGGAACAATTCTTGTTATCCATATATTCATCCGTCTAATATTTTGTAAGGCAGAGTCTGAAAATGGGCTATGCTACTGAACTTAAAATGGTTTCCAGAGGGACAGCCCTGTGGCACTTAAATGGAAATGAAAGTGTGTTGGTACTGACTTCCAGGCATGTAGTGTGCCTTCCCCTCCTCTTTTTTATTCCTTTCTTCTTACTCCAGCTCTTCTCACTGTGCCAAAGTAGTTCAAATGGGGACATTTCACTTTCTGGAGTCAGACTTACTTCATAAGTCTTTTTTATATTTTTTACCAAGTCTTTTAAATTTCTTTGTAGGTCAGGAAAAATTTTAAGTGTTGGCATTTTCCTTTACCGTTGATACAAATGTAATTGGCAGTTTAAGAATGCCGAAGTGAGATTTTTTTAATAAGTGACTCAAGCTATAAAATAAATTTTTTCATCAAACATTCATCCAGTACCTGTTGAGTACCAGAAATTGCACTACACGTTGGTATTCTAGAGCAAATAACATCTATTTCTCACTTTAAAGGAGATTCTAGTTTAGTTGGAGACACAGAGGACTAAATCAACAATCATGGAACTGGGTTTTAAGCAATTTAAAATACCTCTGCCAAATAAATATGTAGTTTTCATTGTAAAAGTTCTTACAGAACTAAATCAGCTCTTATTTTAGAGTTCTGGAGGACATTAAACATCCAAAGAGTAAGATAGATTGAATGTTTAATCAAATCTATGTATAGGAATCTATGTAATTCCTATAATTTAATTATTTTCAAAGTGAATTTCTCCTGTGGCTAGATGAAAGCTTGAATGTATATTTTACATTTAATTGGAAAATCATTATTATTTAATCAAATTTATTGATGACCGAATATGAGCAAAGTATTATAAACAGGATAGGGCTATTTGACTATATTAATTACAATTGATCAATTTTCCCCAATTGAATATTCAGAATTAATAGAAATAGCTTTTCTTATACAGTTTCTTTTTTCAAAAGGAAATCAGCTGTTGAAAATACTAAATGCACATTGTTAGTGTCATTAACACTGTAGGGAGTGAATATGCATTATTATGCATTTAAATTACTAGAGTATCCAAGAGAGTTTTGAAGAAGAGTTTGTAAAATAATACAAAGTGCCTAAAGCAAGTGATTTGATACCAGAATTATTTCTGTTTCAAAAATACATCAGTTTTCATTTCATTTTTATTTTCCAGAAGAAATATTTTAAGTTTCAAAGCTCTTTTATACTATGATCAAGGTTTATCTCTGAAAAATCATTTTGAAAAAAAAAATTATTTTTTCTTATCTTTAGGCTTATTTTCTCCCTTTTTTGTCTTTTCAGTCTTTTTGATTTTCTCTTCTTTCTTTTTAAAATTTAATTATTTTTTAAAATTTTTTTCGCTCAATTACTCTGCAGTGTTAGTGTCATTTTCCCCCATTTTCACTCTTCATTGCCACTGACTTTTCTTTTTTGTCTTTCATCTCTTGTTTTCACTCTTACATGCAGGCTTACTACTAGCACTAAGAGAAAATTGGCATAGAACAATTTTCTGTTTCCAACAGTACAGACTTCCTTTCTGTAGAATTAGGGCCTTCTGGAATCTATATTAGTCGCAATAAAAACCACACAGTGATTATCATTAAACTGACCATTACCTTAGGTCAGTAACTTGATCACATACTGAATTCTTACTGTTGAAATTAGGAAAGAATTAGAATTTAAAAGAATCATTAAATCTTAATTTTTCTTTAGTTATTTTAGTGTACCACTAAATGATACTAATTTCAACCTCATATTTTAGCTTGTTAAACTATACACTTACACCAGTCGGGCATTCTAATTTTTTTAAAATAAAAAAAAAAAATATTCCCTAGCAATCTGGAATTGAAGTAATTGCATGCTCATTTTGAATCTCTGCAATGAACCAGGGAGTAGTGTGTGTATCCTATTTACATTTGATACCATTCTTTTATTTCTTAATTAACAGCAATGCATACAAACACTCTAGGAAGCACCCTTAAGGCACTGATTTCTAAAGGAATTTCCATCTTGTTTTTACAAATTTAACAAGACCCTGCTGTTAGTTAATTGTTCTGGAATGCTCGGTTCCAGAAAATTATTTTAAAGAATGGTATAGTTTTGTTACTACAAGCAAGAAGAGCTGGCTCAAGATACCTGGCCTTAAAGGGGTAAGTTCTCATTATTGCAAAAACGGAGAGTTATGCCATTCTGCAACATTAAATATGTATTTTTCCAAAGAACATGCTTGACTTTGTTTATTGAGCTTACTGTGAATATTGTCTTCAAAAAGAGTTCTTTCTTCTTATATCCATTACACTTCACATACATTCTCTCCAAGGATAAGTGTAAAGCCATGACCAGTAAAATAACTCAAAATTGAGTGGATGGTAGTTCTTCAGGGTTATTCCATGTAAACAATAGAAAACTGTATGACATCACCAATATGTTCTTAATCATATGTAAAGGATAAAATAGCTGGGGGCCCAGAGATTTTATTGAGAAATAATAAAGAAGTTGTCAAAACTTCCTTCTCAGAATCTGGAAACTTGGTGTAATACAACTGAAGTCTGATCCGAGGGCTGAACACTACAGAATGTTACTGAGCAACAAGCACATTCTTTTCTCCCTGAAGAATAAAGATTAGAAGAATGAATGCATATAGATGACATGTTCAAAAATAACTCAGCTAGAGCCTGTAGGTGTTATGGTTTCTTTTGAGAATCCTTGGATTTTCAAAGTGAGTCATATTTTACAAAATGATGCTGAATCACCTATATTTCTGTGCAACCCATGACTCAGGTTTTCTGATTTCTACAAATTCTCTCTCTAGGTTTGGTTCACCTGAAACCTCTGGCTTGCTGCATCTATTAATACAGTCTATTCTTCCCAAAAAAAAGTAGTATCAAAGGAGATACATGTTCTCTTTTATGGTTATTTTAAAAAGTTCTTCCAAATATTAAAAGGATATTTAAATAGTATCAAATATCTAATATAATCATGTAATACTTCTAAAACTATAAAGGATACAATTTAGAATAGTTGTTACCAATGGGGGGGGAAAACTATGAAATCAGAGAAACTGGAGCTTAATTCCTGGCTCTACCACCTGATGGCTGTGTTTTGATAGGACACTGTTCCTTATAAACCTCTGACTCCTCATCTCTGAACTGGAATGACTAACAAGACCATTCTCACAGTATTTTTTGAATATCCAATGAAAGCTCTACATGATATGCTAACCATTTAGCAAAGCTTGACAGATGTTATATATTAGCATTACTAGAAAACGTGACTAATTAAAAATACTCAGAATTTAGGATGATTTTAAACATAGTCAAGTAAATTATGTGACCCACAGCAGGATAAATCATTTCAAAATACATTTAAAAAGAAATCACATCATGTTTATCTAATTGAAATTGCTTCAGTCTTCTTACTGTTGTTGTCATGAAGAAGATGTAATTTGATAAGTGAAATAGAAAGAAACTATGAAAGCTTTTTCCTAGACTGTGTATTTTGGAATGGTATATTGAGGTTCATTTAGCAATTCTTTGGGGGAATTTATTGAAAATTATTGGTAAAGGAAGATGTAAAATATTTTTTTAATTTTTTATTCATTTATGATAGTCACAGAGAGAGAGAGAGAGTCATCAGAGAGAGAGAGGCAGAGACACAGGCAGAGGGAGAAGCAGGCTCCTTGCACCAGGAGCCTGATGTGGGACTTGATCCCGGGTCTCCAGGATCGCGCCCTGGGTCAAAGGCAGGCGCTAAACCGCTGCGCCACCCAGGGAGCCCCAGATATAAAATATTTAATATAAAATGTGTTTATCCTTAATTTTAACTATTTTTTTAAACCAATGATCAAGATGTCCTACTTTAGCCAGTATCACCACGCATCTTATGTTCTCAGTTATATGATATGGATGCTCATTTGTAAGATACCAAGTTTTTATTCAAGAAGTATTTACTAATCATTCATCTCTTACATGGTAAGAATTGTGTTAAATCTTAGACATGTATCCTGCATCTCCATGCATTTCCCTACACCTGTCTGTTCGATCTCCTACATATCCATTTCCTTCATTGCTATCCTGGTTCAGGACTGGTGTCATCTCTGACCAGGGCTTTGTAAAACCATTTAACTTTTCTTTTTCTCAATTTGTTCCTATTGTTGTCTGTGCAGTTACTAGAGTGACTTAAAGTCCTCCAAAATTACCCTCTCCCTTTTGCTTTAGGATATAAACCTAGCTCCTCGGTGTGTTTACAAGATACGTCATGGATTCACTTCTTATTTCATAGCCACTTGCTCTTGCACTTCAAACTATAGCCAAACTGCTTCTTGCTGAGCCCTGGGTTGTGCCACAGTACATGGTGCACCTCCTTCTCCAATGCCTGTTACGCATTTTTTTTTCATTCTTGTCCTTCCTATCAACCTAATTGATTATATTCTCTTTATTCCTTAAGCCCTAATTCATACTTCACTTATACCAGGCAAATTTTCCTGATCCTTCGCCTCCCCAAATCTACCCAGTTCTAGAAAGGTACTCCTCCTTTCTATCCTCTGAGCACTTTTTACTTCAGCTCTCACTAAACTTTTAACCCAAGCTATCTGCTTGGTTCCTCTGTTTCTACACATGGGGGTGAGGGAGCAGGGATTGAATCTGTATCATTCACATTTGGATCTCTGGTTCCCTACAGAGGCCTTGCAGGTGGTTTGGGCTTTATTAGTTAACAATTGCCGCCTCAAGTCGCTTAACAAGCAATGAAAAACTCTTAGTGGCATGTAACATAAACCTTTATTTAGTTTACAAGTCAGTAGGTCCTATTTTAGAAACGTGGAAGCTCAGAGACTTTAGTACCTTTTGAACAGAATTATGAAAGCAATAACCTACGGACTCATAGTACCAACAATTAAAGTAATAGCTAAAGATACCATGGCATGGCCACCATTACTCAGAAGAGCTAAGTGTATTACTCATTTTGGCTCACCCACATGACCTCAACTGTTTGATCATATTAAATTTCTAAAACATTTGCTTTAAGCCATTGGGGCAGTTATAGTTATCACATGTTCTTGATAATCTGCTACTTTTTCTGAGCTTATCAGTTCCTTGGTCTTCTAAAATTAAATTATTTTACACCAGGGTGACAGAGCTTTTGCCAATACCATTTCTGCTAAACGTTTGTGGACTTGAAATGTATCCAGTTGAATCCATTTATAATCTAAAACCCACACCCTCTGTTCTTTTTAAAATGTGTCTCTCCCGACTAATTGTTGCTTTGGGATAGAACCTCTTTAATGGAGGAGAAAATCTACAAGGCTTGCCCTGACTTTTTCCAGAGATCTTAACGAAGCATCTCAAGCAACATGCTTAATTTGTACTTTAATTAAGGACTGGCGCCATGTTCAAACAATCTAGAGAACTTTTACTGGCTTGAGACATTGAAGATCAGGAACACTTAAAATCACCCAACCATGCAAATTCCAACTCTACTTTATCACTGCTAAGTACTATTTGCAAACATCTCAGTTTTTTAAAATTATTTCTTTCCCCCTTATTTCTTTCCCCCTCATCCTTCTTTTTGTTTTTCTTATGATTGTTAATATTCCGTATCTTTCTTATACTACCTTATTCTATGTAGCTAAATGCAACTAACTGATACCTTGAATATATTGTAATTTTGTCTAGAATTTCTTTGGCTGAGTCCAAAAGATTATTAGTGCATTTCAATCTTCCAATTTACTATAGGGTACACTATAAAAATATTATTTCTCCCTATATTCACAGATTCACTTTTCCCTATTTTCTTCTAATGATTTCATTGTAATCTACCATGTGACCCTAAATCAGTGTTACATATTTAAGTTATTTTTATGGAAGCAACTTATTTATTTTACCTAATTCTGTGAAGTTACCTTTGGCACAATGACTATCACATTCGTTGATGGAAAACCTATGACAAAGGGTTTTAGGTAGAGTGTGTGATTATCTTGAAAAGTTTGACAGAAGGTTTTAGGTAGAGTGTGTGATTATCTTGAAAAGTTTGCTAATCTGTAGAGAACTGAAAAGGTTTTTTCAAAATATGTATCCCTTTATGGCATTTCCAGTCTAACTCTGCATAAAATGTCAATTTATTTGGAAGTGTAGGTTATAATGTTAGGAATGCAAGCAAGTGGATTGATCCATCTGGAGGGAAAATTTTATCTTTTGGTACTTTTTTTAAAATTTTTATTTATTTATGATAGTCACACACACAGAGAGAGAGAGAGGCAGAGACACAGGCAGAGGGAGAAGCAGGCTCCATGCACCGGGAGCCCGATGTGGGATTCGATCCCGGGTCTCCAGGATTGCGCCCTGGGCCAAAGGCAGGCGCTAAACCGCTGCGCCACCCAGGGATCCCTATCTTTTGGTACTTACCCACAGAGAAGGTTTTGTTTTATTTTTCTCTGTTCATAGTCTCCCTTTTTAGAAGAACTCAAAGTACATTCTAAATGCCAGGTTATTAATCTTTACCACAACCCCTAAGGAAGGTAGGAAGCAATTATCATTATGCTCATTTAACAGATGAGGAAACTGGGCCATGGTGAGGTTAAGTGACTTATTAATTATGAAAGCTATAACCAAGGGACTCGTAGTATCAACAATAAAAGTAATAGCTAAAGATATCATGGCATAACCACCATTACTCAGAAGAGCTAAGTGCATTACTCATTTTGGCTCACCCATATGACCTCAGCTACTTGATCATATTAAATTTCTAAAACATTTGCTTTAAGCCATTGGGGCAGTTATAGCTATCACATGTTCTTGATAATCTGCTTCTTATTCTGAGCTTATCAGTTCAATGGTCTTTTAAAATTAAATTATGCTAGGGTGACAGTATAGGTTTTTAAGCCTGAATTGCTTGTTGGCATGCCTGTAATGATTTTTTGAAAGCTTGAGTGATTTTTGCTTCTTAAATGCCAAAAGAACGTAAGTAATTTTTGAGTTGAGAGATAGAATGTAAAAAAATTGGCAGTTTCCTGCATATACGTAATAAATGGATTTAGAAACATATACCATTCATTAGACATTTCTCATGTTTTTTCCTTATTTATGTGAAACATAATTTTTGTTTGTTGTTTTTATTTAGAAGAACAGTAGTCGTGAAGGTATGATATATTTACTATGAAGAGACTTACACATTGGAGAAGTAAATTTTCAGAATGGCATCTATAGTTTTCACATTGAAAAAGGATTTTCCAAAATGAGTGTTTAGTTTCCTCTTACTATATTGGTGGTAAAACATTTTGAAAGTTTAATTTCTGTATGCATAAAATTGGCCTAAAATAGTTTGCAAAGATGAGAAAGATAATCTGAACTGACTTTTGAACTCCTTTTATTTTTTTTAATTGAAATATTGACATATCAACTTGTGTAAGTTTAGGGGTACATGCTGATTTGATAAATTTATATATTGCAATATGATTGTCACTGTAGCATTAGCTAACCCCTCCATCACATCACATAATTATCATTTCTTTTTTGTAGTAAGAACAATTAAAATCTAGCCTCTTAGTGACTGAAGTTTATAATACAGTATTGCTGACTACAATCACAATGCTGTACATTAGATCTCCAGAAATTATTCTTTAAATGCCTTTGATATTCTATGTGGCAAATCCCCAGTTAAGTAAGGTCATCATAAAGAAAGGGTTTAATAACTATTTATCTGCACATGGATAGAAATTGGGTATGTCTTTCGCTGTGTACCCAATTTACTATGATATTTCTATTCATTTTCTGCTACAATACAGGCAGGATTCTTTGACAATATAATAATTAGAAATTCATTATGCTACCTCAGTAATTACAGAGATTCTTTCTTAAATAATTGCTTGTATAAGAGTCACCGTGTTTAACTTGCCATAAAGTTTTGCTTTCAAGTCATTTTTATTTATTCGGAGTCAATTTATGCTCAGTAATTACACTGACCTTTTCTCCTCAGTAATTTAGATCTCAGATTTCAGCTTTGGGTCTCACCTGGCAGGTGTTGTCTCTACCCAGAAACTAATTGAAACTATGAATAGTAATATGTATATTGGTCTCAAAATTTTGTGACTAAAATCTTTTATTTGTTGATAGGTTGTACCTCTCTATGTATGCATCATAAATTCTAGACTATAGCTCAGCAAAGTTAGTGATACTATTTTATCAGTGAAAGCACTACTTCAACTTATGGGGCCAGTCTTTTATGCATCAAAATGGTAGATGTGGGTATGCTGCAAACAGTGGGACTAGATAGCATGGATGTTATATGGGAATATGGTCTTGTCTGACAAGCAAGAAGATAGTCTTGTTTTTGCATCAGTTTTTCTTTCTCAAGGGATAGAGACATTATTTTGTCCTATTTGGTATATCATCCAGTAAATTTTTAAAATCTTTAAAATATCCATTTGTTTAAATCAGTAGTTTCAACCTGTGTGCACATTAGAACGTTAAAAATCACTTGAGGGCTTTGAGAGAATACTGAGGCCCAAACGCCTCTCCAGGCTAAGTTATTCAAAATATATTCAGGTGGGATTCTAGGCGCCTGAGGGTTTTTGTTTTGTTTTGTTTTGTTTTGTTTTGTTGTTGTTTTTTATATAACCTCTTCTGGTGATTCCAGTGTGCAGGAAGAATTAAATTAATTTGAAAGATAAACAATCCTTCATTATTGCCATCAATCGTTAATAAATAATTCGATTTCTCTTTCCTTCATATTAATTCGGAGTTCTTCTCCGAAACCCAGACTTTACAAAATATCAGACAGAGGTCTAAAATGATGATAAATCTGTTGACCATACCCCTACTTCTTTCAAATTATTTACCTGGGTTGTGTTTAAAGCCTTTTTTCAAAAGAGATCTGCTGAGAGTGAATAATCTAATTAAATCTTCATTTCTGACACCATTCCTGGAAGTCTCCAGTTGTTGGGCATGAGAATTGCCAAGTAGCAGAATGAAAGCTTTCTCCTTTCTCAGGGAATTATAGGGTGTGGGGACAGTTAATCCTGATTTTTGTAGCTCCAAGTAAATGTTGAGAAAATATATATTCTATGGGACCTAGGGAATGGATACATTCACCTTTTCTTTGTAAGCCTTTATTGCAGGTGCTTCTACCATGGTGGAAAGAGGAGATATTAGAGACCCATTAAGCAGGCATATTAAAGTCTTGGAAGGATTGTATATATGACTTCTGTGTTTACATTATGAGGACCAGATTAAGAAGAAATGAAGTACCTTACTCTATACTTATATATCGAGTTAGATTCTGCTCAACAGATTGGGATTTGGACTCACGTAGTTTCCAGAGCGTAATGACTGTTCTGTAGTATTTGGTGAACTACTGCCACTTTTTCCTCATGGGAAGAAAATGCACCTATAATAACTGATGGAAAAAAATTATCATACAATTCTAATTGATATCTTTTTTTGAGTTACTTTGGAATTCCTCATTATCCCTCTGTGTATCTAAACTGAAACCATATGCTCCTCAAACATGGCATTCTGCTCTAATGTGGGTGATGGAAAACCTGATATACTTGAGCTTCCAAGCCAGAAACTGTTCTTGCTAACTTGTTTGCAAGTTACTGCGTAATAACTCAGTGCTTGTATAGAATAAATAGAAACTTTATTTTGATTTTTTTTTGGTTTCATATATTCAAGTTTGTGTACAATCTGGTTTATTGTTTTGATTTTTCTGCATACTTGAATGAAACAAAACCTAAAAGTTTTATGTGATTGAACACCAGTGTACCTGGTTTAGATTAGTGATTAATACTGTTACTGAAATTTTCATCTGTCCAAGTTGATGTTTTCTTCATTTTTCACTAAACAGCTTTTTTAGAAATCAAAAGTACCTCAGCAAAGATTTTTGTAGCCATTCTCTTTTTCTCCCAAGTATTTTTTTTCTTCATTAACAGTTTTAAGATATTGGTTGTAGGTAATGAATTAATGTTGACATTAGGTTAAGCAGCAATGTTTTATTCAATAAAATAAGGTTGGTGTTTTAAAGTATTATATTTTTTATTAGTATCTAATATGGTTTTTATATTAGTCATGTTTGAAGCGAATGTTTAAGCCAATTATTTATAATGCATTTAATTTATTGGCATATTAAGGGGGTTATTTTCACTCAAGGAGATTGTCTCCCTCCCACATTCTCATCTAACACACAATTTATTGTATGTGAGGCCTGATCCTATGTTTATTACAGGGATTTGCATAAGGCCTACAGGAAACCAACACCATTTTACTATGTTCCCATTGCAAGAAATAAAATGGTGCCTTTGAGTAAAGTTGCTTCAGCAGACACTAGTTTAGCATGCCAAGTTACAGCTATCAATGGTGAAACAGCAGATGTGAAGGCTAGTTGGCATCAAAGCATATGAGTCAAAGACTTTCCTATGGGAAAGAAAGTGCTTCATTACACTTTATCTATACTAAGAACATTGGTTCTATCAAGCTGTCTGAAAATTAGACTATGATGGGTTTTATTACCTTAGCTCTGCCAGAGTGAATTCAATAGTTAAAAAGTAAGCGATAACACCATTTTGGGAATTATAAGAAGTGATTAGAATTTCAACGTATTTAAACTTGGAAAGAGCAGCAACTTTTATCTTAGCTTCTCTAAAATATCTGAGGGACAAAAGTTTAATCCCTCTCTAATTTTCAATATGTACCAATGAACCTTTGGGACACTTTAATTGAAGAAAGAAGTTTTGTGTTTGAGTGAAGTGTAAAATCTGGGAAACAACATTTTAATTGCCTCGAAAGGCAAGTGCATGAGGCTGTTGTCATCCCAGGATACACTGGGGTTCTGTCTCTCTTTTGCCTTCCCTCCTCCACTCTGTGCAGGAACCACTCTTGCTGTTTGTCAAGTCAGCATGGCAGCTCAAACACCACGTTGCACCTCATCAATCTTAGGAGAGAGGGCCCCACAGGGAGTGAGAAAACTCAAAAGTCAGTTAATATAGCAATGTTGAGCTGGCATGTCAAGTACTGGATAATGGATAATAGTTGTCACTGTAAGAGTTTATAGCCACTGGTTAGGCAACAATTTGAAAGGGATTTGAAAAAGGCATATTTTTGAACATAAAAATATGGGCTAAGATAAATATAAAGATTATTATTTAAAACTTGTAATGTTTTATTTCTCAGATAAAAAATAATAAAAATTAAAGTTCCTCTTTTCTTATATAAATTATAATATAAAAGTATCGTTTAGTATTTCTAAAAAAATGTAAAAACAAAAAAAACTAGCTTTTCTGCTTTGTAAGTTCTTTGAGAAAATTCTGTTACTTGGCATTGTGGCTGAGAAATCTCTATTAATCATGCTTAGTGGAGTTTTTTTGGTGGGGGGGGCATCCAACTTTAGAGTATCAACAAAAGCATATTATCTTTTTAGGTTGTCAATTAATTACAGATTGAATACTGTGAAGCTTGTATTTAATCCAGAATATCCTTGGCAGTTAACGTTCCTAATTTTTCATGCACCATTATGCTTTTATGGGGGAGGAGCTATTTTTTTGTTGTTCCGAATGCACTTTCAACTAATTAGCATCTTTGGTCAGCTGAATATTCTTTTGTTCATTTGTTTTCCTATTTCTTTTCCAAAAATGCTAATGGCAGTAATACCACTTTGTTCTTTAATATTAAGAGGTGATTAAAGATATCATATGGTAGTTAAATTGGTTCTTTCGTTATATCATAAAACAAAGTGAGGTTTACTATTACTTACTGCTGCTGCCATCTTTGATGTTTAGACTTTCATTTACAAACAGAATAGTTTTTCCCCCTTGGCAGCAAGCAAAATGTAGGGTCATTGGCCCTTCTAATCGTCAGTGATCTTATTACTTCATCATACATATTCACAAGTAGCAAACAGAACTCATAAAGCATCCTTTCTTTTTTATACCCTTCCCCTGCCTGACATAGATTGGAAAAAAGACAAAGTAAACTTTAGAGTTTGCTCATAGGTGTTGATAATTCCAAACTGAATATAATAGATTCTTCAAAAATATTCCTTTTAAACATATGACTAGATTAAACATTAATACTAAATGTCTTAGTCGTAAAGAGGTCATATCTAAAATAATTTAAGGTCTTTTTGCTGTGACATTATTGCCTGTGGCAGTTGGTAAATGTCTAATGCATACTGGTGAGGACTTTTATTGACCTCCTGTATTCAGAGAAATTCCTTAACAGTTTTATAAGTAAAGAACTTTCCAGATGAGTGAATGTGTTTGCATGTGTATGCACATACATGAGTGAGTGTGTCCTATAAGAAAAAGATATGTATGCTACCTTAATGGGAATTAAATTATGAATGGTTACACAATTTATTTTTCTTATACCCAGTTTCTATATTAAATCTGTTTTAGTGGAAGAATAGTTCAGGGTTGGCAATAAATTATAATTTATGTTTACTGACAGCATTTGAATAATACTTTTGATTGTTATTAGTCTATTGTATATACCATAGCACTAGTGGAGTTCAGTGAAAAGATTTGATTATCTCTAAAGGTAGGTGTTTCCTTTATTAAATATTGTAATTACAGCTAATTAGAGGTTACACAATAAATTAGTTTCCTTTGTAGGTCCCTTGACTGTTTTCAGAACACTATGAGTTTATGCTTCATTTTAATTGATTGCAAAAACAATTAAATAAAGACTAAATAATTAGAAAACAGCATTAAAATGGATATAAAGATTGTTGAGTCAATACAATGTGGTTTAACAAAATGTTTAAATGCAAAGCTAGGTTGTGTCATGAAATCATACATCTGTAATCACTGCGGATTTATTTAACCTCTCCACATTTCCATCTTTTTATAAGTAAACTGAGGTGTAATTATATATCTTATAGATTGTTTACATAAAGCACTCAACATATGATAAACTCCCAGTATGTATTTACTGCTATCCTTATTTAAGGAGCTTAATAGTTGAATTGTTAAATTCTGTAGCAGATGAAACCATTTCCTTCAATATGAACTCTTGTGTGCCTGGAAATGCATCTAATGTACCTATGGTCAGTGCCAAAATCTGACACTCAATTGAATTTGTTTGATATATGATTTGATCCTGATTGTAGATTATTAAAAAGCATTCTAGGTTACTCACTTGTAGTGCTGAAAAGATAAAATGCATCATGAATCCAGTTCCACCCATATATTATATATAATCTTTTAATTAATGACCAGTTTATTAATGGTTGTTTAATTAATGGCCTTTTTTATGAACATGTGAGGTTTACTTTGACAAACATTTTATACTCAGAATTTATGCTTAAATAGAAGAAAAATTTCCATTTTTTAATTGTTCTTCCTCTCCATAAGTACTAACCATTGTAATTTTAGTAAGTTATTTTTCTCTTATAAAGATAATGCATATGATATGACTCATAAGAACCATAGAATTTTAGGAAAACAAAGGGAAAAAAAGGCAAAGTCCAACCTATTAAGACAAATCTTAATATCCTGTAACAAAAGCCTCCACTGTTTTCTTTACAGATATATATATAAATATATATACAAATAATATACATACAAATATATAAATAATATAAATATATATATTAAATCTTTTAAAATATTTGTTTATTTATTTTAGAGAGTGAGGAGTAGAGGGACAAGGCAGAGAGAGACGGAAAGAGGAAGCAGACTCCCTCCAGATCAAGAAGCCCAACACAGGGCTTAATCTCACAATGCTGATATCATGATCTAAACTGAAACCAAGAGTCGGTCCCTTATCCAACTGCACCACAGAGGTGCCCCTCTCTCTATATATATACACTTGTATAGCAATGAAATCACTGATGACTTAAAAACCTAAAGATAAAAAAAACCTAAAGATACCAAATGAAATATTAATTTTTAATATTAATTACATTAAACTCTCAGAAATTTAATGCTTTAAAATATTAAATTGAATGAATGTTTTTAATCAAATCTTAAAGGAAAACTGTCAGAGAGATGATATTAAGAGATGATATTACTTCCTAATACAATCTTGTGTTCAAGTGAAAGAGAAAAAAATCTGGTAATAAAAATATATAGGAGTAGTCATTAATCTTTTTCAGTTAAGCTGTATTAATATATATTTAGAAGAATGATTATAGAAATATCTTTCTTTATTTACATGAACTGCAGTTTAGGCCTTCCATGTCTATAAATGAGAAAGAACACTTGCATGACTGTGCTCTCACAAAGAGTTGACATTTGGTTTGGAAATTCAATTTCTCAGTTATCTGGGATGCCCAAGACACATTAGTACCAGAGGACTCTATGTTAGTTCATATCCTTTAAGTATTCTTATACAGATATTTTTATTACATCAGCCTTCTCTTCAACACTAGAAGAAAATAACCGTAGCCTAACTCTAACAGGTAGAATTTGGTGGAGTGAATTAGGAATCCATATTGTCAAAATGGAAGAAAGTGACTAAATAGCCACAACTAAGAAATGAACACATGTAAAAACAACCATTTTTATGTCTACCTGATACATTCTAACCTTTAGGAAGATGTTCTCTAGAGGATTCCCCAAATTTGATGATGACAATGATGATGATGATGATGAAGATGATGATGATGATATTGTAGATGTTGATGTTCATGGAATGGTCCATGAACATTAGAATGTTCATTTCCCTGGAATCCAGGGAAAACACTAGAGCGAGCTATTTATGTCTATGAATTAAAAGCAATAAAGATGACTTTAAGAAAACCAGCACAATTTATTCTCAAGAAATCAAATAAACTAGCATTAGCAAGAGGATAGCTTCCAACGTCAGAAAGACAGCTTTATGTGAAGGTGTCTTAAAACTTAAAATTTTGTGGAAATAGGGATCCTGAGATCATGAGATGTAACCTTTGTCATAACAAAGGAGCTTGTACATAAGCATCAAGCCTGATAGTCTTCACTTTCAGAGCTGCTTTTCCTCTGGGGCCCAATCATTGCAAGTTGCCACATCCATTTACTTTAAACTGATGCCATAACATGCATAATTCTTAGAATAAAACTGTTACAACTAGAAAAACAAAATTAATTGTATTTTGAAAGTAAAAATGGTAGCTAAACTCTTCCTGTATTTTCGGTGTGTGTTGTCAGTAGACAATCAATAGCTATCTTGCCATCCTTATCACCCATCCTTATTAGCAATTGTTTCTTTCCACATCTCAGGCCTAATTTATAGTACCTGCAATATCTTGAAAATAAGGTTGCAGTGATTTACTGTTACTAGCTCAAGAAACACTTGAGCATTTTGCTTGTGCTTCTTTCTTTGAACTTGGGAACACTTAACAGTGTCAAGATCAGTAGTTTGCTACAAAACTTTTCAATGAAATTTTACTATCTCAGGCTAAGAAATAAGATTGGAGTTTTGTTCTATTATGGCTTTTAATAAAATGTACATGGCCAGCAAATACATGAAATGTATTTTTTGAATTGGAGTATAGTTGACACACAATGTTGCAATAGTTTCAGGTGTTCAACATAGTGATTAGATAAGTCTATACATTATGCTATACTCACCACAAGTCCAACTACCATCTGTCATCATACAACACTATTATACCACCATTGACTCTATTCCCTATGCTGTACCTTATTCATTCTGTAACTGGAAAAAAAAATTTGAATTGTATTTAATTTTATTTTTTTTTTAATTTATTTTTTTTATTTATGATAGTCACAGAGAGAGAGAGAGGCAGAGACACAGGCAGAGGGAGAAGCAGGCTCCATGCACCGGGAGCCTGACGTGGGATTCGATCCTGGGTCTCCAGGATCACGCCCTGGGCCAAAGGCAGGCGCCAAACCGCTGCGCCACCCAGGGTTCCCTGTATTTAATTTTAATTAACTTAATTGAATATTTGAACTTGAGGCAGTATAAAGACATTTCCCCATTAAACACAAAATTATATATTTATTTAAAATTTTGCATCCTGTTAAATGTTGTATTGTAGAGTATGTGATCAGTGCCTGTGTCGTTTTTAGTATTACTCATAAACAAATCAGTGAAAGCAGTAGTAATAGATTGACCCAGTTCAAGTGATTTCTTCTGTGTACTGACATAATTTTGTAGTGTATTTGTTTAGCAGTTTATGTGTATGACATGTTACAGTGATAACTATGTAAGTCATAACTGGCAATTAAATTTAAATATATAGTATTATTTTAAACAAAACAAAATTAAATTATTTTTCTAGTTTAAAAAGTACATATGGGCAAATTATCAAATTTAAAATGAAAATATATTACTGAAACCTAGTTTAATAGAAATGGAGAAACTAGTACTACAACCAGAACATTTTTCATTATCAAGAAATATTCTCAGAAAATACATAGTGAATTTGATAAACAGTTTCTCTAAACAGTAGAAGAATCAATGAAATTAGTCGCCTGAAATCAGAGTCAACTGTTCTAAGAATTAAAAAATGATTTTTAATAGGATCTGGGCTTATACTTTTGGACAGCTATTGAACAACGGATTATTATTTTTTTTAAGATTTTATTTATTTATTCATGAGACTCACACAGAGAGAGAGGCAGAGACACAGGCAGAGGAAAAAGCAGGCTCCATGCAGGGAGCCTGACACAGGACTCCATTCCAGGTCTCCAGGATCAGGCCCTGGACCCAAGTTGGCGCTAAACGGATGAGCCACCTGGGCGGTCCAAACAACATGGGTTATAAACATAGAATAAATTTAGATGGGAAGATAATAAAATATATCATTTCAATTGTGGAAATGTTAAAAAAATAATGAAGAAAAGATTAAAAGGAATATTGTGCAATAAGTAAAAGATCTTCAATTAAGCCACCAAACAATTGCCCATAGTATTACAAGAGCTTTTTAACAATATTTAATATTAGTTGATCTTAAACTTTAAGAATTACAGGGCAGACCAGGTGGCTCAGTGGTTTAGTGCCACCTTCAGCCCAGGGCCTGATCCTGAAGACCCGGGATTGAATTCCATGTCGGGGTCCCTGCATGGAGCCTGCTTCTCCCTCTGCCTGTGTCTCTGCCTCTCTCTCTCTCTCTCTCTCTCTCTCTCATGAATAAATAAATAAAATATTTTTAAAAATTTTAAGAATTACAAGTACTTTTTGTAGATTGGATGCCTTACGCAATGTGAGAGACACTGATTAATTACTATTTTGGGTACATTTTTTTTTTCTCAAAGGATTTCCAAATATAGGAAGAAACGTCAAGTTTCAAACTAAAAAAAGAACTAGTGGCATAGGCATTTTTAAATCTTTTATGGCTATGAAACAAGAGTTTCAGCAAAAAACAGGAAATTTAGTTTCTTTCGTGATGATTGATATGCCAACTATGTTAGAAAAAACAACTCTGATTTATTAGAATTTTAAAGCAAAATAATTATTTTTTTCTTATGCTTTATGATATTAAAACTATTTGTGCTTGGTTTTGAAGCTCACTCTGATGAGTGTTATGGCACAACTGTTAATATCTTTTAGCATACATGTTTAGATGCTATGACTCATTGCAGTTTATAGAATTGTTGAGAGAAATACAAGACAACAATTTTGTGATTTAGTGATGATTTTGCAGATTTTTGGCTAATGTTCTTTGAGTCATGGAAGTTATATAAACATGTACTGAACTGCTAAGTTCAACTCAAAGTTTTCATAAAATTAATGACTGCCAGATTTTCAGTAATCAAAGATTAAGAAAATGGCAGTATGTTTTAGTTTTTTCACTAATATCTTACCTTTCAAAAACATGCTAAAATTTCCAACCTGTTTCACTTTATGAGTTTCTACCTATTTTATAAAATCTTATAGTCTCACATCACATTGGGACTGAAGAGGGATAAGTCATCCTCAGAAATATATTTTCCCCTTTGAGTTATCAAGATGATAACTCTTTCTATATTGATTGAACCTACTTTGACAGTTTTGAAGATTTGATGTTGACCACAAACCAGTTGAATAAATCTTTCTATACACTACAGCTTAAAAGCAGAATTGCGTGCATAATTTGTAGTCCTATTCTCAGTATCCAAAAGGTTTTCTTTTCTTTCTTTTTTCCGTACAGAGTTCTTATGACCTTACCTAAGAGAGAATGGATGTTTTCTTACCATCGGGTCTCTAGCTTTCTGATATTCAGAAGTAGCTCTGCCTTCTGCTTTTCTTATCTGCCCAACATTTCTATGACAAATGAAGACTACTCTACCACTCTCCCACCCCTGATCCGTCTCCTACAGATAATTCCCTCTTACCACTGCTTCTCTAGTTATTTTCCAGCATCTATAGCCCCTAAATTAACACACGAGTCCAGACAATAGTGAGACAGAAAACACACTCTACCTGTCTCAAAATTAGTATCTACAAAGGCAGACAATGGCTACTAACTTAAGTGGTCAAAGATAATTTAAAAGGAACAGTGTACAGGTGGGAACTAGTGTGCCTGGGTCCTTTCAACCAAGCAGTAGCATTTTATTCTAACAAAGGTGGGTCACTGATTTTATTTTTAATACCATTGAAGCATCATTACAGTTAAAATAAATCTCTCTCTGATTCCAGCAATGTCTATCCGTGCTAAGTTTCCCTGTTGTGAAGAGTCATCTTTTGGTGTATCTTACCATATTAATATATTATACTGTGATGTTACTAGAGAAATCATTGGGTGCAGTATTCAACTGCTTTTTAAAACTGGAAATCCATAATCTATTTATTTTTAAATGTTATACTCTGTATATACATGAAACTGCCTTCTAAACTACAATCGTTATAACCCTTGAACTGTGAAGGAAGCATTCCACATGTCCTACCCAGTCTTCTTTAACATGATGGACATGTGAGATATTTAAAAGTCTTGAATATATAATTAACATTGTGGTTAATAATACTGTAGTATGTAGTATTAAGGTAGAGATCTTTTATGTCCTTACCACACTTTTTGGATAAATAAATAATGCTACTATGAGTATTTATATACATCTTTTTAAATGGACATAGGTTTTCATATTTCTTGGGTAGATACCTAGAAATAGAATTGCTCATATGATCAATTGACATGAGTGATCATATGATAATTCGATGTTTGACTAACTGAAGAATTCCTAGGCAGATTTCCAAACGGCTGCACAATTTGACATTACCATCAACAGTGTATAGAGGATTCTAATTTCTTCATATCCTCACCAACACTTTTTTACCATTTTGATAATAACCATTTTATTGAGATAAAGTGGTGTCTCATTGTGGTTTTGATTTGCATTTCCCTGATACTAATATAATGCGCATTTTAAATGTGCTCATTGACCATCTGTATATCTTTGCAGAAATGTCTAGTCATATTTTTTGCTCAATTTTAGATTGGGTTATTTATCCTTTTATTGAATTTTAAGAGTTCTTTACACTTTTTAAATACAAATCCCTCATCAGAAATATGATTTACAAATACTTACTTTCATTCTTGTGTTCTTTCAACTATCTTGATTATGTCCACTGATGCACAAATGTTTTTAATTTTACTAAGTTAGGATTTATATATTTTTTCTTTAGTTACCTATGACATGAATGTTACATCTAAGAAGACTTTTCCTAACCTAAAGTCCTAAAGATTTACTACTATATTTTCTTATGAAAGCTTTATAATTTTAGCTCTTATTCTTAAGTCTGTGAATCCACTTTGAGTTAATTATTCAGTATGATGGGAGGAACAGGGACAACTTTACTCCTTTGCATGTCAATATCCAGGTGTCTCAGCACCATTTGTTAAAAAGGCTGTCCTTTCCCCCATTGAACTGTTTTGACACTCTTGTGAAGAGCAAAATGGCCATAAGCATAAGAATTTATTTCTGGAAACTTGACTCTTTTCCATTGATGTATATTTGGAAATTAGGAAGTGTGAATCATTTATTTTTTTTTTTCTTTTCAAAATTGTTTTGACTATTCTTGGCTTCTTGTACCTCCAAATGCATTTAAGGATAACTGGTCAATTTCTTCAAAAAGTCAGGTAGAATATTAATGAAGACTGAGTTGAATTTATATATCTATTTGGGAAGTATTGTTATCTCAGCAATATTAAGTCTTCTGATCCTTGAACATGGGATGTTTCCCCATTTATTTAGGTCTTTGATTGTCTTTTGGCGATGTATTAAAGTTTTATTATATAAATCTTGTGCTTCTTTTAAAAATGCATTCCTCTGTCTTTTATTCTTTTTAATGCTATTATAAATAGAATTATTTTTAAAATTTTATTTTCTGATTGTTCATTGCCAGTTTCCAGAAATAGAATTGATTTTTGTGTATTGATATTATATACTGAAACTTGCCTAAACTCATTTATTAGTTCTAATATTTTTAGTAGACCTCTTTGAATTTTCTGTATGTAAGATTGTGTCATCAAAAAAGAGAGATAATTATAATTTTTCCTTTCTAATCCTAATGCCTCTTATTTTTTTTCTTGCCTTATTGCCTTCACAATACAAAAAAATCCAGTGTAATATTGACTAGAATTAGAAAGAATGAACATTTTTGTCTTGTTTCTGATCTTAGGGAGAAAGCATTCAGTTTTTCACTACTGTGTTACTAGATATGGATTTTTTATAGCTGTTTCATATCAGAATGAAGATAATCTATGATAATTAATGTTACGTGTGAATTTGGGACACAAGGAGCCCAGATATCTGGTTACATATTATTTCTGGGTGTGTCTGTGAATGTGTTTCTGGAAGAGATTAGTATGTGAACTGAGGGACTGAGTGAAGCAACTACCTTCCCTAGTGTGGATGAGTACAATCCTGTCTTTTGGGGCCCAAATAGAGCAGAAAGGCAGAGGAAGGCTGAATTCTCTTTCTGCCTGGATTCTTGAGCTGAGACATTGGTCTTTTGCCCTCAGACTGGGATTTATACAATCAGCTCCCCTTGTTCTCAGACCTCCAGACTCAGATTGAATTATAACACTGGCTTCCCTGAATCTCCAGTTTGCAGATGGCAGATCATGGTAGTTCTCAGAATCCATAACTATGTGCCTATGGTACACACACAAACACATATTACCTGTTGTTGTTTTTTTTCCTATTTTTTTGAACATTTTTATGAGGAGGAGCCGGATTTGTTAAATGCTTTTTGTGAGTCTTTGAGATGGTCGTTGCTTTTGTCCTCTATTCTATTGATAAGATGTATTACATTAATTGGTTTTTACATTTTAAAACAACCTTATATTCCTGGATTAATGCCACAGGCTGGGGAAGAATTAGAAAAATTTAAAGAAGTGATTCCCCAATAAATTTTTCAATTGACAGAGTACATTAGGGATTTGATAGGACTGAAGGGAGTTTGTGGAAGAAGATAAGCAGATATACACATTACTAAGTCAACTCTATTTTAATTTTTTGTTTGAATCCTAACTCCTCTAGCAAGATATTTAGAGGGCATGGATATTCTAGTCATTTGATTTTCCTTAGTACGTAATGAACCCAATGGCATATCATAGTTCCTCAAGAAACTGCCAATGCATAAATGATTCAGTGAATAAGAGACTGAGATGAATGATTTAACAACTAATACTCAACTGAGTCAGATAACCAAATGAAATAGTAAAAGAATTCAAGAGATTAATTTAGTACATAATCCATTGAATAAATCTTTTGTTCTATGAGTTTGTTTGCATAGTTAGAAAAGCACATAATAGTACTGGATTAATGTTTTAATAGAACATTATACTTCTTTTATTCTTTCATCCACTTATATCACAAGGGATGTGTCAAAGTATGCCTGTATGAGCTCTCCTACTGATTTTGTATTTTACATATTTCTTGAGGAAAAATGTGAGATTGTGGGTTGAGGAAGGAGACTTCTAGATAAAGAGTATGTAACTGTTATTGTTAAAATATGTATTGTTATGATAGAAAGTAATGATATAATCAATACATATGCAAGATAAACTGTTAGAAGAAATCAAGAAAATTAAATAACTCTACTTTATTTAAAATAAAAATTTACACAATCTTCATGACTTTTGAGCTGAGTACCAACAGATGGGCAAGCTTTGGAAGTGTGGAGATGAGAGATATGCTGTCCCGAGAGTAGGATAAAGGGAGGAAAGTACAGCATATACAGTCAAGAGGGTTTGGTTTGGTTTGGATTAAATGTCAAATTTGGGAAGAACAGTAAGGACAGTAAGTTTGGTTTGGCTTTAGGTGAATGGAATGATTTTCAAGCTTCTTTAAGCTGTGAAGCCCTTATAAAATATCCCCTTCCCCTTTTTTTCTCAGCTGTGGTTCAAGATGATGTTTGAAGAAAGTTCTCAATACCTGCTTTGCCTTAAAATCATAAATGCAGGGGCTTTTTAAAAATATAAATGCTTAGACCAATTGAAACAAAATCTCTAGGTGTGAATCCAAAGCAGTGGTTTTTTTTTTTGTTCATATTTTAATCTGCCAATGATTCTGAAAAACATACAAAGATTGAAAGCACTGTCATAGGTTATAGGTCACTGTTGAAAAGTGACCTTTTTACATTTTCAGTTTACAAATTTGGATAAGTATATACTTAGAGGTACATAGACACTTTCCCAAATATTTGCGGTGCTAAAGAATAATTTTTTAAAAGTTTAAAATATGCTTTTATGAGACTGTAAATGAACATGCATCAAAGATTTTATTAAGACACATTCAAAAGAGTTTGAAGCAATTGGGGATACAAAAATGAGTTTGCTAATATATGTAAAATTAGGTGATTTCTTGTAGTTTAATAAAATATAATGTTTGGAGTAAACTTTTCTATAGTTGTAAATCAGTTCTAACTCTAACATATAAAATTAATTTGCCTTGTTATGACAAGAGCTGTTTATATCACTATTAGTTTTCTATAAGATAATGTCTATATCTACAGGGTTGTTAACGGCTTCATCAGTATAAATTCAGGTAGGGCACACTCTTATAGAATCAGATAATCCCTAAGTAATTCATCAGACAATATCCAAACCTCCATTGAAACAACACCCAGGAATCCTTTTATCCATTTCTAAATCTTAGACAATATTTTCTGAATGTCTTTCCCATGTTATCTTACATAAATTCTAGATTATTCTTGATCACAAATACTGGTCTCTTAGATTAGGCTATATTACCTATATAGGTGTAGAAAAAGTCTTAATTAACTATGTAGGCTTCCTTGAGTTTGCTTTTCAAATCTAAAACTAGGCACTATTTGCCAGCTGCTAAATCATAGAATTAACTTTTAACTGCAAGTTTTTATAAGTAGCCCTGTATCACAATTTTAAAAGCTGTTATTATTTGACTAAATTGGGAACACTTCCCTCCAAATTTCATCTACTGTCTTGTGAATTTGGATGGACTCCTCTGTTTTTAAGGTTCTCTGATTTTTTTTTTTAAGTCTCCTGCCCTAGGAGGGAGTAATTTTCCTTTCTAATGGTAAGGCTTGAACTTTTAAGCCAAAGAACAGACTTGTTTTCCTAAAAGGGTTTTGTAGCTATTGGCTGCATGTATAAAGTCAACCCTTCTTTTTAAATAACAGACTTGTCATACCTTATTAAATGAGAATTATTATCAAATATGATACTCCGATATGGTCTTTGTTGCAAAATTGACTTGTCCAATTACATACTAGTAAAAATGAAAATATATTCTTTAGAACCTATGCAAATAATTTATTGCCATGAAGAATAAGAGGACTTATTAACAGTTTCTGAATTTCAGAGAATGAGTCAGAATCATTTAAATGTATTCATTTCCATCTACAAAACCACAATCTACAAAATTGAATGTTAGGAATGAAGGAAAAGAAAGGGTTTTTTTTGTATGGCCATGAAAATAGAACATTAAAAACCAATATTGACAATATTCTGAACAAATAGCCATAATTTCCTTCATTCATCTATAATTAATCCTTATTGTTTTTGTCATTGTTGTAAGTAGGATCCATGCCCAGTGTGGAGCCCAATGTGGGTCTTGAACTCATGACCTGAGCTGAGATCAAGAGTTGTTTGCTTAGCCAATTGAGCCACCCAGATGCCGCACAGTCTGAATATTTTCTAAGTAATGTCACCTCGAAGCACAGATTCTGTTCTTTAAAGTATGAAGAATTCAAAGTACTTGGTACAGCCTTTCCATAAGACTTTGAGAAGGTTTTGGTAAATATGCAAATCCTGACCTGTAACTTACAGTAGAGGCTTTAGACAAGCATCAAAATCTGAATAATTTGTTTCAGTTAACCAACAATATAAAAAAAAAGTATGAAATTCTCTATCAGGGTAACTACATAACTGTTTCATAAAAATTTGACCAGTATTTCCCCTGAAGAGAATATTATGTAGAAATAATGAGGGCACTGTAAAACCTCCAGGACTTTAAGTAAAAATTAAAATTACTTTAGTAGTTATACTAGTAATATGTTACCTGTACAACTAAGGAAGAGTGTCTCTAATTTGAAACTCCTTCCCATTCAGCTCTTCCCAATTAGCTCAGTGTTTAATAAGTAATATGGAATATACAAGTGAACCTATAATGATTCCTCACATTAAAAAAAAATAATGTAAAAGAACAAATCTTTCAAGTTTTCTAGGAATCATTTGGCAGCTCCCAAAGATAGTTTTCTTACAAAAGATACTCTGATAACTTATTTAGTAAAACAATTTTTAAGTTTACAATCTGTTCTAGTGAAGTCAAAATTGAAAGTTGTCACAGAAGATGGTGTGTTGATAAAGATAGGATCATGGATACCTGAGCAATGATACTCAATTATCTAGTTAATAAAAGTGGCAATAATTTATATTAAATGAATCTAAAGATGTATCATCATATCTTAACTCTTCAATAAGAAGAGTTTTCTATTTTTTAAAATAGGGACGTGTTAAATTCCAAATGAAACTAAGAAAATTATTCTTGTAAAATACAGAATCTCTGCTATTCAGGCAGATTATACATCTGAAGATATATCTAAAGATATTTTATATCTTTATTCAGACCTATAAACTCAATTTGTGTCTGTTGGACATCTGTATGCCTTCTTTGGAAAAATGTCTATTCAGGATCTCTACCTTTTTTTTAGATTGTTTTTTTTTTTGGTTATTGAATTGTATGAGTTCTTTATATATTTTGACTATTAATCTCTAATCAGATATATGATTTGCAATTATCTTCTCCCATTTAGTAGTTAGACTTTATATCTTGTTGATGGTTTCCTTCACTGCGTAGAAGCTTTTTAGTTTGATACAGTCCCCTTTGTTTATTTTTCTTTATCCTTGCCTGTGGAGTCAGGTCCAAAAAATTAATAACACCAAATTCAAGAAGCTTACCATTAATGTTTTCTTCTAGGAATTTATGGATTCAAGTCTTAAATTCAAATTGTTAGTCCATATTGAGGTAATTTTTGTGTACAGTATAAGGTAGTAGCCCAGTTTGATTATTTTGCATGTGGCAGTCCCATTTTCCCAACTCTATTTTTTGAAGAAATTGCTATTTCCCCATTATATATTCTTGCCTCCTTTGTAATAATTTAAATGATCATATATGCATGGATTTATTCCTGGTCTATCTATTCTGTTCCATTGATCTATGTGTCTCTTTTTAGGCTGATACCATCCTGTTGTGAGTACTATAGCTTTGTAGTATAGTTTGAAATCCGAGAACATAATGCCTCCAACTTTGTTATTTTTTTCTTAAGATCGCTTTGGCTATTGTTGTAGTTCTGTGACAAGTGCCATTGGAATTTTTATAGGGATTGCATAGAATTTATAGATCACTCTGTGTAATGTGGATATTTGAATAATATTAATTTTGTCAATCTCTGGGCATGGAATATCTTTCTATTTATTTGTATCTTCAATTTCTTGTTGCCATATAGTTTTCAGTGCACAGGTTTTTCACCTTTGTTAAATTTATCCCCAGGTGTTTATTCTTTCTGATGCAATTATAAATGAGATTGTTTTCTTAACTTTTCTTTCTGATAGTTCATTATTGGTATATAAAATTCAACAAAATTTTGTATATTGATTCTATACCTACAATTTACTGAATTCATTTATTAGTTCTAATAGGTTTTTTGGTGGATTCTTTAGGGTTTTCTATAGTTAATATCATGTCATCTGCAAATAGGGACAGTTTGACTTATTCCTTTCCAATTTAGATGCCTTTTGTTTCTTTTTCTTGCCTAATTGTTCTGGCAAAGACTTCTAATGTTGCATAAAAGTAGTGAAAGGAGTATACTTGTCATAGTCCTGATCTTAAAGGAAACTTGTCAGCTTTTCACCATTGGGTATGTTAGCTGCAGTCTTATCATATATGACTTTAATTATAGTTAGGTTCTTTCTATACATACCCATTTTGTTGAGTGTTTTCATCATAAATAGATATTGAATTTTGTCAAATACTTTTTCTGCATTTTTTAAGATGACCATATTATTTTTATCCTTCATTTTGTTAATGTGGTGTATCATGTTGATTTGCAGATGATGAAACATCCTTGCTTCCTTGGAATATGTCCTACTTGATAATGATGTATGACCTTTTTAATGTATTGTTGAATTATTTTTGCTAAAATTTTTTGAGGATTTTTACATCTATTTTGTAAAATGTGTATAGGGATATTGGCCTATAATATTTTTTGTGTGTGGTGTCCTTGTCTGGCTTTGGTATCACATAAATATTGGCTTCATAAAATGAATTTGGAAGCATTCCCTCCTCTACAATTTTTTGGAAGAGTTTGAGAAGAATAAGTATTACATCTTTGAATGTTTGGTAGAATTCACCTGTGAACCTATCTAATCCTAAACTTTTGTTTGTTCAGAGGTTTTTGATTACTTATTCATTTCCTTAATAGTGATCACTTCATTCAGATTTTCTATTTTTTCATAATTAAGTCTTAGAAGGTTGTGTATTTCTAGGAATTTGTCAAGTTCTTCTAAGTTGTACAAATTGTTGGTATTATTTTGTTCATAACAGTCTCTTATGATCCTTTGTGTTTGTTTGGTATCACTTGTAATGCCTCTTTCATTTTTTATTTAATTTATTAGCCCTTTCTTTTTCTTAGTGAATCTAGTTAAAGATTTATCAATTTTGTTTCTCTTTTAGAAGAACCAGCTTGTAGTTTTATTGATCTTTCCTTTTGTCTTTTTATTCTCTATTCAATTTATTTCTTCTCTGGTTTTTCTTATTTCCTTCTTTTTACTAATTTTGGATCCTCTCATGTTTGGTATATAAATGTTACAGATATTATGTCTTCTTGTTGGATTGATCCCTTTATCATTATGTAATGCCTATCTTTGTCCTTCATTAGTATTTTTTGAAAAGTCCATTTTGTCTGATATAAGTATAGTCACCCTAGTTTTCTTTTGGTTTCCATTTGAATGAAACATTTTTTTTCTCTCCTTTACTTTCTGTCTGTATGTATTTACTTCTGCTGTGAGTCTCTTGTAGACAGTATAGATGGATCTTATTTTTTTAGCCATTTAGCCATTCTGTGTTTTGATTGCAGAATTTAGTCCACTTGTCTTTATAGTAATCATTGACAGCTATGGATTTCAGCTATGGACTTCTGTTAATTGGTTGCTGACTATTTTATGGTTCCTTTATGTTCTTTTCTTTTTCTCTTGCTCTCTTCCCTTGCGATTTGTTAACTTTCTGTGAAGATATGTTAAGATTTATTTCCTGTTATTTTCTGTGTATCTACTATAGGTTTTTGCTTTGTGGTTACCACATATAATAGTATATATATATGTACTGTATATATACATATTTATACATACACGCATACACACCCATGAGTATATGTATATAAGTTTATTTTAGGTTGATATCAAGTTATATTTGAATGCATTATAAAACTATGTGCTTACTCCTTGAACCCCTATTTTCTGTTTTTGATGTTACCTTTACCATATATTTACCTTTGCTAGTGAGATTTTTACTTTTATGTGTATGTTTGTTGCTAATTAGTGCCCTTTCCCTTCAGCTTAACAAAGTCCCTTTACTATTTCCTGTAAGATCAGTTTAGTGGTGTTGAACTCCTTTAGCTTTTACTTGTCTGAAAAACCTTGATCTCTCCTTCAGTTTAGAATGATAACCTTGCCAAATAGAGTATTCTTGGTTGAAAGTTTTTAATAGCACTTTGAATATCATACCACTCACTTCTGGGCTGCAAAATCTCTGCTAAAAAATCTGTTGATTGTCTTATGGGGTTTCCTTGTACAGAACACATTTGTTTGTTTGTTTCTTCTTTGAAGATTCTCTCTTTAACATTTGAAATTCTAATTTCAGTGTGTCCTGGTGAGGGTCTTTGGGGTTCATCTTCTTTAGAACTCTCTGAGCTTCCTGAATCTGGATGTTTCCTTACTCAGGTTACGGAAGTTTTGAACCAATATTTCTTCAAATAGGTTTTCAGCCTTTTTCTTCTCTCTTCTCTTTCTGAGACTCTTAATAATGTGAATGTTATTCCATTTCATGTTGTTCTGTTGGTCCCTTAAGCTATCTTCATTTTAAAAACTTCTTTTGTCTTTTTGCCACAGTGTTTAGGTGAGTTCCATTGACCTATCTTCCACTTCACTAATTCTGTCTTCTGCTTCATTTAGTCTGATGTTGAACCCCCTAGTGTATTTTTTAGTTCAATTACTGTATTCTTTAGCTCTATGACTTTGGTGTGGTATTTTAAAATATTTTTATCTTTTTACTGAATTTCTAACTGTTTTTATCCATTTATGGGAGTTAAGTAGCATGTTTATGATCATCAGTTTGAAATTTTTATCATATAAAGAGTTTCATTATCTCTGAAAAATAAATCTAAAGTGCTAACATTAAGAGATAGTAGGTAAAGGGTATACTGAAACCCTCAGAGTACATAAATATATGAATAGGTAACACTTGTTCTGTAACATTTCTGTTCACTTATGTAACACTTCCATTCTTAATATGTTCTGTAACATTGGTTTCTATTTTACATATGTGTGTATGCATTTCTTCTGTGGGTTGCAGCCAAAATGATTTAAAAACCCCAAACCCAACATTATATTGAATTCTTTTAATCCTTTTAATTCCTTTAATCCTCCAGATAGTTCCCTGAAGAGTTATTATAGTCTTCATTTTGCAGATTTGAAAACTAAGGCAAGATGAGCTTAAATACCTTTTATGAGTTCACATAGTTAGGTTCCTCTAGAACAAATGTTGACAAATTTTTGTGTAAAAGGCTGGACAATAAATATTTTAGGCTTTCTGGGCCACATGGTTTACTAACATTCAACTCTGCTTTTGTAGCATGAAAGTAGCCATAGGCAATACATAAATGAATAAGCATGCCTGAGTTACAGTGGAACTTAATAGGCTAAAATTTTAATTTTATATAATTTTTGTGTGTTATGAAAATTTATTGTTTTGATTATTTAAAGCCATTTAAGAATAGCTAATTATTTTTAGCTAGTGTGCTGTAGAAAAACAGGAGTTAGCCAGGACCATAGGACAAACCAGTTCAGGGCTGGTCCCTGGTACATTTTTAGACTGCTAAAAATGTGTTATTTGTAAATGCTTAATATGGATCATTTTAAATGATTTTTGTACTCTTCTAAACCTACTCCTCCATGCTAATGTACTTGTACTTGACGTACTTTTGCAAATTATTTAGGTTTTTATTTGAAGTGCAGTAAGCTGGCTTAAACAAAATAAAACAAAACAGGGAACAGTAATGTAGTTGTTTAAAACTGACTAAAGGTGCTGCCTGCTGTCCAAACTGTAGAAATGGCTAACGAATATTATCTCAGCTTTAGCTACTGAGAGCCAAAACAATTAGAATAGTAAGGTAGGTTAGATTCATGTGTCTTTCTAGTTATACTCTATTTCTAATTAATTTTGTACTTAGGTTTATTTTCTGTCTCTGTCATTCCTAGTCTCTGGTTCTGGAAAATAAGAAATTTGAAAATTATTTAAGTTCATGGCAGATGTAAGGATTAATATTGAGCTATAAATGTGTTTTCTGTGGATACAGATTATCCAATAATAAAATGCTTTTAGGATTCTGTTTTAAAAAATAAAAAGAATTCCATTATTTCCATTTAATTAATGTTTTCAGGTGCCTCCTGCCCCTTACTCCCTTTAGGAGGTTACCTTTTTCTTTCATTTGGAAAATATTCCTCTATTTTCTCTATTTTCTTGACTCTTTGCATTTGCTTCTACATATGAGATAGACAGCTACCTTTTCTAATTTTAAAAGAGTGGCCTTGTGTAGGAGATAAACTTTATTGTTGGACCTTGCCCTAGCTCTTGCTTGTCTCTTAAACATTTGTGGTTTATAGGCAGCCTGATTTGTTCTTGATAGGTCTTAGTTTAGGGTATTCCAAGACCTGTTAGTGTTCCAGAGAAAAGTATCTCAATCAGCAGCTATTTCAGGTTACCTAGTCTTTCAAGCAGCAGTTATTACGATATGCAAATATGTATAGTCCTTTGGGGACACAATCATAAACCTTGTTAGCCTCTAGACCAGCAATCTGAAAGTATTCCTTTAGTGACTGTTGCAAGAATTGGGTTTCCGGATGAATATATTAGCTCCTCTCTGTGAGGTATCAGTGAGCTATAATATGGCCATGGGAGAGCACAAAGATGGTATACCCTGGCCTCTGTTACCTGAGAGCATTTCTGTAGACTCTAGATGTATGGTAAATCTGAAACCTGCTTCCCAGAATGATGCTACAGGACAAACAAAGAAGCTTTTTCCACAGAAACATTGGGATATGTTTTAGTCTGCAGTCTATTCAGTGTCCTGGGAGTGGTAGCATGCCAAGTATCATATCTCAGATTGTTTCATATTTGTGGGGCCTAGAAATGCAACCCCTCTGACCACCATAGCCCGGCACTCAAAGGCTTCTATGGTATGGGCTGGTTTTTGTGGGGCTACAGGAGTGGCACAGGAGCAAAACAGTCAATCACTGGTTTTGGTGATGTAACAGGAACGGTGTAGGATTGGGGTGTGCCCACTGGCACTAGCAGGTTAGAGGAAGAGTGAAAAAATGACCCCCTACCAACAGTGTCACTAACAAGGGAGACTGTAGCTGACATGCTATACACCACAAAACAAAATTATTGTTAATATAAAAAGTTTGAGAAAATTATAATTCTACTTATTTTAAAAAGTATATTTCTGAAGCACCTGGCTGGCTTAGTTGGTAGAGCCTGTGGCTCTTGATCTTGGGGTTGTAAGTTCAAGCTCCATGTTAGGTATAGAGAATACTTAAAAATAAAAATTTTTAGGGATGCCTGGGTAGCTCAGTTGTTTAAGCATCCAACTCTTGATTTCAGCTCAGATCATGATCTCAGGTTGTGGGATCAAGCCCCATGTTGGGCTCTGTGCAGGGTATGGAGCCTGCTTAAGATTCTCTCCCTCTCCCTCTGTAAAATAAAATGAATAAACAAACAAATAAATAAATTCTTAAAAATTACATTCTCTAACATTAATATTTATATGGAAGTAATTTTGTTTATTCATTGGTAGACCAGTATAATAACTTTCATAAATTTAAATAAATTTTGCATGAGAAACCAAATTTAAATCTTATAAAAATGAAATTTTTATATGCTGTTGTGTATTACATAGCATTGATAATTTATATAAAGTTTGATAATTTATATAAAGATAATTTATGTAAAGTTACATATGTAACTACTTTTTATTCTTTAAATCATAATTATTAAACAATATTTATTTTGATTTTTATGAAAAATGGCCTTTGTGCAAGCATCTTTTAGTGGTTATCATAATTCATGCATTAGAAATTTTATGTTTTCTGAGTATTTGGGAATATTTGGTTTATATAAGCATGTATGTATTTCTATAAATTAATCAGAAAAGTGATTTTTTTTTTAATTTAAAAGATGCTATAATTTACTAATACCCTCTGGAAGTAGAAGTGAAAACCTTTCCCAATTGGAGAGACAGAATTCATAGTCAAAGATACAAAAAAAAAAAAAAAAAGGTCCCATATAGCTACAGTCCTGCTACCTTAGTCAATGGTTAAAAGTAAACTCAGAAAAATAAAGACTTCCTGGTTCAGATATCAAAAAAGTGTTTTCCTTTCCAGTGTAGCATGAAACATTTTCCTAATGAATTTAAACTCATAAGCAGACAATAAAAAGACTGATAAACCAGATAGTCATCTTTCATCCAATAGAGAATAGATTTCCATTATCCATATGACAGAGACCATCAAATGGACAAAGCAGAAAACCAAATCCTCAATCACGGCTGTCATCAATGAGGGGTAATTTACTAGTCAAGCAAGATCTAGAAGCAGAAACAATACATAAAAAGAGTAGAGGGAAAGGAAGGGAAAAAATTGAGACTTGGAGAGTCAGAAAAGTTAAAGTTCTGTTGACACTTGGGATTCACTCTGGTAACCAAGAAAAGATGTGCCTTAGTTTAAATAGCCCCACAGGTACACTTCTCCAGCAATAAAATTTATTTGGCTCTGTCAGGTGAATCCACTTGGGTATCTTGATAAATGAACTACAAAAATACTAAAGTAGAATTTCCAAAAGTTAAAAACATTTGTCTCAGGTAAATAGAAATGAACACATGATGAAGACTCTACTCACCTATTAATTATTCAAAAGAAGATTTGAAAAACACACAAACTTAGATACACACAACTAGGAATGCTGAAATGCATTTGTTAATAGATGTAAAACTGGTTAAAATCTATCAAAGCAGTACATTTAAATAGGATTAACTTATCTACAGGGTGGAAACCAATTTTTCCTCTACTACATAAAATAAATTTGCATTGATGTGGACAAGAATAATTTGTATCACTATTAATTTTTTACAAGATAACTTCTATCCCTACAAAATTGCTATTAGTATGGTCAATAGAAACTCAGTGAAAGGAGGATACCAGATAGAATCAGATAATTTTCAAAGAATCTGCTAGATAACATCCAGCCCTCCTCAATATAAAGCAATAATTTTATAGTTTTAGCACCTCAGCTTCTATATGTGTGTTTCCTAACATTGATCTACCTGAAAACAAGCCTATAGGTATAACCTTTATGTTGATTCTTCTGACTTCCCTTTCACACTTGTCCTTTCAGAATTTAAAGTATATTTCTTTAGGTTAAAATCTTATAGCAAATGTAGAATAGCAATATGATTTCAAATAAAAAAAGAAACTACATATGACTTCTAACTATTAAAAAAAGAGTTTGATCATATATTTTTAAAGCACATAAAATCATTTCTCAGAGGCTTCTAAATCATCAAATTATCAATGTTACCCAAAGCAAATCCTTGGAACACGATTCCTTAGGATATAGTATGAAGCAAAAGCTTTAGGATGGTCAAGTACTGTGAGAAATGTTGCATTGTACAGTACGTCTTGGTGCAGTGCATTACAATGCACATTAGTATATCAAGGCCCTGAGAAGTCTTGGAATGCTGAATTCTGTTCCAGTACTGTTTAACTTAACTAAGGTATTTGGCCATAAGTAATATGTTATGTAATGAGGAAATACACTTTTGGATGCACTAAATTATGTGAATCATAGAAGTAGTGTTTTGTAACTGATAATTATTATTCTATATTAAATTATACTAATTCAAATTCTGAAAGTTGTAGTTTTAGTAATTCAATCTGTATATATGTAACAGTTAATCAGTCTAGGAGGTTGAAGGTAGGCTGCCTTTAAAAATAGACATTTAAATGGAAACTTAAGTCAGAAATAGAATTAGCTCAGAAAAAAATTATGGGTAAAATGTAGGATAAGGTTGGTTCAAGACAAAAGGATATTTTAGGTGGAAATACTCCAAAGTGGAAATAATAGTGCTGGTTGTATTGTTTGTTTTTATATAGGAAGTGAAACAAGGAAGGGGTCAGGGATTATGCCTTGGTTCTATACACTACTTTATAGAAACCCAGAGGGATGGAATAGAAGAAAATCATTCCTTAAGTGTGGGATTTATTAACTTTAAAATGTTTTTGAGACCTCCACATGGAGATATATAGGAAGAAAATAAGAATGGGGTTTCATGGGACACATGGGTGGCTCAGTGGTTGAGCATCTGCCTTTGGCTCAGGGCATGATCCTGGGGGTCTGAATGGAGTTCTGCATTGGGCTCCTTGCAGGGAGCCTGCTTCTCCCTCTGCCTGTGTCTCTGCATCTCTCTGTATGTCTCTCATGAATAAATAAATAAAATCCTTAAAAAAAAAAAAAGAATGGGGCTTCAGGTATGATAGTTATCAATTCATGTAATTAAGACTTTAAGAATCAATAGTATCACTTAGAGAGTTATAGGGTAAAGAGACAAGTGTATAGACAAAAGTCTGTGGCACTTTACAAGCCAGTGTTTCAGAGCAAAATGACCCAACAAAGGAAACATTGAGAAAACAAAAAGAGAAGGAGGAAGATCATGTGGAATGTATGGTATCTGGGAAACCAAAAGGGCTTGTCCTGAGAAAGTTGTGATCAACAATTTAAAATGCTGATTAGAGATCAAACTAATCTCTAGGTTAGAATGAGGGAAGAATCCACTGGACTTTGTGACATGGAGCCCATTTCAGAAATGATTGGAGATGAGGGAGGAAAAACTGGAGCTCAGAAAAAAGAGATAGTATGAATGGAAAATTGATTTAGTTAACTGTCAGACAGTGGAAAAAGAGTGCCTATGATGGGGAAGAGGGATTACTAGGATCAAGTAGTTATTTGGTCATTTAATTATATTACCTATATATTTATCTAGTATATTTATTTTTTCTCTTGGATTAAAAAGTAGAGACACAGAGAACATTTGATAACATAATTGCCCTGAAAAAGCTGAAAAGGATGATATACAGAACAGAAATAAATTATTTAGCTTTGAATGGAGGGCAGAGGTAGGAGTGTCTCACATTGTATTGGAAAGAGAGGAGGGAAGAGGTCAGGTGAGGTGGAGGGTAGGAAGGTCCGAGATTTCAGGGAAATGGAAAGTGGGTTAAGATCAACTGTGAGGAATTGAATAACAGTAACTAAGGCAATTTTGAACACTGTGGGAATGGGTGACATTGAAGGTATCTATCTTCTGTTCTGGGACATTTTTTTTTTTCCAATGGAATTAAGGAGCCTAAATATAGTCATGGAATAAATAGTCATGGGTTTATGCAGATTTTTTAGATGAGTGTTGTGAAAGAATAATGAAGCAGAGGAGTATAGTCTCCTCTAAAAAAATAATAAGTAGTTGAAAATGGTCTGTGGAATCTAAATTTGGAACAGAGTTAAGTAATCTTAGAAGATAGAGAAGACACAAGGCATAAAAGAAAGGCTGGTGGACAGATTGATGCCTTCTCCCCAAACGTAAGTGCAGGCGACTAAAATGAGTAGATAAGCAAGAAGCATGAGTGTTTGCAGTTGTGCAGTGGGAAGACTTGATTCAGGAGTGCTGTGGAGCAGCAGAGCATTTTTGTAGAAGACAAAGAGATTAGACCTTTAACCAGTTGTCTATCTGGATATAAAATTGCCAACATTGTATTAAGGCTTGGAGTGGACAACACTGTGGCACAGTTGCTACTGTCTTAAATGAGTGAAGGAGCTGGGCATTAAGTAGCGGCGGTAATGAGGTAAGAGAGAAATTTGTAAAGCCCTATGGTGTGAACTAAGTAGAAAGGGACTTTTTAGAAGAGAGAGTGTAATCGGGAGTGAGTAGAATGTCCTGTGTTCCTATTTATTTGTGCATGTATTGTGTGAGTGAGTTTGAGTCCTCTGTGAAAAACACAAAGATGGAATTAGAGGTGCCAAAATTTGTTTGGAAATGTCTGTGAGGAATGAAAGAGAAGAGGAAGAGCAAAAGTGGGCAAGAAATGCCTTCAGAAAGCAACTGTGGCCTGTCACTTGTGCAAGAATATAATGAAGGAAGGAGGACTGGGTAGGGAGAACTTAAGACGGTGCATTAATTCTGTGAAAGCCACAGGTTGGCCAATGGAGGGCGTCTCAAGCCAATGCTCCTTATGGGAAGAGTCCCATATCCAGCAGGCATGACACAGACATAGAGGACTCACAATGTTCAGTTACTGGTTATGAGTGAAGCAGAGGAAATGTGGCTTTGCTGTGGAAGCCACAGTGGACCCAAAGGTGCAGCAGCTAGAGGCTGTCCACAAGCTCTGCTTCCACAAAGTTCTCTTGAAGAGAGATCTGAGCAGAAGACCTCTGTGGCCTGTACACTGTATCCTCTTGAGCATCTCACTGCATCTACGCAGAACTTTAACTCTTTTAAGTCTTTCCTAATTGCATTTATTTTGTGATTTGTTTTACTTTTCTAGAAAATACTCTTATCCAGAAAAAAAAAACAAAAAACACTGAATAAAGATCTTTGAGTAACTTCCTGGAGGTAGACTACATGGTAAACATATTTGAAATGGCTCAGTTATTCTTGTGAATTAGATGCAGCAATATATTTGGTTGTTTGTAGAAGAAAGTGATTTTAATTCCATTCTGGATGTAAACATCTTCTTAAAAATGATGACGGTTGCCTTCCTGCTGGTGTAAAGTTTTTTTCTGAGGCCCAAATATTTTTGTCTCAGAGACTTAAGACCATAGCCTAACTACCAGTTAGCTCCTTATCTTCCTGCAGAGTATGGCTTAGATGTCAGGGTGTTAAGTATCAAATCTGCTGGGTCTAAATTCTGTACATCCAGGTGTTTCAAGATTAAAGTGGGGGGATTTCCTACTTAGAGAAATGCTGCTTGATATGTGTACCCAACTGTACATGTCCACCCAGTTGTGAGGAGTTTAAAAAGTGTATATCTGTATCTCTGTCATGTGTTACCTGTATCTTTTTAAAACGGCGCTTGTTACAAAATGACTGAATATAGTTGTCCTTTTTTTGACTGTCAGATAGTAACCGCATTTTTTTTAATTCTGATTGGCAGCTGTTGGGTGCTCACACTCATCTTACTTTTTTTCTTTGAATATTACTCACTTTAAGCTCATTATATCTTCAATATCTTTATGTCAAAGAATTGAAGCAATCTGGCAGTTCCTGACAGAAGGAAGTTAGACTATAAAGGCCAATTTCTCTCATTTTTTTTTTCCGATACTATTGCTGATACTTCTACAACTATATAAACGTTATGAAAGAATGGGTGAATTAAACTATGTCAATGGTACATAAATATTAATAATCAGTTCATTTATATGGAAAACCTGTACATAACATTTAGAATCATTCACTGAGAACCATTTTTTTTACTCATTAGAAAATTGTATTTATTTACTGTTAGCAAATAAATGACAAATATTTGGTTACATGAGCTGCTGACTAGTTTCTTATACCACTTATGGTACAACTATGTATATATCTCAAGTGCTATTTTGTTCTTACCTCTGTATATTAATCATGAGTCAGAACATCTCATTCCCCATGGTCAGTTCTTGATAACATCATATTTTCAACCAATTAGTTGTATCTAGTAGTCATGTAATAGATGTTTGCATAGTAAAAAAATAAATAGTAATTCTTTTCCAAATTCAAGCAGTTATGCTCTCCAAATTCAGTTAGCATGAGCAAAATTTTACTTCTCCTGATTACCATTTGGGAATTTTGAAGTTTAGTAAAGTGAAATTTAAATTCAAATTTATTCTATTGAAACTGAATTTGTACTCTTTAAAAAGTCTTTTGATACATACTTCATTTAAAATGTATCAATAAAGTGTCTGGATTACAAATTCCTGGTCAGGAGTAATCAAAGGATGAAAGACTGTCAATCAAATCCAGTAGACAATTCCCCCCTCTCCCCCACAAACCATGGCTCTTGTTTCCTTATAAACCATTCCTTCTGCTTTCCACATTTATCCCATTTTTGGTATCCAGTTAGAATATCAACAAATCAAGAACAGAAAAATTGAGAGATGAATGACTAAGATGAGAACCAGTAGCCAGCACAGAAGGAACTTGCTTTCTTGGCAAGATTGTGTAGGTTGGAAATAACATGGACATTTTTATTTTTCCTTAAATAATGGTGGGGAAGGGTTAAGAAAAAAAAAACACATATACAAATATCCACCATAGCTGGATACACAGACTTCAATGAACTCACAAACATAAGTTATCTTGAGTTAATATGACTAATTGGCACAACATTACATAACTTACTGGCAAAGTGAAGATGAAGAATACCTCTCTTTTATGTTTTGTTTTTCATATAGAAGAAATATCACATGTAAGCTAATGGAAATAATCTAGTAGAAAGGAAAAGATGATGTAGAAGTGGGAGGAACTTTTGAAATAATGTCCTTGAGTAGGCAAAAGGGGATGAAATCTAAAATAAGTAGAGTGACTGACTTTCTTTGGGAGCCAGTAAAGGAAGAGGAAGTAGAATGTGTTGGTGTAGATGCAAGTAGGTAAATAGCAGTAAGTAAGACTTACCTGAGGTTTTTTGGTTATTAATTTAAAATGAGACTTACTCTTGTGGTTGTGAAATTTTCTCTAACTATGTTCAGCTGTGTGGGTGCAAGCAGTTAGGCAGAAAGCTAGATATAACCTGGATTGCATTTTCGCCAAGATAGATGAAGAAGTATAAAAAGGATAAGTCAACTATGTTCTATAAATGCGTAGTCAATTTTATAATTGAGCAGGAAATTTAAGCCAGGTGAGGAGGAAAGAGAGGATATTAAAGGATAAGACACAGTAAGAAAGTGTTAGGGTTGATGGTTTGTTATAAAAATTAAAAGTATCAATATAAGAGTTGCATGCAGGAATCTGAATATGAAGGGATTGTATTTTTTTAGTGATGGCAAGGTTTATGATGTGATTATGGGAGAGAGAATGGTTAAGTTACAGAAAATAAAAAGACAAATTCAAGAACTTTGAGGACAGGATATGGGTATTATCAACTATGAATGAATATATCAAGAATTGAGACAGAGAAACATAAGGGAGAGTGGCTTAGAACAAGGAGGGCGGCTCAATGAAAAGTGGGAGCAGGTCAAAGGCAGCACCAAGACACAGAAGGTGACATGCTCTGTTGACATGAAATTTTAAATCATGCGACAATTAGGGAAGAATAACAGAAAACAGAGTGGAGAGGGCCATGGGAGAAGCACCATCTTTAGGAGAGAATTAAGAGATCTATCAAACCTAGAAGGTGAACAGAATGTTCATGGAAGTAATGGAGCATGGAGGGGCATTTGGTGAGTGCCTGGGGGCATACTGGAAGATCCATGAGTGTTGAAGAGTAAGAGAGTTGGGTAAGAAGTGGCTTGTCTCTCTTGATTGAGATAAAGTTGTTTAAGATTCATGTTTGCTGTCAGAAATGATGGATTAGTACTGCATGTGAGGTTCCACTGAGGCTGGTTCTTACTTCTAGCATGCGAATTCCCTCTTCACCTTGGTGATAGAAGGACCCTAAGAAGTATAATTTCTTTTTTTTAAGTTACTATTCTCTCCCTCCCCTTATTCACTCAGTAAATATTCAATGAATCTTTCCTAAGTTTTGGGTGCTGTAGTGAGTGCTTAGTCTCTGCCATGCTATAGCTAAGAGCATAAGAAAGAGACAAATAATGACCAATTGGACCTTTGGGGATTTTCACAGAGGAAATCTATATTTGTCAGAAAAGCATATAACCAGGGATCTAGATTTGTTTTTGTTGTCAGAGAGGCTTCTTTGAAGAAGTGGTATTTAACATTTTTTGAAAGGATGATGATGAGGTAGGTGAGGATGTCTGGAAGAAGAACATCCATAGATAAGGAACTGAGGCAGCTCTAAACTTGGTGTTTCATGCATTCTACGTAATTCCCAACCACTTCCCATTTCATTCCATATCCCCCTCAATATACTTAGCTTCTGAGATTACCAAAAGAGCAAAAGCCTTTTGAAAGTTTTTAAGAGAACTTGACCAAGTAGAAATGATTATTTTCAGCAGGATGAAGGAAGAATGTTTTACCATTGTTCACATTTTTCCAACTGCCTTTCTTGAGTCTGAAGAAAGGGAGAATTCTTTTTCAGTGAAGTAGTATCTTAGAGGTCCCTAAGTAGAACTGGAGATTGCTATATTTTTAAAGTAATTCCTTATGTCAGTGGCAGAAGAACTGAAGAGCCTGGAAGGAATGTAAGAATAATGCAATGGCTTACTCAAAGCCTTTTAAAAACAATTTCCTCTTATTTTGTTTTATAATAGACTGGGTACAGTAAACAATCTTTAAGGTATTTGTAAGTAGCAGTATTTAGTAATTCCTTACTGTGTGCCACCAAAATATGTATATTGCTTTGATCAATATCACTTTTTAAAATATATGCTATGCATACTTAAATAATGCCAGGATTTCCGGATTTACCTCATTTGGGTTCCTAAGTATATAAGCATGATCTTTCATGTCTCTGATACAGTTTATTGATGTTTTTCTGAAATAATTATAATGCCACCTGGAGGTTTTTTTCTAAAGATTTGCATTAGTGACAAGAAAGTAAGTAGAGTGTCTTAGTATGCTTGCTATAACAAAATACCATAGATGGGGTGGTTTAAAAAACAGACATTTTTTTCTCACCGTTCTGGAGGCTAGGACTTCCAAGGTCAAGATGTTGGTCAGTTCAATTCCTAGGGAAAGCTCTCTCCCTGGCTTGTAGACAGCTACCTTCTTGCTATGTCCTCATATAGAGGAAAGGAGAAGAGAGAATTCCGATGTCTCTTCTTATAAGGGCACTAATCCTGTCCTGGGGGCCTTCCCTTCATGACCTCACCTAAACCTAATTATCTCCCAAAGGCCCTAACTCCAGATGCCATCACATTGGGAGTCAGGGCTTCAGCATATGAACTTTAGAGGGACACAAACATTTAGCCCACAACACAGAACATGTAGTGAATACATGAAAATTAATTATCTTTAAAGTATAAGATTAGAAATAGCAAATTGATCATGACCTACCCTCCCATTTTTCTCTCTCTTTCAGAACAGGCTGTTTGGTTCTGTTCCTGGTCAGTCAGTTGTCTCTATGCCTTCCTGAGTTCCCATTCAGGCAGCTTTTTATAAACTGTATCCCCAGGCAATAGAATTCTGCTTCAATCTGTCATGTAGAGCAGTGAGCCAGGCTCCATTCTGCCACCTGTCCTGGAACACATGTGTTCTGTTTACAACACAAATCTGAATTTTCAGCTGCCCATGCTTGATTCTTGATGCAGACCCAAGCAGGCTGGTGGCATCCATCCACCTTTCATACTTTGTTTTGTTTTATTTTGTTTGTTTCAAGTTTATAAATATATTCATCTTGTCTTAGCATCATGGATTTAAAATGTTCTCTTTTTATAATGCTGCCTTTATCAGAAATTCTGCTCTATTTTTTAATTTATGAATTACTTTAAGGAAAATACATGATACAAGACATATTGGCTAACATTTCAGATTTTAGATTCCTGGGAAAGGCTAGTGCAGACATTCACTTGGAAGCACAGGGTACAGAAAGTTAAAAGGTCATATGGTGCAGTGTCTACATCATCAACACGATTCAGCTCAAAAATCATTGGCTAGGTTTCTTTAATGCTCAAAGTCTATTGGAGATTAAGAACCAATTTAAAGAGGTAAATGATCCTTGACTTCGAAGACTTTACAGTTTATAGAGGTGTCAGCCATGTAGATTACAATACTATGAGGGGGAAAAATAATTTACTACAATGATGATGTGCTCCAAGTTCTCTAGGAATTCAAAGAAATGGTGATTAATTTTTACATGGGAAATCTGGAAAGGAGGGAGATTGGAGTAGATTTACAGAGGGGCTATCATTTGAACATGCCTTGAAGAAAAGTTTCAAGGGAACAGTGAAAAAGAAAATGTTTTATTTTTCCTCTGAGATTAAATGGGAAAAGGAGAAGTAAATTGGAGATTAAAAAGTATTTTAGAATGGAAATGGGAAAGTAGAATTCACTTAGGTAGCCTTGTTTGTTTGTTTGTTTGTTTTGTTTTGTTTTTTTTAGGTGAGCAGATAGAAGGCAGAGTAGTATGATCAGTGAGAATGAGGTAGGGAACCAAAGGTAGGAGGATAGTTGAGTAGATGTGAAGATTGATGGACAGATGGAAAGAAAGAAATACAGAAAATATAGAAACAAACATTTATTGAATTCTTAGTCTCTGCCAGGCAGTATATTTTTACATCCACTATTTCAAGGCGATTTGAAAAGGAGACTGAAATCTTACAATTTTGGAGGAATTACGAAGATCCCTTTATATTAATTAGCTATCAAATTTCAGCAAAGAGAAATGGTGGTCTTTTTTATCTTTAAACTTGACTATTCAGATATTTTGGGCCTAGTCTTTTGCTCTTTTAGGAGGGAAATAACTCACGTTATTCCCCTGTGTCTTTCTCTAATTACTTTGTCTCCTGAATGGTCTCTTCAGAAATAAAATTTTCTGGTGTGGAGTTTAAGCTCAAACATCATGATGTTTGCATTTATGGTCACTCTACTGTGTGTATATGGTAGTTAGGTTGTTCAGATTTAACCTGGGTGGTAGACTGAAGAATCAGCCACTTAATCCAAAAGTGAAGGAAAACAAGCTAACGGGTGGCTTCTTTTCAGTTTCATCTAAATCATAGATGTAATTTAAAACAGAAAGGAGAAAAGCATTTCTGATCCTGGGTAGTAAAATTTAAGGAAATGAGAAAAGTAGACATGGAAATGCAAAAGACATGGCCATTTTCTCATTATTAACTGATACCATCATACCTTGTGTTGTATACAGGAACCCAGAACTTTTTAAGTGCCACATTAGAGCTAACTGGTGGCTGGATTAGACAAAAATGGCAGGCTACAGCAAATGATCCAAAAAGTGCAAGTGGCACCATTTGCACATACCCGGACTTACCAAATGAATGGCATCTCAATGGTAACGTGTAAGAACCTAGAGGTAGTATGAAAATCAGACCTCTAACTTCATTCACACAGAGATAAATTTGCTTCCTTCTACAATCAAATTCTGGATTTGGAAAGAAGAGGAAGAGGGAAGTTCCCTTGAGAGGGGAGAAGCATCCTTGAAAGATGGAGTCCAGGGACTCTTGGATGGCTCAGTTGGTTAAAATCCGACTCTTGATTTTGGCTCAGGTCAAGATCTCATGGTCATGAGATTGAGCCCTATGTCAGACTCTGTGCTGGGCATGGAGTCTGCTTGAGATTCTCTCCCTCTGCCCCTTGCCCCCTCCTTCCCATCCCCGTCCCATGCACAAGTGCATGCCTTCTTACTTTCTTTTCAAAAAAAAAAAAAAGTGGAGGAGAGTTCAAATATCCACTTTTCCTAAGATAGGATAGTCACTTGTTTAAATCAGTTAGGTTCTTTAAATTATTTTAGCACCCTCTCTTCATTTTCAAATCTGCTCCAATTTGGACAATAAAATGACCACCTTGATAACAGGGAGTTTGAACTTTTAATTGGAGATATATATATATATATATATTTAAAACTTTGAGCTAGAAAAGAGTAAAGTTGGCAAATCTAGTCAGCAAATGGCTTTTGGTTGCTTTTCTATCCCTCCTCCAAAATGTCCTGTTTACCCGACTGCTACTGGAAACTCAAACTCATAGCATAATGAAGTTAGCTAAAGAAAAAATTTTTGCACACTGGTTTAGGTGTTTATGTTCATGTCTGCTTCATCAATCTTGTATAGACAGGGCAGTTGAGGTGAAAGTATAGTATTGCTGCTATGTCTCTAATTGCTGTTTTCTTGTCATCAGCTTTTAGGGAACAAAATCTTTAGTACAACTATAAGCCTAGAGTTTTTCCTCTAACTCTTAAACACATTTGTGCATTAATAAGTGTCCTGTCAAAATCTTATTGAATTTCCAACATTACATGGCACATTGGCTTAAATTATTAATATCTTGTATATTAATGAAATTGGTTTAATGATCAAAATATTTTGCTTGATGAGAACTTTGCTTGAAATCACTCTTTCATTTCATATGAAGTATGTGCAGAGATATTAATTTTTTCAGCTGAGAATACCCTACAATTTCCTATCAATCCCAAAGATAATATGTTGTGTTTGAATAAGACTATCTTAGCAATATATTGTTATCATTTACCTACAATTCCTTAAACTAGATTTGTTGATTTTTTTAAAAACCTTAAGTTTGGAATTCTTGAAATCCATATCCTAGTTTCATTTTCAGTAGGTGAGCTTGAGAATATCCATACTTTTTTGAAAAATTGGAAAACATATTTGTCAGATTACTTAGACATCTGTTGTCATTATTCTGAGCAAAATAAAAGCAAATTAAATATTTTTGCAGACAGAACAAAACCGGGCTTTAAAAAAATCTTGTATGTCTTACGTATAGTATAGCTACATTAAAGTAACCCTTCATAAGTTAGATTTAATAATCATATGTCAAATGGGTAAAATTACTAAAAGGGCTCAAGATACTGAAAGCTATTAATTAATTGATAGGTGTTTATACAAAGAGAGTGTTATGTAGGGGAAAGAACAGAAGTAGGAACACAGAGCTTTGGCTCATGTTCAATTTTAAATGATATTTTGTCATTCTAAACTGGAGAGTTTATATCCCTGGTAGAAAAGTCATTTGGAAATGTATGCAATGAGATTTATTGTTCAGCTCTGATGATAGCACAGAGCACCAGCGGTGCTATACTCCCTATACCTGTGTATGGGGTAGTGCCTGGCCAACAAAGAATTGTCCCAAGAAAAGTGTATCTTTAATAGCATTTCCCTTGACTGGAACATTGGAATTCAAATTCATTTATTTCCTCCAGGCCTCAGTGAATCTTCAAGGATATTTCCAGTTCTGCAATACATCAGCAGTTATTTGGGAAGAATTAAACTGAAATAGCTACCCTAGTAGAATCACAGATATTTTTGTTGTTTATACACATATGAATACATACCACACACACACACACACACACACACACACACACACACGTCTTCATTTTTGACAGTATCTTCTCTGTAGTGGAATTTGGTAAAAAGCTGTTCCATTTTAGAATCAGTCCAAGGACAATTAATTGTGGAAACAGAAAAGGGCCTCTCATCAGATTATTTTCCAGGAAGATGATTCACAGATCAGACCCCAGTAATGAAATTACACTACATTTTTAGAGCAGTGATTTAAAATATATTTTCTTCTTTAAAAAAGCAATATACTCTTCCTAAATAAAACAATGCATAGATATCCAATATATAAAATATGTGGAATTGAGCTCTTCACAATTATCCTATGGTTTCTACGTTCTCCACGCCCTGTCTTCCTCTCCAGAAACTCTAGGTACCTCTCTATTAAATCCTGGGACTCCACAGAACACAGTAGAAATTGTATTGCTGTGAATTAGAGGACATCAAACTCAGTGAATGGTAAGATAATAAGCAAATTAAGTCAGTGTGCCAGTCCTGGACAATCAGCAACAATAAGATTGAAGAGAATTTGGGATTTGTACCATTCTGGAAAGCATTCATATTCAGTGAAAAAAATTGCAGGTCAGAGAAATACTTTTATAAACCACGCTTTGTCCCCAAGGTGTACTTTTGTGATATATTCTAGACCAGACATTATTACATTGTTAGAAGAACCTTGCTCATTCATTATAAGTAGGTCATATATCCAAAAACCTATGGAAGTTCTTAAGGATTGTAACAGATAGTATACATTGTTTTTTAAATTTAATTAATTTCTTTTTTTTATTGGAGTTCAATTTGCCAACATATAGCATAACACCCAGTGCTCACCCCATCAAGTGCCCCCCTCAGTGCCTGTCACCCAGTCACCCCCATCCCCTGCCCACTTCCCTTTCCACCACCCCTTGGTTCGTTTCCCAGAGTTAGGAGTCTCTCATGTTCTGTCTCCCTCTCTGATATTTCCCACTCATTTTTTTCTCCTTTCCCCTTTATTCCCTTTCACTATTTTTTATATTCCCCAAATGAATGAGACCATATAATGTTTGTCCTTCTCCAATTGACTTATTTCACTCAGCATAATACCCTCCAGTTCCATCCATGTCAAAGTAAATGGTGGGTATTTGTCATTTCTAATGGCTGAGGAACATTCCATTGTATACATAGACCACATCTTCTTTATCCATTCATCTTTCGATGAACACCGAGGCTCCTTCCACAGTTTGGCTATTGTGGACATTGCTGCTATAAACATTGGGGTGCAGGTGTCTCGGCGTTTCACTGCATCTGTATCTTTGGGGTAAATCCCCAGCAGTGCAATTGCTGGGTCGTAGGGCAGATCTATTTTTAACTCTTTGAGGAACCTCCACACAGTTTTCCAGAGTGGCTGCACCAGTTCACATTCCCACCAACAGTGCAGGAGGGTTCCCCTTTCTCCACATCCTCTCTGATAGTATACATTGTAATGCGTGTGGAAAAAGTGTGGAAGAGAGGGAAAAAAAGGGGTAAAGAAATAGAATGGAGAAAAAAGGAAGACAATGAGAAGGTTTGCATATGTCTGAAACTTAATTTATAACAAATTGTGTGGTATGTGTAATATTTTTGTCCTTATTATGTAGCTACATCAAATTTTCTGTCAAAAAAGAGAAGATATAAAACCTATGGCATATTTCATACTCATGCTATTGAGAAATCATGTCTCTCTTATAAAGTTCATGCCATATGCATTTTATAGTATGAAGAACTGTATTTGAATATGAATTTATGCACTTTTATCTCAATGTCTGGATTTCAATCTCTTTCAAATTAGCAATTAAATTGAAATAAATGCACTTTTGATATGATTTAAATGTCATTTGATTCTTTTTCAGAGCACTCATAAATATGATGATTTTATTTTCATGAGCTACAATTACGAATTCAAATAAATGAAAACTTATTTTTTTATTTTTTTCAAGTGACAAAGGAATACTGAACTAAGAATAATGGAGATTGATCCTTAAATTATTCTTTTAATTTTGAATTCATTCATTTTAGTGTATGTGTGAAAGTTATGTCTTACACTCAAACAGCAGAGTGATTTAGCAATTGGTGAATATGTTGGCACGGATTGACTATATACTTCACCTCAACTGACCACACGTTAGTGGTATTTTCTTCTGCATGGTTTGACCTTGACAACTCTCTTTTGTCATTGCAATAGCTCTGGTAAAAGTCATAAGGACATAGAAGCATCTTAAATGATGTTGCAATGAAACATTTGGGAGGATTATTTGCTTTTTTCGATCAGGTAACCTTGAGCATGGATGTCCATATTTTCCATCTTGTTTTGATGCATTGGTACTTCATTTCCTGCATAAGCTGGAAAGGCTGTGAGAGAATATTATGTCTAGGCCTGAGTATGATATTGCACCAGACCATTAGCAAAGAATCCTTCTATTATAATTCATGCCTGAAACAGTTCCTAGCACTCACTGAATGAATGAATTTGTAAAAAAAAAAAAAAATTACTATATATATGAAAAACTTTAAAAGCCATTCAGCTCAAGAACTATAATATATGTGTCACTATATGAGAAGTATATTGTTACTCACGTTATAATAACTTTTTGAAACACTTTTATATGCATAAGGCATTAGTGAAGGCATTGATGGCTACATTCAGAATGGCTACGTTTTAGTGATTCTTCAGAATCATAGCAAATGAACTCCTAATAGATAGCAAACAAAACAAAACCAAAAAGATAGGTGGTAATCCTTTATTAATTCCATAAATAATTACCTTGTTTTTCCTAAGTAATTGTATTATGTCTAAATTTTAAAGCCTGATCTGATGGATCTCTGACCATTTTTAACAGTAACCTTACATTTGTATAAATGTAATGAAAATACAACTGCTTGTTAAATTCCTCTTAGGTGTGTGATAGTCAATATAAGACACATGGGATTAAATAAATATGTACTAAGTCCTATTAATGAATTCCAACTAAATACCATTAGTTTCTTCTATTGTAATTAATCAGATATATTATTAGCATAAATACATATATAATTATGCATAGTTATATTTAATTATATAAATATATTTATACTGATAAAATGATACTTAGATTTACATTTTAATATCTTCATTTTTCTAATTCAAAATTCCAATAAGTGTTGGTTGGTGAGGTATAGAACACAGTCCATATATAATCAACATAAATACATTTTCTGTAACTTCTTTATTCCTGTTTTCTACAGGCTTCCTCTCTCCTTTCATTTGTTTTGCAATCATTTTTATGAAATTGGTAGCATTAATTTCCCTTTTTCTGCTTGGGCTTAAAATTCCCCGTACCTCTACTTATAGATTCCAAGTCCATAACCAGTTACCTTGGAAACTATTTAAAGAACATCTTCGCTTTACTATTTGTTTTATCAGATCATAAAACTGCCTTCTTTCTCCTTCATCTGCTGGTTCAAATAGCTCAGTGCTGTGGGAACTGATAAGCTCAGGGTTTATGCATTGTTAGATCTGTGTGTATACGTGCATGTGGGTGTTTGTGTTTTGTGAATGATTCATAAAAACTTAATCATAATGATTTTGTACATTGCTTCACACCATTATTATTGGGGGGGTATCTGTGTTACTAAAAACTGGATTCTGAGATAATTTCTTTTATGAATATTCTAACATCTGAATTCGTGGTATGTGGTATTTTACCAGTAAGATATATACAATATTAAAATAGTTTGCATTACACAGTTTGTTTCTGGTTATCTGTCACTGTAATCTTTTGTATGAGGCATTGCAGACTGAAATCACAGATTACAAAACAATGTAATAACAAAGAATAGAGGTTCTGGAGCTGTGCTACCAAAATTTGAATCCCATTTCTACCATATTACTAGCTATTTGATCTTGAATGAGTTACTTAATGCTTTGTAACTTACTACAAAATGGGGATAAGAAATGAACCCACCCTATAGAGTTAGTATGAGTTAACACTTGTAAGTACCTACGCTTATGCGTGTTATAGATCAAACCAACTGACTTGAAAAGAATTGATCTTAAACTCTAATTAAAACCTATGGTAATACATTGCTGATGATCTAAAGATAAATTTAATTTACAACTCTAAATTCATAATCTGGGTGTTAAAAGTCAATAAAATCCAATCCTGAACTGTATAAGTACCATACATTTATTTTTTAGCCCCAATTTCAAAGTATATTGAATTTATGTATATTTATAAAAGAACCTTAAGGAGCTTGTTAATTATTTTTGGATGTCCTTGAAAACATTCCATTTCTATTGCACACCTCAAAGCTTCTGTACATGAATACTTCACAGTGGTTTTGATGTTTTTAGATTCTTACTTTATCAAAGACGTTTACTAATTAAGTTAGAGTCTTGGAATATGTTATCTGCATTATGGATTGAGACATGCATGCTTGGATAGAACATTAGATTTTTAGTTTGTCGTATCACTTAGGATTTTTTTTTTTTTTTGATATCACATCTTCCAGTCAATTCATTTGGGAGAAGAAAGCAAATGAATTGCGAGTTGGAAAAATTAGTAGGTAATAAAGTTTGGGACTAGCAATGGTTTTGTCCAAATAAATAAAAAAAATTCAATTACCTTAAGAAAGTGCTTTTTATTTTATAAGAATTTGGAAGTCTTTATCACTTGTGCTACCTTAAAAAATTGCTTCACCTAAGGCTCAGCTTCCTCAGTATACCACAGGACTTGGAAAGTCTACGTTATAGGATAAAACATACCTGGCAGTTGTAATACAGAAGGCCACACTCATTGATGCATAATAAATGTTTGTGTGTGTGTGTGTGTGTGCTTGTTTTTTAAAGATTTTTATTTATTTGAGAGACAGGATTAGAGAGAGAGAAGGCACCAAGGAGAGGAGGGGCAGAAAGAGAGGGAGAAACAGACTCCTTGCTAAGCAGGGAGCCTGTTGCATAGAATCAATCCCATGACCCTGGGATCATGACTGAAGGCAGATGCTTAACCCACTGAGCCACCCAGGCGCCCCCACAATAAATGTTAAGTTCGTTAGTAGAAATAATGCAATTTAAAGAAAAAAAGCATTTAGCATGTTAGGGCATTTTAATAATATTAGATTGTAAAAGCAGGCATTTACTAAATATGATTACAGAAGACAAAGGATTTAATACAGTCTTAGAGTTTGCTTCATGAATGTTCCTGAGTCATTAAAAGAAATGTGAAATTGACTTAAGGAAATAAACCATTTTCCAAGAACATTCTCCTAAATATATATTTGTTCTTCTGTATATTTGTCATATATAGATATAATAGGAACCTATTACCTTTCATTTTAATGTGTATAGTACATTAAGCAATGGCAATATTTTAATTATATGGAGTCACCAACATGTGAAATTCCTTTTATTTGGAGGAGCGGTTTATTTCTGCCACTCAAATATGGCAGTGAGTGTTCACTGTTTTATTTTATTCAGTGAGTGTTCATGGTACACCAGGCACCATGTTAGGCACTTTTTATGCATTTTTGTTGTATAATCCTCACAACCAAGCTATGATCTGGATGTTCCTCTTATCCACAGATAAAAGTAAAGCAATTAAAATTTCTGGAATCAAAAGTCTTGCTGAAAGTCAGGTAGATGTAAAGTGCCAGAGCCAAGATTTTGATTTATAGTTTAAAGATAATGTATTTAGTATAAATATAAATCTATTTATATATACAAAAATTATAATTACTAGTAGATTTATTTTTAGTATAAATATATTTAATATAATATATGCCACACTTACATAAATAATTTTATATCTATTAGTGGAAAGTATGCTGCTTTTGAATTTGTAAAAAGGTAAAATCTGTTTCCAGTTAAATCAGTTATAGTTGGGTTATTGTATAGTATATTCACACTATTTGCAATAATTAGAGATTTTTTTTGTGCAGGTGTCCTTAAAATTAATAGTGTTAATATTTATGCTAATTGAGATAAATATAAAGAAGATCAGTCAGTTGCAGAAATCAGCTGTAAACAGCTTTTACACAGAGATGCAGAATGTTGTTCCTAAGGAAATACACAGTTACATGACCTCAGATTAGTCTCTTTCCTATTATTTGATTTTTTTTTGAATAAATAGATTGCTCTATGTTCTCAAAGTAAAAGGGGTGATACATTCTAATGTTGCTGTAGCATTTGAAATGGTGTAGATAAAAGCCTATTTAGGGGGGCATAAGATCACCATAAGTCTCTTGTCAGTTTCCAATGAATTCATACATATCAAAAGGACTCAAAGAAAAATAACAAAGAGGAAAGATAATGAGCCCGTCAAAGCAAATGCTTAATGCAGCTCCACTTTGGTATTAATCATACTCTATGTGGGTGAGGGTCAAAGCAGTTGAGGTCAATAGAGAGGATTTTGGTAAAGGCAAAAAGAAAAACTAAGCTAGTGATTTCAGACAGATTGAAATTTTAAAAGTGAGACATAAAGGTCACAAAATCAGATTCAGTTTGCAGAAGCACAGTGGGCAAGTTTTAATGACTTCCAAGCAGAGCTTTTTAAGAAAAGCACTCAAGTTTGAACTATTCACACACACTAAACTTTTTTTTAATCAACAGGAAGAGATGGGATATTGTAAAGATTAAATGAAATTATAAAAGTTGCTTTTATTGAGGGAATGCTACTACTTTGGATAATTAAAATAGCTTCTTTTAAAAAAAGGATTTAAAATGTGTGCAGGTTTTACTCAGCAAATATAACTTAGATATTGCTGTATATCACAGAGGAGCAATATGTATATATGTGTGCATTTATAATTTTAAATATATATATATATATATATATAATACTTTCCATAGCTAGATATAGGTACTTTTCATTTTTATTTGGATTTTTAAATATTTCCATAAATTTTATCCTTGAGCTTCCTAAATCCCTTTTTTGACAAGTGCTGAATGAGAGAGCCAGTGAAATTCATTCACTAACCTCATCCAATTCATGAAACCATGTGTGTTCTACATTTAAAGACAAGAAAGCCAGAGGACCAGAGGACCAGGAGGGAAACAGAAACAGGGAATACAAAATCTTATTGTGTATAATACAAATAGTCTCTTGTTAATTCCCTCTTGATCAGTAAGTCCTGTTTTTCTCAGGATTTTTCAAATGTATTTACTATTATCTAATTTGTTTATTGAAAGCTTACCTGATAAGATATCTTTCAAGAAATAGAGGAATCCAAGACCATAAGATACATATACTATACTTTATGATCTAAGGTGATTTTCATAAGTAGCCATAAATTTGGACATTTGGGTATCTAGAATAAAATAGCCCTATGTAAATTTGTACTTAAAGGTTAATACATAGTTCTGTGCTAAAATAGCTTTCACAATTCCTGTCTTTTTCCTTTAGCAAAGGGAGCACATTTATATATCTATAAATTGATAATATTTCTCCTTTTTATTTTATTTTTAGTATTTTTTGAACTATAATTGAATCTATTGATACTGACATTATGTTTGGATCATATTGGTCACCACTATATAGACATTTATTGTCTTATTTTACCAAGCTAATGTTGCAATCTGTACATCACCATGCCAACCAATTAGTTCAATCAAGCATCCTGGAGTATTCTAGTATTCTATTGGACTTTCTGCCTATAGTCATTCTCAACTTCTCAGTGATCTCAGGTTCAATATCCAGTTTTTACATTTAATTATATTTCTAGCCTCAATTTTTGCTTTTGCATTTTTAGTGCATAATATTTTACATAGTCGTGCTTATTAGATAAAATAACTCAATGTAAAGTGTCTTAGTCTACTTCATGCATATGTACAGTTTTTAAATAATACTAATGAAATATCCATTGTTCTCTTGTTTCAAAATCACACAAAATAACAGTTAAAGTGAACCAATATTTTTAATACATTTTTGGTTTACTTGGAACATAGAAAGGGCTCAATATATATTAAATCTTCAAAGTACTCTTGAAAATTAGACACAGTAGGAATAAATATTCTAATTTGTAGAGGGGTAACTATGATAAAGCGACTTGCCCAATATTTCTTCCCTAGTGAATGATAAACTAGTAATGCCATTTGGCTCTCCTGGCCATAAATCCATCATTTTTTATTTCCATTAGATACAAGATATACATAAACCACAATTTTTCCAGGAAAGTCTCACTTAGTACCTGGTATCCTGAACTTATCATTAATTCTGCCTTTATTATTCTCTCTCTCTAAATGATACAGTCACCATATTTATGGCTCACAGTGAGAAATAAGGAAAAAAATTAGAAATAGGCTGTATCGAAGATAAGATATTTTTATGCCAATGTTGATAAGATCATATTTGTTTATGGCATTAATGATGTAATAATCTTATTTAAAGGACTCATAGTATAGAGCACTTACCATATAAACACATTACTATTGTGATACATATCCTTATTTTTTTTTTTTTACATATCCTTATTTTATCTATTATTTGGAAATGAGATTGTATCTATAAGTATTCTCTAAACAATTTAAAGATGTTATATGTGAAAGTAGACCCATGCTGGATCCAAACTAGTCAAGTTTAACGTGCCACCCAGCAGATAGGATGGGGAATTTGAATCACTTGCTTTCTAACTGAGTGAGGTTGAGTGAAGTGAGAGAGACTACTTCTGATTAATCAGAATGCAAGTCTGACTAGAAGAACACAAGTTATAATGGGCATTAATCTATGTTCCCTATATAAACTGATAACTAACAAAATAATTAACATTTTTCATTTTCTTTGATCTAGTAACTTTAAAATTGGTGGTGAGAAAACAGTGTATTTTGACAGATGCTTATTTTCTGTTGTACTTCACATATTTCTCTTCACAAATGAACTCTTGATTTAATGATTTTGGTTTTTTTTTATATAGTTCCAAAAATCTATTTTGTTTAGAAAGTTATGATTATTGTTACTGTTCCATAGCAAATAGCAGACCGATTTAAGGCTTCTGATTATCTTTTCAAAATAGGTCATTTAAAAAACCTGTTAACAAATCTGAAGAGATTTGACAGATTAAGATATATTGCAATTTATTAAGCACACAATATACTATGCATATGATATATATGTGAGATATGAGAGGAGTCTGTGAGTGTGTGTGTGTGCGTGTGTGTGTGTGCATGAAGAGAACATAACCCTTCCAAAGAACCTAGAGAAAATTGCTCCTGACAGTATTATTATGGAAAGCACAGGACAAGAATGAAAAAATCTATGAACACATCTACTCACAAAATCATTTAAATAAGTTTGGTTTAAAACAAGACACTAACATGGCTATTGTTTTATATCATCCCAGATAACAATTTTGGCTTAAGATTTATACATCTATTTAGATAAATTGGTAGTATGTTTAAATTGGACTTATTATTTTTAAAGATTTTATTTATTCATAAGAGGCACAGAGAGAGAGGCAGAGACATAGGCAGAGGAGATGCAGGCTCCATGCAGGGAGTCCGACATGGGACTCGATCCCCAGACTCCAGGATCACGCCCTGGGCCGAAGGCAGACACTAACCACTGAGCCACCCAGGCGTCCCTAAATTGGAGTTATTTTAAGGAGATATGAACTATAGGGTCCGTGTAGCATTACTGAATGTGACTGGAGTGAAAAATTTTTTTAAGATATTATTTATTTGTTTGAGACAGATAGAGCACTAGAGAGACAGAGCAAGCACCAGTCGGGGCAGAGGGAGCTGGAAGCCCAAAGTGGGGCTCAATCCCAGAACCCTGGGATCGTGACCTGAGCCAAATAACCGACTGAGCCACCCAGGAGCCCCTGGAGTAAAAATTTATAATGAGCTACTTGAATAAATTTTTTCAGCATTGATTCCCTCAACTATTATTGGAGATTCTACTGTATATAATACTATAATACTACTTGATCCATTGTGTTCTTAAAATTACTGGAAATTTCCCACTGTGTGGAAGCTCAAAATCCAGTATAATAGAGGCAGTGAGAAGTTTGGTAAAATTATTTTAAAAAATTGTTCTCATTCTCTCCTTTTTATTACATTAGATTTTCTATCAAGAGGGGTCATTATAGTTTGAAGGAAAATGCTTGACAACAGAGTAAGTAAGGCTGAATATTTCAAATGGTGAAAAGTAATTTTTTACAACAACTACAATCAGGTTTCTTTCTTTCTTATTGTGTTTGATAATTATGGTCCAGTTATTCACTAGTTATTTTTATATGCAGCCAAAAAATGTCAAAAAATGCTGTTTCCATTAAAGATCTTTCAGCAGGACAATCTTCATGTGCAGGATGTGCACAAAGCTATTTTCATTTACTTTGAGTGTTAACTTGACAGCACTATTTTTTTGTAATTGCCAATATAAAATGGAGCCTCACCAGTGACAAGAAAGAGGTTATTATTGCTGAAGATTAGGCATCGTAATTTGCATCTGCTTATGCCCTCATGAGAATGCCCTTGCTTCAGAAAGCAGACAGAGAGGAACAGAGTATTTTCATTGGCCCTACCGTTCTTTCTGTTACGTGGATGTTTCCCCACAGATCTTTGCCCCTTCCGCTTATTCATCAAGGCAGGCCCATGGATTTTTTGCATGGAATCACTATTTAGAAACTCAGTTTCCTCCACCATTGGCCTGTTTTGATGAGTGCTCCCAATGGTAGATCCCTCAATTTTTCAAATAACTTGAATTATTTTAAGCCCTGGATTTTACTCTGTTAAAAACTATTATTAGATATATTTTTGTGTGTTGATATTTGAGCTCCATTTAAAAATGCTCAGCACAGTCAATTGTGCTTTTTTTCCATACTATTTTATAGAAATGTTAATCGCTTTCTAAAATTATTTGTAGTTCCATTCTTTTATCTATGTAAAAAGCAAGAATTCTAAAGGAAAACTATCCCAAACAACTAAGGTAAAGAGTAGTTTACTTTGTTTTGTTTCTTTTATGTAGAAGCATGGTGAGTTGGGTTAATCTCATTCCTTGGTTACACTATCATTATGCGGTGCAAGGCCCCTATTTTATTTTAGTATTTTCAAAATATTTTTAGAACTTGATTTTGTTACCCTTTTAGCCCCACTGAATCCTAAGCCCCCTTCTTTTCTTATTCTTCCCATAACAAGCCTACCAATGTATATAATGTATATCTTTAACTATGGCCATATCCTTAAAAGATATATGATGTATTTAAAAATATTTCTTTAAAATTTTTTTTCTTTAAAATTTTTGATATGTGCATTTTAAAATTTTATATTTTAAATTTATATCTACCTTTTTGTCTAATTTTCCATTCAATATGATTCTTAATTGTTTCTAATTTCTACACAATATTTCATAGTATATGTCCATCACATGTTGCTTATTCTTCTGCTAGTGATAGAAGCTACATTGTCTTCAAACTATATTGCTATCACAAACTTTTCTTCATTAATCGTCTTTATACACTGATAGATTTATGTATCTATCCTGACTGATTTATAGTGCCAGTTATATTAAGTATCAAAGTATCTGTCTGTCTCTCTTTCTATCTCTATCTATCCATCTATCATCTATTATCTGTGTCATCCAGCAGATTTATTTCTGAAGTTTTAATTATATTCCATTGATCTTTTGATCTTTTACTCCCAACTTATTTTTGCTAATATATATTAATAATATGATGAGCCTATGAACAAGACAGGTTTGAACTCTGTGGATCCGCTTAAACGCAGATTTTTTTCATAGGTACAGTACAGTATTATAAATGTATTTTCTCTTCTGTATGATTTTCTTTTTTTTTAAGATTTATTTATTTTAGATACATAGAGATTGAGAGCAGGAGGTGGGGCAGAGGGAGAGGGGGAATCCTCAAGCAGATTCCCTGCTACCTGTGGAGCCCAACATGAGGCTCAATCTCACAACTCTGAGATCATGACCTGGGCTGAAATCAAGAGTTAGATGCTTAACTAACTGAGCCACCCAGACACTCCATTCCTTATGATTTTTTAATGACATATTCTTTTCTCTATCTTAATTTTCATAAAAAACAGTATGTAAAACATAAAACATACAAAATATGTGCTAATTGACTATTGGAAAGCTTCTAGTCAATAGTAGACTATTAAGTTTTGGGGGAGTCAAAAGTTATGCGTGGATTTTTTACTGCAAGGGAGTCAGAGTCCCTAACTCCCACATTGCTTAATGTTCAACTGTATATACAAATGTTTGATAGGGTAAATAATTTCTTGTTTCTTTTTAAAAATTAGCCTTTAAATGGTAGTTATTATGATACATAAACTTTGGAATAAGTCTGCTGAAGAAATAAAATAAATCTGCCTGATTTTATCCTTATTGAACTATTGAAATACAAAAAACTGTGTGTGTTTAAAATGTAAATTTGGTATTTTTGACATATGAATATATTCATGATACAATACCACAGTTAACATAGAAGGTATGTATCACTTACCAAAGTTTCCCTGTTCCCCTTGATAATTTATTCTCCCTAACTCTCCTCAACTCCTTCCCTAACTCCTGGATACTACTGATCTACTTTCTTTCAATATAGATTAGTTGTATTTTCTAGAATTTTATGTAAATGTAATTGAGAGTATGTGCTCTTTTGTAGTCTTCTTGAATTCTGCATAATTACTTTGAGATTCACCCATATTGTTTTCTCCGGCTCTGTGACTTGTCTTTTTATACATGTACAAGTGGTGCTCAAGTAGCAGAAGTAATTAATTTTAGTAAAATCTGATTTTTTTCTTGGATGGGTTGTGTTTTTGGTGTTCTTTTAAATAAAATCACTAAATTTTTCTCCTATGTCTTCTTCCAGAAGATTTTCTAGGGTTAGGCTTAATAGTAAATCTATGATTCATTTTGGTTAATTTTTGTACATGGTAGAAGATATGCCATGTCAATGTTTGTTTTTGTTTCTGCAGATGAATATTCAATGATTTCATCACCATTTATTGAAAAATCTATTCTTTCTTTCACTGAACTTCCTTTGTACTCAGTCTAAAAATCAATTGGCCATATATGTTAGATTTTTTTTCTGTACTTTCCAGTCTGTTCCATTGTTTACTTGTCTGCGCCAATGCTACACGCTCATGATCACCTTAGGTTTAAAATAAATCTTAAAATCAGGTAATGTAAGTCCTCCAACTTTGTTCTTTTTCAAAGCTCCTTTGACTATTCTAGTCCCTTACATTTATATGTGAATTTTAGGATTAGCATGTCAAATGCTACAAAAATGCTTACTGATAATTTCTTTGGGATCACATTGAATCTATAGATGATTTGGTAGGGAATAGAAAGAATTGATGTCAAAATATTGAGACTTTTGGTAAAAACAGTATATTTCCCCATTTATTAATGTTTTACTTAATTTCTCTCAGCAATGCTTTTTAGTTTTAGTGTATGGATCTTGTATACATTTTGTCAAAATTATCCCTAATATCTCACGATTTTGATACTGTTGCAAAGAGTACTTAAAAAAAATATTTCCCATTGCTAGCATATAGAAACAAAACTGATTATTTTATAGCCTTTGTGCATTCTAAGATATTTACTAAATTCACTTATCAATTCTAGTATATTGAAAATTTCCTTGAAGGTCACACTCCCTTAAATGTGGTACAGCCTATGAGATTTTGTAGAAATGCATGATTTTAATTCTTTGGGTAGAGTGGGGTGATCAGAAAATATATTTTAAGAAGGTTATTGAAAAGAAAAAAAATTGGAGGAAACTAGATCACTTTAAGAATTCTTAATGTGAGTTTGAGTGAGAGGTAATAAGATCCTGAAATACAGTAACATTCAGGAATAGATAAGGGAAAGGTAAATGACAGAAACATTTAGAAACAGAGTTTACAATCTGTTAGAATGTTATTTTCTTGACGTCTCCTCTCTGTGGCTCTATACCTTCTACTTTGTATTACCAACATTTGCATTCCAACATTTGTGTTCCTGTTAGAATCTAAGCTGCATGGAGGCAGAACATTGTATCACTTTTGTTTGTTTGTTGGTTGGTTTTTCTCACAGAAAATAGCATGAAAAATTTTATAAAAAATATTGTTATGAAACTGTAAAAATTAAATTGTATCAAAATGGATGGAATTCACAATTTTGCTTCTAGGTAATAGGGAGAAAAGTAGAAAGAGGTAATACCATTTATATAAATATAAGTTGGAAACAAAATTTTTGTGGAGTAGATGGATTCACTCTGAGCCAATTCAAGTTTAAGAGGCTGGAATTACAAGTAGATGGCAATGTTAAATAAATTAACAACATGTTTTGTTGCCTCCTAAGGGAGACCTGGATGAGAGAATTCCATTAGCATATTATCGTCCAAATTTTAAGTTAGTAATTTCATTAAAGGTGAAGTCAAGAGGAAAAAGGAAAAGGCAGAACTTCAGAGAAATCAAATTTTAGAAGGTAGGAAAGAAAAGGGGCACATGGGATTCCTGGGTGGCTCAGTGGTTGAGCGTCAGCCGTCAGGTCAGGGCATGACCTAGGGTGCAGGATCGAATCCCACATCGGGCTCCCTGCATGGAGCCTGCTTCTCCCTCTGCCTGTGTCTCTGTCTCTCTCTTGTTGCTCATGAATAAATAAATAAAATCTTAAAAAAAAAAAAAAGAAAAGGGGCACTTGGGTATCTCAGTCAGTTAAGGGTCTGACTCTTGTTTTGGGCTCAGGTCATGATCTCAGGGTCGTGAGATGGAGCCCTGTGTTGGGCTTGAGATTCTCTCTTTCCCTCTGCCCCGCCTCCTGCTCATATGTTTTTCAATAAATAAGTAAATAAATAAGTAAATAAGTAAGTAAATAAATAAATAAAATCTGAAGAAGAAGAAGAAGGAGGAGGAGGAGGAGGAGAAGAAGATGGGGGAGAAGAAGAAGAAGGAGAAGGAGGAGGAGGAGGAGGAGGAGGAGAAGAAGATGGGGGAGAAGAAGAAGAAGGAGAAGGAGGAGGAGGAGATGGAGGAGGAGGAAAAGGAGGAGGAAGAAAAAAAAAAAGACACCTTAAAATGGATTAGAAAGGTGGAACCAGGAAGGTAAAGTGTTGTATAATGCCAGAGTGAAGAGTGTACGTGTCAAGAAGACACAGTAAAGTTGTGAGAAAACTATTTTTTCTGTGGTTTTAAAGGTTCAATGTGCAAAAAGGAAGCAGTCATTTGAAAGGTAGAGATGGAAAAGACAAGGAAGAGAAAGCATACTCTTGGGAATGAAGACTTGGAGAGGCAGAAGAACCATGATCAAGCAACAGCACAGCAGGATAAAACACACAGGAGGCAATAATTCTGATAATATACAAGGTGGACATAAGGAATTTGAAACTGGCTTAAATGGCTTCAATGAGGTTGGAGGCAAGCCCATCTGATGACAGAGAACAAGTAATAAAATACATCAGAAAAACTAATTCTCAACTAATGTAAGTTATGGAAGAGTAGGTTTAGATCAGATTGTTTAAAATTGACCTCACAAGTGATTATTTGTTTAAATTAATTAAAATAGTGTGACTATTTTGAAGAATTTGTATCTAAAAAATTTTTATATCGGTTTTTGTTTTGATTATTTCACAATCATGTAGCTGTGTACTCTATGTTCCCTAAACACACACACACACAAAGAAAAACATTTGGCAGATTCAACTAATGAAATCTGTTTGTGTGTGTCTCTGTGTGTGGTTTTGTAGCATGGACTTACTTTTGTTTGACCCATTTTGAACAGTGTCCCTCTTTACTTTCATTGAAACGGTTATTTCTGGCAGGACTTTTATCTAAACTCCAAGTTTATTCCATCTCTGCTTATAGTTGTTTAAATTTAAGGGATTGTGTGCATCTACAGAAACTGCAATTCTATAATTCTGTACTATTGCTATTCCTAGCTTGCTACAGCTTAGGTCAATGTGATTTTTTAAAAAATAGATAAAGTTCTTGATTTATTTACCTTTCACTCTCTGTGAAATGCCTTCAACAGACTTTGTTAAAAAGAAGAAAGCTCTCTCTCTCTCTCTCTTTTAAAGATTTTATTTATTCATTCATGAGAGACACAGAGAGAGGTAGAGACACAGGCAGAGGGAGAAGCAGACTCCATGCAGGGAGCCCAGTATGGGACTCGATCCTGGGACTCCAGGATCATGCCCTGGGCCAAAGGGAGGTGCAAAACCACTGAGCCACCCAAGATCCCTGAGAAAGCTCTCTTTCCCCAAGTGGCAGCAAACGTTACAGATCGACAAAGCCTTTGAATGGAAGACAAGGCCTTCAGACTATTACCTAAAACATCATATACAGAAAAGTTCCTAAGTGTTTGATGTCATAAGTTTCTTTGTTGAATTAACGAGTATCTCTTGCCCACATATCCCCATTTCTGGCTTCACTTCCCGAACTTCTTTTAATGTCTGCTATGTATTGCCTACATGGACACACTGAAGAACACTGAATACTATTTTAGGTAGAGAATGATATCCTAGAGTGTCAGATGCCTGTCAAAAAGTTGCATGCAATCTCTGAAGGGAAAATGACTAAAAATCATTACTTTATTTTGGAGACTTTGGAAATCATGAAATGTAAAAATTAGACATATTTGCTCAACTAGAGTGCAATAAATAACTACAACTTCATGACAATTAAGCAATATTTTTTAAATGACATGGTTGGTAGGAAAGAATTTGAAGAAGACTTTATTTCAATTGATTATTTAAATAAGAATGCAGCTTCTCTTCTAAAAGTAAGCAACACTTTTAAAAATAATCTGTGAGGCATTCTAATGGTATTTTTTTTGTTGCTTGTAATAAATTTCAAATATTTTGTTTTTTTTCTTATAAAAGGATTTTAAGAAATCATTTTATATGCTTTTCAGTTAATTACCTAAATTTTTTAAAGCAAATAAAATTTGACTTGGCTTCATTTAAATAGATTATTTGTTAGTAGCCCTGACTTAGGCAAATTAATTGGTTTTTCTAGCAGTTCTGCTTACTTTTATCAAGTCAAAAAGATGCTATCAGCCAATATTTAGGGCTGAAGTTAGTCAAACTGCCATCTCAGAACTTGTGTTTACCATCTGGTTTGATGCTTTCTTGACATAATATCTTTTTGATGGATGGTGTAACAGGAAACACTCCATCAGCAAAGAGCGTTCCTCAACATCTGCGACTTTTTTTAGAATCAACAACAGGATTCTGGTGAAGGAGCTGTAACACCTACCTCAGAAAGCGCTAACTTAGTGCTAACTGGAAAGCACACTGCGTCTTCTCATGGCTATCACACTGGCCCCGAATAACATTCTTCCTCAGGTGCCTGCATTTCATCTGGGTGGGTTCAAATCCCTCTCTGCCACCCTGAAATGGATGCAGTTACTTCTCAAATGTAGGCATTTACTCTTTAGCTTTCCTAACTGTGTGAGGGGCACCAGCTTTGTGTGTTAACTGATGATTGGGATTTGGATCAATCTCTTCAAGTTGATGCCTCTTAACCAGTTTGGGGTTATGAGGTACATGTCATGCACACATCCCCACCTGAACCAAGGCAAGAGTGTTGAGAATCACAGCCAGAGAACGGCTCTTTCTTAAACTGTCTTTAAAATATCCATTCTTATCTTTTTATATCCCCTTGTAGATCAATCATCAATTGCTTCTAGATCACCTGTGAAATGTCTTCACGATTGTCTATTTTACACTTAGTATCTTATGTCAATTTTTTCTTGGCTCTTCAAGAGAAGTGTCCAGTTTAACGTTATGTTACCCACACATTTGTTAAAGAGATTACAGGCTAATCTGCTTTTTATATAAACATACTTTTTGCTAGATAAATACAATGTTTATAATAAAAAGATTTTAGGTTAATAAGACTACATTGTGTACAAATTTGGTAAATTATGTACAGGAAATGAATACCATCACACTAAGGAAAGACCTCAGGAGACTGCCTTTGTGATGTGACTACTAAGAAAATTTTTATTTTTTTATTATTTATTTATAGATTTTATTTATTTATTCATAAGAGACACAGAGAGAGAGGCAGAGACATAGGCAGAGGGGGAAGCAGGCTCCATGCAGGAAGCCTGATGTGGGACTCGATCCTGGGACCCCAGAATCCTGCCCTGAGCTGAGGGCATACACTCAACCTGCTGAGCCACCAGGCGTTCCTGCTAAAAAATTTTTTAGAGCTTACATTTTAGAAATGGTTTTAGGATACACTTACATACAACACAAGAAAACTCACTCCTTTTTTTTTTTTTTTTTTTTTTTTTGGCTTACAGATACATTATTTTACTCCAAATCCTTTGATTTATTTTCAAAAGGAAAATTTACCCTAATATGATTAAAATTGTGAATAAAAAGGATAGTCAAAATAATATAACATCTTAAGGCAATTCTAGAAAAAGAATTTTTTTTTTAAAATGCAGCAAATTTAAAATGAAGTGACGGTTTTAAGGATGAAACAATGATTTGCCTGTGAATTTGACAATATTCATATAAAAAGGTATTGTTTCATTTTCTCTTTACAGAGAACTATACACTTTCTGGACATGGTCCCAAGCAGTCACATGAGAGTTTAGAATATAACGAAAACATTTTAGTGAAAAGATTAATGCTTTCTAAAAAAGACCTCTACTTTTTTGTCCGTTATCTTAGGAAGGATAGAAAATCTGGCAGGTAAAGATAGCTAACTAAATAGTAAGAGTTTTTTTTTTTCTTTTTTAATAGTAAGAGTTTAAAGCATATTGTATGATAGTCTTAAGTCCAGTTATTGTTATTGTTTCCCTGGCTACTAAGTATCAAAGTAGAGAAGTACTTTGTTTTCATAGAATTCCTAAATGAGTGAGTGCCAAATTGTTGTTACATATACTGAGCTCTATACTCTTTACAGGATGAAGGATTATGCAAATACATTAGAAATAAAAAGTTCATCTATGTTACATTTATTGAGTTTCAGTTTCTTTTCAGATAATTTTATTTATAATGTAATTTTTACTAATGCTATTCATTAGCTTTCAGTTATGAATTTGTTCACTTATGCTTTTATAGAATTATAATATTCATTAATAATAGTGGAGGTGATGACCTAGGGTTTTGCTATTTTAACTTTTTAGAGATTTATTGGTATTTTTACTCATATTCCTAGGTTAGTTTTATTTTTTTCATTTTCCACCATATTTGTAGTTGTTTCTTTTATTTAACTAAATTCATCAATATCTAATTTAATGCATTTTGAGTCACAACAGAGCTCCCATCAGATTGAGAAAGTTGAATTATGGTTATAATTTTTTTAAGTGACCTTGAAAGTTCAACCCAATCTCAAATGTTTTTTGAATTGCAAAAAGGTAATTTTGTGAGGTAAGTAGTTTGTGGTTTAAAAAGAAGATTATGCCTTTTTCATTTGTTTCAACCACAATATGGCCAGGCTGATGCTGACACATTTAAAGATGAAAGTTAGGCTATGAGTACGTCAGGAAATTATCTTGTTTTTTTCCAAGTATAGGTCGATTTAGATATTCATCCAAGTAATTCTTACTGTTTTTTACATTCATTGGCATTGTCAAGAATAATTCTCCTCATTGGGCTCTACCTCTTACTATGTGATCTTTGATAAGTCAGTTTTCTCAGCTTTAATTGGAGTTAAATAGTATCCTTCTTATTGTACTATTGTGAGGATGAAGAGAAAGAGAAAGGAAGAGAGAAAGAGAAAAGAAATTCTCTTTTCTAGTTTGTAAAATGGATCTTTCATTTCATTTTCCTTTATTTTTGTTCTGGTTATAATTTGACAAATTGCTTATCACTTAGCTAGGTAACATTTTTAAAATAAAGGCCTTTAAAGCATTATAAAAAGCTTTACGTACTTTGTTAACAAATTAGAGGGAAGATGGATTTTTCATCCTAAAATTTGATAAAATTGGCTGATTAAATAAGAACACATGCATATATTTACAGAACCATACTTCAGAAGCTTTGTTTATTTGTTTTAAGATTTATTTATTTATTTATTTATTTATTTATTTATTTATTTAAGAGAGGGAGAGAGCATGAGCAGGGGGAGGGGCAGATGGACAAGCAGATCCCCGTTGAGCATGGAGCCTCACATGGGGCTCAAACCTATGGCCCTGAGACCATGATCTGAACTGAAGTCAGACACCCACCCAACTGTGCCAACCCTGTTTCATGGATTTTTTTTAAAATACAATTTACTTTGTACTTTTAGAATTTATTCTAAAAATGCAGACAGTCCATCTGGAAAAATTGAAAGTTCAATGCATTACATAGAAGGTTATCTATGACTCAATGAAGTTCAAGGCTGGACCTATTTGGAAAATATCATAGGTACTGGTATAAAAGCTTTCATTTGATTTACTCTTCTTGAGTGACTGTGGTGTAGAGAGAGATCTGGCATAGAAATCCCTATTCTGGAAACTACTGACCAAAAATAAAGCCTAAGTTTTTGCACATTGGAACAAAATGGAATCAGACCTATAGTCACCCAAATATAGGATTCTAATTCACAGATGGAAGCTATTTTTTAAGTAGGTGCCAAGTTGAATACCTGTATAGAAGAAGAAACAAAATTAAATGCCAATATGATTGAGGCAGTACATCAGAGACAACACAAAGACTATTGTTTACCAAATTGTAATGATCATTGGACAACAGAAAGTGAATACTAATTAAAGGCATAGCCACATATAACCTAACTATTTCCACTCTATGGTTCAGATGGGAGAAGATTCTAGTAGTCTAGTTTGTGTCAAAAGAAAAGATAAAGTCATGGGGAAAGTAATTTTAGTTAAATACAGAAGTGTTAATAGTAAAATGCATGGAGATTGTTTCTCTTACTGTCTTTGGTGGATAAGAGTGTAAAGTGATAAGCCATATAACTGTATCTCCACTTTGCCTTACCTGTTCTTATTGGCATTGCTGCCTTGGAGAAACCCTATTCTGTCAAAAGGTGGATATTTTCTAATGTTCCTTATAAATTGGCCTGGGATTAGATTAGTTTTAGCCTCTAGCTTCTTAAAATAGTCTCCATGCACTCTCCAGTGGATTTTATCCTGCTCAGGGGATATAAAGGGAGTTGAACAGGTTGTCAACATATCATGCACACACTGACACACCCACTCACACACCCAAACTATTCTTACCATGTTCTTAAGATTAAATTTAGTTTTACTTAGGAATCACTTAACACATACTAGGAATGATCATTTTTGGAAGTAACTTCAGAGGATGGTTTTAAAAGCTATCATTTCAGTTGTACTATGCATATAATTCTGGGGTTTGTTTTTGGTTTTGATATTTCTACTGGATTTTTTTCCTTTGGTATTTCTTTAGGTTTCATTATGTATTTTATTCTTCAGCATAAGTGTTTAGGGCATTTCTTTCTAATCTTCTATTTACTCTGTTAGCCAGAATCCATTGTTTTGTATCTATTTTACTATTTTACTTCATCTTATAGTAGTTATTTTGGAAAGTATATTTTGACCTATTCCTAAATCACTGCCTTCAATAATACCAAAGACTAATTACAGAAAAGCAATTTCAGCAAAACTGTGCCTACTATTATAACTCACAGAAACTTGCTTTAGCATCTAAGTTAAGAATCTACCTTAAACTTTGGACTAGATGGTTAATTACCCTCATCTCACTTTGCTCATTTTTGTGATGGATATCACAAAACATATCTCACAGGAATATGAGAATTTAAATAACATAGTTTTCTTAAAATGCTTAACATAGCATTTTGTGTATAAGTTTTGAATTAAAAGTTTTAGGAAAAGCAGCTAAGAATATATGATGTATATATTATTATAAGTAGCAATATTACCCAAGTCTTCCTCTAATGGATTCCAATGGTAATTAGTCTATTATTTAAATTTATCTGCATGAAATGAGATTTAATAAATTCTCACCATTGATCTGCATATTTCCTTCAGCTATTCTATAATATCTACATGTAATTAATAACTTTCAGAATTTACAAAATTAAATTTTAGAATTAATAAAATTATATTATTGAATTTTTCCCTAGGATTCATTTTTAATGAGTTTCATAGCTAATTGTATCATTTCATTAGTGCATTCAATTCATTCTTTCAAATAGTTATGGAAGTGTCTTTCTGTCAGTACCTGTAGTAAGTAAAAAGATACACCTAGATAGCATAACTCAGTAAGAGTCATGAAGAGTACAGAAACTAACCAAATAATCACTAAATAGAATGTATAATTAAAATCTACAAATGTTGCCTTCAATGTATCATGAGAACACAGAGTTAGTCTAGAAAGGCACAGGGAGCTTACCAGTTGAATCAGCCCTATTGAGAATTCACCAAAAGCTCCATTAACAACTTCTTTGGGGGATCCCTGGGTGGCGCAGTGGTTTGGCGCCTGCCTTTGGCCCAGGGCGCGATCCTGGAGACCCGGGATCGAATCCCACGTCGGGCTCCCGGTGCATGGAGCCTGCTTCTCCCTCTGCCTGTGTCTCTGCCTCTCTATCTCTCTGTAACTATCATAAATAAATAAAAATTTAAAAAAAATTAAAAAAAAAAAAACAACTTCTTTGGGTCATATGGCTAACTTGCAATGAACAAGAGGGTAGGATATGTATATTCTGTAAGAAAGAAATTTGTTAGAAAGCAGTAAAGAGAAAACATGTAGATTACTAGTTTTGCCTGTTAGAGTTTTGTAGCTTGGGTTATTATTAGCTTTCAGCTTGGGAGTAACATAGAGCCTTATTGGTGAATTAATAAAGTGTGAGTTGACATGACCAAGTTTGAGATTTAGAAAGACCATTCTGGCTCAGTATAGAGAATAGGCTGAAAGGGGCAGCAGTAGATGTGAACAGAGCTGTTGGGAGAGGATCTCAGGAACGCAGGAATAGTTAAAAGCATTACATGTTGGTGGGTGACAGGTAACCTGAAAGCAACAACAACAAAATTCATCTAAATTTAAAAATATGGAGGTCATTAGTATATTTCATCAGATTTATTAAAAGAATGTGACTGGAAGACAAAATAAAGTGGGTAGAGGACTAGGTTGGAAATACAGAAATGTAATAATGAAGACAAATCTATTGTAAAGAGGAGGAAAGGGAAAGTATGGTAACTGTCTGGTGAAAGAATGTCAACTAGACAAGGGGAAGTTAAGATCCAAAAGACTCAACCATGCTTAAATGTTGTCAGTTAAAGGGGGAGTGAAGTGAGAAAAATAATTATGTGAGATTCCTGAAAAAGACAAAAGGGTGTGGTGGAATCCAAACCACAGATGAAGGATTCACTCTGGGAGAAAGGGAACAGAAAGAGAAGAGAGATTGCAATATAAGATATAAGATTTTTGTTACAAGGGTATTGGCTTGGTCGTTGGGTCTGTTCCCACGTGTAGTTTCACTTTGCACTCTGAAGTAAAGGCAAGGTCAACTGCCAACAGTGAATGAGTCCACAAAAGATTTTGAGTTTCAGGAAAGGAGAGAAGGCTGAAATTGACATTGTAGAGAATAAGCTGAGAAGTTTTAAACTTTGGACAGTATTGAGCATCTGCACACTTTGTAGTATGACTTTTTCCAGCAATACTGTGCTGCTTTGACACAGATTTAGAGGAAGTAGATAGATTTATTCAGGATTGATGTGAGGTTAGGTGGTCCAAGGAATAGAGGGAGTTTGGTGAGTTTAGGATATTTGCAACATTAATTTTGGAATTACAGATCCTGAGCTCACTTGAACAAATAGAATATAAAGAAGTAGAAAGTACTAATGAATTGGAAGGTAGGCCATTAATGGACACAAAGTACCAATGAGCTTGGAAAATGAAAACAGTAAAGAAATTTAATAAGCACTCTAGGAAAGGAAGAACTTATAATCATGGAGTAAGATAGATTTTAAAAGCAAAGAAATTTAGGTGTTGATAAATAAACTATGTGACCATGGATTTGGGTGGCTAAGGCTCTACTAAGTCATTGGAAATAAATGTCAAACAACTGTGAAGTCACTCAGAATTTTCAGTGGAGGATGAAAAGTGGTGCATTGGAGCTGGCTTATACCGACTTGCAGGAATTAATGTTTTCAGGAATTTTATAGTTTGATTGGTATCATGTCCATAGCTTAAAATGACAATAGTGGGAACATTTAAACTATAAAAACCAGGAAACACTAAAATCTGGGCCTTTTCCCCTTTTGCAGGAAGCCAGTCATTATACATTTGCTAGCTCATTGCTGATAGAAACAAACTGGGTCCTGCAATATTCTAAGAATGATGACAATACTCAGAAATGAGACTGTTGTAAGAGGTATTAGGTGGTAAGACTGTAGTGCATGAGTCTTAGAAGAGTAGGGTTTTGTACCTTGGTTTGTTAGTAGAGTGGAAGTTGGAGTTGGAACAGTCATGACTTAGAACTGAGAAAAGAACAAAGAGGACAGTAATCCTACCTCCCATCCTTGAGATATGTGTGTGTGAAATACATTCTAGAATTTTCTTTTAATACATTACAACTACATTTTAACATTGAAATGGGACTTAAATTTCTGTATGCAGTACGTTGATGTTGCCTTCTTTATGCTTTGCTTTAAAACGAGGCCAGTGATATTCTTTTCTTTATTAAATTAAGGCATGAATAGAATATGAAAGAAGTAAATCTACTTAGTTATTTTTCTAACTAGACATATTCTATTCTTTGATAGAAGACATCTTAGTATTTGTATAGTTTAACCCATTTATTTCACATATGAGCAAATTGAGTTCTAGAGAGATGAAATTACTCACCAAATACCACTTAGCTTGGTGATGCCATAACTAAGGCTAATATTTCTGTCTTTTAAATTTTAGCCCAATAGAAATAATTCCATTGCATTCATTTATTCATTGATATGTGCATTTTTGGTTCATTTATTCAAAAAATACCCATTGGTATACACAAGACACTGTTCTAGGCCTAGGGGCAATAAACAAACCAAGACAGATATCTCCATCTTCATGGAGTTTATCTCATAGTGGATGGAGATTGAAATTGAACAGATACATAAGTAAAAATAGGAAATTAATATACTACATAGTTATTAAGTTCTATGAATAAAAATAAAGCAGGAGGCATATCTGTGAGCAAGGAGTGGGAATATAAATAAGATAAATAGTGGAAGTTCCCTTGAAAAGGTGATATTTGAGCAAAGGTCAGATGGAAGTGCAGGAATGAGGCACACAAACGTGCAAGGAAAGGGTTCTAGTTGGAGAAATTGGCAAGTTCAAGTCCTTAGGTTGGGGGGTTCTTCTAATTAAAATGTACCTTAGGTCAAGGATTCACATAGTCATTAATACAATTACTTTGTACATATTAAATTCATGAATAGTATAGTCAAATGGGCTTATCCATTCAGTGAACGGAGATTTTAATAAGGCCATTCATCTCTTCTCCCTTAAGTCTCTAGGATTCAACCTGAGTCCACTTATTTATTATCTAGAAATAAAACATTTATTTGGGGTATACATTATGTATGAAAGTTATAGCAATACAAATATTATACATATCTCTAAAATATTTTGGTGAGGTTTCCGTCATCTCCCAGTAAAATTAAGAAACCCCAGGAAAGGTGCCGGCTAAAAGTAAGAACAATGACTTTTAAGAGTTTCAAATGTTGAGTCACCTGGGTGGCTCAGTCAGTTGGGCACCCAGCTCTTGGTGTCAGCTCAGGTCATGCTCTTAGTGTCATGAGATGGAACCCACTGTTGGGCTCCGTGCTCAGGAGGGAATTTGCTTAAAGATTCTTTCTCTCTGCCTCTTCCCTCATACTTAATGTCTCTCTCTCTCTCTCTCTCTCTCTCTCTCTCAAATAAATAAATAAATCTTTAAAAAATTCAAATATTAATTTTTGTAGTGTATGTGTGTGTGTGTGTGTGTGTGTTTATGTGCTTCAATTAGAGGAGAGTAAGACCCAGAAAAACTATACCTGATTTGAATCTTAATGGAAAGAAAATTACTTTCTCTGACTTTGTCATGTCTTCCTTCATCACTTTAGGTTGCACAGTACCTGTCATTTTTCATGGCATTTATCACACCATTTCATAATTCTTAGTTTGCTTTTCATGTCTGATGAGACTTTAAGCTTTGTTAGGACGGGGGCCAGGCTTTGTTTTTGGCTAATCTCTGCATGCACAATGCCTGGCATGATCTGTTACACCCAGCTGGTGCTCAGTAAATATTAGAATGAAAGAACAACTGAGTAAATGAATAAGAAAGCAAATGCTTCCATATTTCTGAAAATTATAAATTATTCTAAAGGTAAAGGCATAAAGAGATTAACATGGTGTGCAAATTCTGCAGTCGTAGCATAGACTTACGTTTCTCCATTGATTGATTACATGAAACTTGAGCTAAGAATAAAACCCTGATATCTTTAGAGAGCTTGATAGCTTGTCAAAGTGACTCCATATAATTTTTTTTCATTTATTCGTCATAACATTTCTGTGAAATTGTTAGGGAAGCTTTTTATTAGAGACAGCCAAGATATTGTGACTTAATCAAGGTCTTTTATTGACTTTGTGAAGTCAATTTTCCTAATTTTATTGAAGTCTGACCAAATGACAGTAAAATATATTGTTGATTGCTATTATTTATAAGAAAAGGAAACATTTGACCAGAGTTCAAGATGTCTCATTTAAATAATAAAATGCAATAACCAGAAGACTTACCATCAGGGATTCTGAATAGTACAGAATGAGTTTTCAACTAGGGGCACAACCACCTAAAAACAATAACCGCCTTTAATTGCACCAGATCATTTTAAACCTGCTGCCCAACAAAATATGCTCAGTCATAATGCTTTTATTCTTCTGTTAGCTCTCAGTAACATTGAGAAAAGCATTGTTTCATTGTCCTTCTCTTCAAATATCCTGTTTTAAGAGATTGCAGATGCCTTGAGATAAAACTGCCAGAATTGCTCCAAGGACTGACAGGTTTGCTAACAACCAAATGCTTTCAGATCACTGCACTAGCCTCAGATCCATCTTTGATATGAACCGCATATGGCTTCAGTCCTGTTTTCCTGAATTAACTCTAATTTCCTAGTGACCAAGGTCAGATGAGTCCAGATAGGGCTCAGCTGTTCTTACCTAGCACATATGTTCCAGTATTGTTGGTAATTTATTTACTGTAATAAAAAATTAAAATGCAAATCTCAGCCAAATTCCCCTTTACCAAGGGAGACCTTGGTCTGGGCTATTTTCAAACCATGCAATAGGGACTATTACATGTGACTTTTTCAAAATAAAATAGGAAAAATTATTATAACATTTATATCCAAATATTTATGTGAATATTAGAAACAGAATTGGTCATGTGAAATTTACTGAGAAGGAATAATTTGAGTAAGTGTCCAGCACAACTGAATTTACTTTGGTATTTATGAAAAATGGTCAGAAATTCCTGTCTCTTCTCTTAGTAATTTCACCATATTCAGCCATACACTAAAGTCCAATGAATTCTGACAGACATTATAGTTTAGAAGGCAAAACATCTTTTCATGAATGTCACAATAAGTGGATTCTTAACAGAAAGTCTTTTTTAGGTTATTTCAAGATGTTCTGGAAGTTGTTCCACTCGATTAACATTTTTAAGGAATCTGGAGTTGTTGTCAATACTTCTAATATTATATGTAATAGACCATATCAAACATAGTACTGGACTGTCTTTGTATTCTTGATACTTTGTGGCTATGATAGTTCAAACAAGATTAGTGTTAAATATTTTTCATTTCATTCATGAAACCCTAGAGCATTCATAAAAAGTTAATTTTCAATAATTCTGGAGGTCATACAAATCTTGATAATGTTGTTTCCTTATTATTTTTAGGCCAACAGGGTAAATGATCACTATATGTTTTCTAAAATTTTAATTGATATTTGACAGCAAGCAAAAAAAATAAAGATGAATAATTCATTTGTGAATTTTTGTGTGTGTGTACTAAAGAATTTAAGCCAAAGATATATATATTTTTAAAAAAGATGGCTTTGTATAAGATGAAATATGTTTTTCCCAATAGGAAAAGATATATGCAGATGGTACAAGATGAATCCTTACTTTCTTAGCTTTCATAACATTTTACAAGAGATAGAAACAAAATTTCAAAGCAGTATCCTTACAGTAATATCTTATAAGTTCTAAAAATCTTTCTCTAAAATGCTCAGGAAAAACACTGACTGAAACCATTAGTTATTTGAGATCTGCAATGAGCCAAGTAATTTTAGGTTGCAAACTTTGAGTTCTGTCAGAAACCAAAACTTAAATTTTAAATCATGAAATAAATATACCCTTAACTTTTCAATCATTAGCTATTATGTTTAAAATATTTTAAGTATTTACACTGAATGCTTTTTTTTTTTTTTTAAAGCACAGATCATTTGGCATCACAGAGCACATGGCATCATTTGTGAATTTTTAAAAAGTGTTGTATTTCTTTGTAAGTTTTATTCCTAGAAGAATATTTTCTTATCTTTTGTTGATGTTTCCTAGCCCATAAAACTATTATAAAAAAGGCAATGCTTTATGAACTAGTTTTGTTTTGTGCTGATGTAGCAAAAACCAAATCAGCTTACAAACCTCAGCATTTTGATAAAATAAACACTGCTAAACGTTGACATCCTAAATCCATCCTATTTAATATAGAAGAAAAAATGTCTTTAATGTGAGGCACAAAAACAACAAAAAAATTGATTCTAGTTTTCAATTTTAAATATGCTTTTTCTCTGTAGTGCTTTGACATTCCTACTCATTTCAAGAAATATCTTTGAGCCATGATTTAATTTTTTTGCTTAACTTTATCTAAATTATTATGTACAACATAACTGCAAAGATAATACTTAGGAATGTTACTCATTTTTGCTAAAGAAGTAATTTTCTTATTATGTAATTAAAATTCTTCTATAAAATCATGATCTTATAAATCCAATCATCACTTTTCTCTTTACAAACCTACTTTCACTGGTAATTTTTTTTCTTGTGAGGTAACCTTAGTTTTCTCATCTGTGTAGTCAAGGAGTAAAATAAGATTCTTTTTCATTAATTATTTATTTTACTTGGCTAACCTCTACTTGAACAACTTCTGTATTATTCTCTAATTTGTCATTATCCCAATGCTTTTCTTACAGAGAAATATGTTATTTCATGCTTAGCTCATTACTTGACTTCATTTTTCATATTTCTCTTATATAATACATTCTTTTGGAAAGTCTTTCCTAATCAGTTTGGCAGCAGTGATGCACAGGTCAAGCTGTGTCCCAATTCCTCCATCTTTCCTGTCTACATTCAGTCTTAACCTCTCTAGAACTCCAACACTAGAAAACTTTCAAAGACTGTACATTTTAGTTGAGCAGCTTCATTCCCATCCATGATTTTAACTTGTCCCTTGATGATGGTTGGTGGCTACTTCGTTGAATGAAACCAATCGTAAATACAGCAGGTTAAGCAAAACATAGAATCTGTGGTTCTTTCAACGTGTCCCATCTTTCACCTCCAATCTTTAGTTCTCATTCCAACCTGATATGTCCTTTTTTCCAAGTGATGTTACATACAACTTTCACACTCAATATATGAATGTTTGACTCTTAGTTTCAATTTTAATTACATGCTTACTGACTTTAAATGAGTTTTTATTCCTAATCTTGAATCTTTTTTTGTTTTTTTTGTTTATTTTTCCTAATCTTGAATCTGTACAGCTTCCACTTATTGATTTTAACCTTGAAGATCCTATAGTCTATTTTACTTTGAAAACATTCAACACTTTTAATCTTATCAAAAATAAATCTAGCTGATGCTTCTTGTTTTCTCCTTACACCATACGTCTTAGAGTATCAGTTTAATTCTACATGTGTTTAATATAAATATTTTGAAATAAAAAGTCAAGCCAATCGCAGTGTTTTAAATTCTCTATGATTCTCCTTGAGATCTTGAGATTCACCTTATTAGAAATTTTGCATTATTATTGTCTTTTCTTTCTCTGGCTTTTTAAACTTCTATTTTTCTCCTGAAATCTCTTCATTGGCACTTAAACATGCTTCAATCTCCTTAATCTTTGGAAATCTGACTTAAACCAAAATATTCTTCTATCTACTGCCACAGATCTCCTATTCTCCAGAGTCTTACTTACTGATATGTTTTTTTCCTTCTTTTTTGGCATTTACTGGCTCCATTTAACTTTCTCCAAATCCTTCCTTAATCTGCTTCTATGTGACTTATAAATACTTCACTCCACTAAATTAGCTATTGCTAAAGTAACAAAGGAACTCTCTCTTGCCAAGTCCAAAGGCTATTATTCAGTTATCATTGTACACTTATTTTTTTTTGGCAAATCACAATAGGTAAGCATTCCTTTATTAAACATCTTCTTGCTTTGATTTCTGCAGCACCACAATTTCCATATTTTCTTCCTTAATCTTTGTTCACCTTTTTGTGTGTCTCATTTACAAGCTCAGTTTTCTCTGCCAGACACTGAAATTCGAAATTGCACTAAGTTTGTTCCTAGGGTTCTTCTTCTTTTCTCATATACCCACTACTTTGTCTTGTATATTCAAGAGGACTCCAGAATCTGTACTTATAGCCTTGACCTTTCCCCTGTACTCCAGACTTAGATATCTAACTTCATTTGACAGACCCATTTAGATGTTTCTGAAGTATCGCCAACCTACTAGGTATAATATTTTCCCCCAACCTTCTTTTGATGTTATTTTTTAATTTCTTGGTTTAAACCATAAACCAATGAGTCACTCAACCTAAACCTCTTTTTACTTCTTGTAGTTTAATAATGACCAAACATTAGCTGTAACACACACACACATACACACACTCATACTCACACACCCTTTGAAGTCTTAGTTTTCTTTTTATCTCCAACACCACTTGCCTGGTGCAAGTACTGTTTCCTACCTAGATTTCTGTGTGTTCCTAAGAGCTGTGATTAGGGGCATCATAGCCATCTGTATTTGTTAAATGGTCTTACCCAAAGGAAAAATAAACTTTTAGTGCCTTCATGACAGGAGGTAGTTTTATAACTTAAAGTCCCCACATAAATTAAGCTCCTTTCTTCCCAGAGAGCCTGGATGGTAGAGGTGCTTCCCTTCTTTGATGATTGTAGTTCAAGGATGGCTCCTCGGTCCTTGAGAAAGATAGTTCTGGACTATAAAGCTGATAAAAGGCTTTTAAAAAGATTTGCATCTGAAAGATGCAAAAGAAGAATTTACAATTACTATTTTCTAAAGTGAGCAATGTAAGAAAAAGAAGAGAAGAGACCTCAGTGGTTAGACCATCTGGATTCTGGAAAGGCCAGGGTAAAAATGAGGTCAGTGGCTTGCTCACAGAAAGAAGCCCATCTAAAGTTGAGAGAGTTGAGGGAAACAAGTCATCTTGGTCACCCTTTACCTATTTCTCTGTCATCTTCTAGTACCATACCATGTTCTTTGACTCTCTGTGTCCAGCCAAAGCGTACTTCCTTCTGTTATGCCAACCCACTAAATTCATGTCCAAGATGCCATCTCTTAGCTGCTTTTTTCCATGTCTAGAAAGTTATTCACCTCTTTATGTAGCTGACATGGACTCAGGCTTCAGATATCAATTCATGATCCTTCCTCAGGGCATTCTTTCCTGCTTTCTGTCTTTTAATTTTTTTCCCCTGCTTTTTTGGACATTTCTTTAAACTTTGTTTTCTATACTTTCATTTTAAGTTTTCATTTATGATATTAGATTTAATATCTATTTGTTCCCTAAATGTGTTTTCCTTCAACAGAATCCATTTATTTATTGTTTTTCATTTATGCAGTATCATTTACCTCTCTGAGGACATTTATGCTATTTTGTTTGTTTGTTTTTTTCTTTATATTCATGTTAGAGGCTCCCTTCAAATATCTGGTTATCTTTGGCTGTTTGATAATATATAACAGACTCTAAAAGGCTCACTGGAAACTCTGGTGTTTTCTAAAGACTGAAAAACTGTGAGCTTTGTTATAGGGTGATGTGTTGGATCATTTTGTTGGGATTCCATGATATAGAATTGATGTAGTGTAATGATTAAAAACATGAATTCGGTAGCTAATATGCCGGTGTTTTATTCCTGGTTTTGCCACTAAGTAGCCACATGAATTTGGGCAAATTATTAACCTCTTTATGTTTTAGTTTTCTCATTTGTAGGATGGCAGAAAAGATACTTATCACCTAATAGAATTCTTATAAAATTTAAATGATTTAACATTTATTTTTTGATTTAATATTTATAAATAATTTAGAATAATGTCTCACACATTATGCTGAATTTTATCTGTTTTTTATCTTTATCATCATCTCTCTGGTGCAGCTCAATTTTGCTTGAAAAGCTTTTTATTGTCTCTACTAGTAGAATTGTAAGGAGCAGGATAAAAACAGGGCTGTCTGGCCTCAACATTGGTTGTAGACTCCAACTTGTTTCTTCTGGTTTCAGTACAGCTTCCCCTAGCTCATATGTATCCAGTGTGTTTTTGTTTCGTCTCCAGAGAATAAAACCTCTAGTCCTCTGTTCGTGTGGGATGGAGTAGTCACCATGCTGCCCAGAGAAAGAGGGTGGGCAGAGATTAAGGATCCAACTTTTTTTTTTTTTATCCAACTTTTTAAAAGACATTCTTTCAATAAATTTTACTTGTGTTAGAACTTTGGTCATTCTGGCTTTGAGAGGGATATAGAAATGACAATCATTGAAAGTTTTGTGGGCAAGAGAGGGTTCTAAAGGTTACTTAGCTGAGTTACGATTCACCTCTCTGCTTCTCAGCTTCCAAAATCTTGTTTCTGTTGTACATTGTCCCATTCATTTTTGCCTTGTGGTTTCATACCATAGAAGAGAACATGTACTGGAATATGGTATTCAACTTGCCATCTCTCCCACAGTTCTTGGTATTTTTTAAAGAAAAAATTAACATAAGAAAATTTTCTTTTAAAAGAAAATTAACGTACAAATAATTTGATTATAAAAATATTTTACTATGGCATTGTGTGCTTACGTGTAGTGTCTTATTTGATCCTCACAAAAACACTGAGAAGTTGGCAGATATTTCACTATTATGCAAGCTGAAATTCAAAGATATTAAGTGGCTTGCATAAGAACATAAATTCCATTAATAAGATATATAGCTAATGATCATTACCTTTGACTCAGCCTACATTATTCAGAATCTATATATTACTTAAGTTATAAGTAACCAATTATTTCTGAGTGGTTAGGTTGATAGAGAAAAGATCATCTTAAGCTTCATATTCAGCCTATGAGTTTGTTCAGATAGTTTGTTCAAATACTTTGTAGGCTGTCTTATTCACTTAAAGGATTTCAGTGAAATTCGTGTTGTATGACCTTTTGTTTTTAAACCTGATGCACTAGATTCTCTTCACTACTAAATGTAATAGAAGTAATAAAATTGCCAAAAGATGCTAAAGATTAGTATGTCTTTTCAACTTTCTGTAGAAATAGGTAAGAGTTGAAAAGCATCTCCCCCCCACCCCCTGCACATAGAGTCTACAGAAGTAGTAATGATTTTAAATCATATTTCTTGTGTATTTTCTACATAGAGTTGTGTTTTCTAGCCAGAAATGAGAAGTGCAAAGAAATGGCTGTGCTAAATTGGAAATTGAGGTCAAAAAATGACAACAAATCAAACAAGCCACATAGAATATGTGTGACCAGCAGACAGTCAATATTTCTGAGTTGAAATGTTTCTTATTTGAGTTTTTTATTTTTTATTAAGAAAAACAAAACAATTTGGGTGACATTTCTATCTAAACCTATTCTACACTTTTAAGAATAATAGGAATATTAAAAAAGGAAAGTTGAGTAAAACTGCACAAAAATCATAGACAATAGATTCTTGAAAATCAGAAGTAAATCAATAGGGAGATACCTGTGTAGCAATGGAATATTGGAAATGATTAGCTTCTAAATGAATATCAATAATAATTTCTAGGCAGTACTCAGAAATAAAATGAGTGGAAGAAAGCATTCAAAAATTTTTTATGGGGGATCCCTGGGTGGCGCAGCGGTTTGGCGCCTGCCTTTGGCCCAGGGCGCGATCCTGGAGACCCGGGATCGAATCCCACATCGGGCTCCCGGTGCATGGAGCCTGCTTCTCCCTCTGCCTGTGTCTCTGCCTCTCTCTCTCTCTGTGACTATCATACATAAATAAAAAAAAAAAAAAAATTTTTATGAAAATACATTTTGTAAAATCTTTATTTCATCAATTAAAGGCTGTATTATAGATTAGATATTTCAAATGTAAAATAATTCTACATTCACATTAATTAAAAGTTAAACTATTTAGATCTGTAAAGGCTAGATTAGAAATAGTTTTTAATTTATTTGTTTTCAGTTGTTAAAAATGTTTGATCTGTTTACACAGCAACATATTAATAATGGATATGTTATTATACTGTTAAAAATTTAATTCTCTTTTTTAAAATTCCTTGTGATATATAGTCTTTAAATTAGAAAGTACTACTTCTAATATTATACAATTTTATAACATATTATGAAATTCTAGTATATAACAGAATATTATAAAAAGAAAAACATAATTATGTAGAATTTTATAAATTAATAGACATATATAAATGATTAGTGCCATTGTAAAATTCTGTTCCCCCCCTCTGAGACAAAAACACTAATGTTCAAGTTTTATTTAATTTTTATCAATGAATGGAATGTGTTATCACAAATTGGAAATCATGTAACTAAAACAATAAAAAATTTATTGTTAATGTTCTTATAACTGAAACAAAGGAGAGAATTTAGGCATTTTATGGCCAATATGGGTAAAAATAACTTTTTGTACACTTTCTTGTCTCTGTAGTTTTGACCTCAGAGACCACGCCCATGTAATAATATTATACTATCACCCTCTGTTAAACGGTTATATTTTATTTTTATTTTTTTTAATTTTTATTTATTTATTTTTTTAACAAAGGACAAGACTATCCTTTTTTTTTTTAATTTTTATTTATTTATGATAGTCACAGAGAGAGAGAGAGAGAGAGAGAGAGAGAGAGAGAGAGGCAGAGGGAGAAGCAGGCTCCGTGCACCAGGAGCCCGATGTGGGATTCCATCCCGGGTCTCCAGGATCGTGCCCTGGGCCAAAGGCAGGCGCTAAACCGCTGCGCCACCCAGGGATCCCAAATGGTTATATTTTAAACTATCAACTGTTGAGTGTGCAGTTTTGATGACATACAACTGATGAGTGTGCAGTTCTGATGACATACATTTTTAGATTTATTATTAATGGGATTATGTATCTATCTATTATCAGCTATAGATTTACTACATCAAAAACTATATCTAGTTTATTTTATTTATTTATGTAAACTCTCCTTGATCTACAGGTGAGCCTTAATTTTTATTTTGTATTTAGGTCTTTCTTAATGCCAAGCCTTAGGAGAAAAATTCTTTACCTTTGAAAGGAAGTGAATTTATTCTGGCTATCCTCATTGTGTTACTGATTTGAAAAGTCAAATGAGTCTGCAAAATCTCACTATTGGCTTAACTATTCCAATAAGGATTTCGTCATAACCTTAAATATTTTTTTTCATTTTTCTTTCCTATTTCCAACATATGATTATTTTCCTTTAAATAATTGACATGCCACCATAGCTTCTCAAATTTGTAATCTTGTCAATTTTATTTTAGATGTTATAGCTACTGTTTTTCAAAATTGAGCCACTGGCCTTTTAGCATGTGTTAGTGTTTCACTGGAGAGCAAAGGTTTGCAATTCTACTCTGTTCTAGCCCTAATACTATACTTGTTTTTAGAAAGCAATCATTGTACATTTAGGGTTTTCCCCCCAGTAAATGTAAGGTTTTATTCTTCTATTGTCATTGAAATAGTGCCAGAAGTTTTCTAAATAATAATGTGCACCTACCATCTAGTGGAATGAATGGTAATATCTCATTTAGAACCTGGCCTGGCACAAGTAAGACTAAATGCATACTTCAGCTGTAAAAAGAATGCATATCTATTGATTTGAAAATAGTTTTAACTTTTTATGACAGTGCAAGCAATATAGTGAATATTTTCCTTTATTTGTAGCTTCAGTATTTTTTTTTTTTTTGTATTTGTATAAGAATTAAGTAGGATAAGGGTGCACTTTTCATTAGCAGATGCTAACCTTTCTCATGGTTGTTTTTACCTATACCTTCTGAATGAAACCTATTTCTTTCCTTTACTAGTAAAATCCTAGTGAAGCCTTATTGAGAATTTTCAGTTGGATATAAAAACTTCAATTTTATTGGTCCAGAATTCTTTAGTTAGTAGGTCTGAATGATAGATTTCCTGTTGTCCTGTGGCAGGCTAAAAGAAGTTCTGTGGTATCCAGATTGTCTCCTAGTAGAAATTTTTATTTGTAACAAATTATTTTTATTTGTTCAGCCCATATCTTTGTGTACTTGGAGGATAATGTGACATCTGTCTTATAGTCAACCACACTGGGAAAAACAAAAACAAACAAACAAAAACTCAAGGTTTTTTAGTGTCAGTTGGTGTCCAGTGTCTGTGTCTTCCAAATTTGATGTTATACAATGTTGAAAGATAAAACTAGACACAGGAAATACTCATGTGAGATACAAGCACAAAAGTTCCTTCTATCAATCTTGTTTTCTCTTTTTTTTTAATGGCCTTCTATTATTTATTAGCAATGCATTTTTGAGCATTAAATTATTTTCGATATGTTTGTTAAAGAAATCAGTGTTATACCGGAAATATGAGAAGAGGAACTGCTACAAGGAACTCTTTTGCTAAAAAAAAAAAAAAGATTTTATGTTAAAGAGAGAAACACAAAGAGAAGGGCAGAGACATAGGCAGAGGGAGGAGCAAGCTTCCCCACGGGGAGCCTGATACAGGATCCCAGGATCACAACTGAGCCAAAGGTAAAGACTCAACCACTAAGCCACCCAGGTGCCCCAGTGAGGAACTTTTTATACAGATTTTGATTTCTTCGTTTAAATATTACTATTATTAGTAAGACTATTATAAGGTATTATGAGTAAATGGAATATAGTCTGCTCCATCTAAATATTGTAGGATCACATGGAAACCGAGGAATATCTTTCTTACGTATTTTATTTTTCCCTAGAAATCAAAAATATCTACGTATGACAAAATGTGGGCCTTCATGAGTAGCAGGAGGCAATCAGTACTCGTCAAAAGTAATGAAGAAGGAATCCAGAGAGTCCTCACCTCTGATTATGCTTTCCTAATGGAGTCAACAACAATTGAGTTTGTTACCCAGCGGAACTGTAACCTGACACAGATCGGCGGCCTTATAGACTCCAAAGGTTATGGCGTTGGCACCCCCATGGGTAGGTTTTATGTCAGTCACTTGTTCTTTGCTCATTCATCTCAGTTGTGGTGAGGAGGAGGAAAAACAGTGCCTCCTCCATATGCCATTAGGAATTTTGCTTATAACAAATCTACCTTGTTTTGTTCTGTCACTATATGAAATCAGGAAGCAATTGGGACATCTGCTTCTAAATAGGTGAGTAATGAAAGAAAAATTGATTTCTGCCAAAATGTCCAGTAGACATTTTTTTGCTGTATCAGTGTTGAAAAAACCAACATCAATATAAAAGACCTTCTCAATTCTACATTTTAAAAAAATCTTGTGAATAAAAGTTTTGGCATTTTATTTTTTCAGATTTGTGTTTTATGAGTATAGTGTTTGACTTAGAAAGTTAATTAAAAGAATAAGCCACAAAATGGTTCATTGGTTTCTGTGGATATATGTTTTATTGTTTTATTTTAGGGAAGATAATTGCTTTATTTAAGAAAAATAGCAGAATGTTTACCAGTAACATATCTAGAATATTTGACACCAGGATCAATTATTTTTAACATCCTTTTCCTTTCATATGACAAAATTATTTTCAATAATAATCATGAAATGAAGGATTAAAAAAAGAAGTGAAAAGAAAAAAGATAACAGTTGCCAGAAAAGACAATGAAAATTTTGAATTATTGATCTTCATATATGTGTATAATATATATGAATATGTATATATATCTGTATAATAAGTGCATTCATACACAATATTATAGTACCATGTACATATGGTGGGCATAATAATTGTTCCCCCAAAATGTCCATGCCCTAATCCCCAAAATATGTGAATATGTTATCTGAGAAAAGGGACTTTGCAAGTGTGGTTGAGTTAAGGATTTTGAGATGGGGAGATTACCCTGGATTAACTAGGTGGGTCCTTATAAGGAGGAACAAGGTTTGGAGTCACAGTTGAGGGGACAGGATAATGGGAAAAATGAAAGGAAGAATGTTTTAACCATTTGGAAGCCTGTAAAATAATACCAGAGATTGGGTGGCGCCTAAACAGCTGAAATTTATTTTTCACAGTTCTGTAAACTGGAAGTCCAAGATCTAAGTACCAGCCGACTCCTTGTCTGGTGAGACCTGCTTCCTGTTTGATAGCTGCCTTCTCACTGTGTCCTTACGTGACAGAATAGTCAGGGATCTCTCTGGAGTCCCTTTTATAAAAGCACTAATCTCATCCATGAGAGCACTATCTAATGACTAGTCACCTCCCAAGGGCCCCACCTCTAAATACTATCATATTGAAGATTCAGTTTCAATATAGGAAGTTGGGTGGCCACAAACATTCAGACCATGGTGTCAGATAGTAGATAGGAAAAAGAGACTGAGAGTGATTTGAAAATGCTACCTGCTGAACTGAACATGGATGAAAGGGTCACAAGCCAAGGAACACAGATGACCTTTAAGAGTTAGTCTAGAATGCAAGGAAACATTCTTTCCTAGAGGTTGAAGAAGGAATGAAGCCCTGCAGACTATCACTTTTAAGACTTCTGACATTCAGAACTATTACAAAATATATTTGTGTTGTTTGAAGCCACTAAATTTGCTATAGCAGAAACAGGAAACTAATACTATATAGTACAATGTATTTTTTGAAATAAAGGGGAAAACAGCTATTCATTGGCCCATCACAGTAATAGATAATAATATTATAATTTTTCTGAGCCTTAACTTCTGCAAATTTGTTCATGAATGGGTCAAAACTGATCTTCACTTGTTTACATTTAATAAATAGCATAACCATTTTTGTCAATTTATCTTTACTCATAAATTTAACTTTAATTTTGAATAATTGAACAATTTCTTTCAAATAAATGTATATACAGTAGTTAGAAAGTTGGGTATAGATTTATGAAAATCCAATTTCATAAAAAATTCCAGAAATTATGAGACTATAAATGTCTTTGTTTCTTTGAGATCGTTTCTAGCAGCTTTCAAATGTCTGGGAAGTCCAAAACTTTTCCACCATAAAGACTTCACCAAAAAATGTCTACACTAAATTCTATCATATTTGGTAAAGTTTTCTTAAATTTATTCATAGTCCAAAAAAGTTTGGACTGTCTTTGAGAGAATTTTGAGACACTAGCTCCTATAACACTACATATTTATGTAGTAGAACCAAATAATGATTCCATAGTCACTATAGAAGTGAAAACAAGCAAACAAAAAACCCACAAAACCTTGGATTCATACTCCCCATTTATGCAAGTGTAGCTGAGATCACATGTATGGGGAGTAAACTATATAATGGAAATTCTCCAAAGAGAATACAATATTTATTAAAGAATAAGAAATTAAATATATGTCAATTCAAAGCTTAATAGAAGTCAGGTTATTAAACTCAACAGTAATAATTTAGAACTTTGGTGCACAGAAGATATTTTTGAAATGGAATATTTTATGACATGTTTGACTTGTTAGTGTGTGGTGATAGTTGATATTCTTGTTGTTTTTAAATTCTGTACGCAAAACATCTTTACTGCCTGAACCAAGGAATAAACTCCCAAAGCCTTGCTGTCGTTACGCCAATGTATGTAGTAATTCAGAAGTTTTATAATGAACGTTAATATATGATAAATGTTTATTAATGATTGAGTTTTCATAATTACTACTTGAGGAGCAAAACTTTGCTGATGGAGTGCTCAAACTATGGTATTCACCAGAGTTAGATCTGGTGTGATTCTTTCCCCTCAGTGAAAATTACATAATCAACTCAGAAACTTCGTGAGTTCATGTACCATTTATTTGGAATTTGTAATGAGTGACTTCTTTGCCAATTTTTCAAGTATACTTTACTAATTTATGAAATGGAGTATAAGCAAATTTATATTTTAGGCAATAGACTGATAAGGTGCTATTAGTATCAACATTTGCAACAACCTTGCAATTCCCTAAAGGGTATTATGCTAAGTGAAGTAAGTCAGACTGAGAAAGGCGAATACAGTATGATTTCACTTATATGTGGAATCCGAAAACCAAATGAACAAGGAAAACAAAACAGGAATAGACCAATAGATACAGGAAACAAACTTTGCTTAGCAGACATGAGAGAGGTAGAAGGGCAGATGGACTAGGTGAAGGGAATTAAGAAATACTAACTTCCAGTAATAAAATAAATGTCATGAAGATGTAATATACAGCTTAAGGAGTCTAATCAATCATTGTGATAGCTTTGTATGGTGACAGATGATAACTAGACTTAACATTGAGGTCATTTTATAACGTATAAAAATATTGAGTCACTATGATGTACACCTATGGCTAATAGGATATTGTATGTCAATTATACATCAATTAAAAAACAAACTATCATCATGCAGTATTATGCACAATGATATTCTAGATTTAGCCTTGCTGTTTATTGTAATCTTGGACAAGTCATATGAAAGTTATGACTCCTGGAGTTCATTTCTTTTTCATAGTGAAATAAGGGACAGCTGGGTGGCTCAGTGGTTGATCATCTGTCTTTGGCTCAGGGCGTGATCCCAGGGTCCAGGATCCAGTCCTGCAATGGGCTCCCTGTGAGGAGCCGGTTTCTCCCTCTGTCCATGTCTCTGCCTCTCTCTGTGTCTCTCATGAATAAATACATAAAATATTTTAAAATTATAATAATTATAATTAGTAAAATTAGAGGGTTATTGGAAGATCTAAGGTTATTTAATTTAAACTTATAACATTTCTTCTGATAAGGTGCTTGACAAATTCTGAGAGTTTGTTCTAAACTGGGGTAGGAACTACATGGAGGAACATGGTTAGCTGATGTCTTAGAAAAAAAAAATCGAGCAAACTGCACTTATGAGGGGATGGGAACAGTGACTTGATAGGTTCCCATTGTCTTATAGTTTCATCTGGAAAGAGCTGGAACAAATAAATGCATTTTTCAGTGTTGTCTCTGAAAAGGGTAAGATTCTCAAATGTCTTTACCATCTTTTGCTGATTTACATTATCTGGATGAGGGCATAGATCTCTGTTTCTTTGTTGTGTAAGCCTATAAAACAGTACCTGCATTCTATGCGCCCTCTAATATTTGTTGAACACATGAATTCTACATCTGAAAATGTGATGGTGCAGCAAGATTTATAAAGAAAACACATAAATTTTAGAGCTAATAATGAATATGACATTTTACATTATCAAATGTGATGACCTCATTAAACAAACGTGAGTAATCCACGATAATGGGAAGTAAGATTTGAAAAGAATGTGTGAGAACTTTGCAATGTAGCACAGGTATTTTATTTTATTATTATTTTTTTGTTTCAAATTTTTATTTAAATTCTAGTTAACATAGAATGTACTATTGGTTTCAGAAATCGAATTTAGTGATTGATCACTTACATATAACACCCAGTGCTCATCACAAGTGTCCTCCTTAATGCCCATCATCCATCTAGCCCATCTTCTACCCACCTCCTCTCCATCAACCCTCAGTTTGTTTTCTGTAGCTAAAAGTATCTTATGGTTTTCCTCCCTCTCCTTTTTCTCCCCTATCCCTATGTTCATCTGTTTTGTTTCTTAAATTCCACATATGAGTGAAGTCATATGGTATTTGTCTTTTTCTGACTGACTTGTTTTGCTTAGCATATTATACTCTAGCTCCATCTATGTCATTGCAAATGGCAAGATTTCATTCTTTTTGATGTCTGAGAAGTTTTCATACACACACACACACACACACACGCACGCACACATCCCTTCCTCTTTATCCATTCATCAATCAATCATGTTTGGGCTCTTTCCATAATTTGCCTATTGTTGATAATGCTGCTAAAAACATCAGAGTGAAAGAGTCCCTTTGAATCAGTATTTTTATATCCTTTAAGTAATTGGGCATTGTATCCTAGTAATGCCATTGATGGATCATGTGGTAGTTCTATTTTTAACTTTCTGAGGAAACTTCATATTGTTTCCCAGGGTGGCTGCACCAGTTTGCATTCCCGCCAACCCTTTCTTTGCATCTTCTCCAATATTTGTTGTTTTTCTATGTTGTTAATTGTAGCCATTCTGACAACTGTGAGGTGATATCTCATTGCAGTTTTGATTTGTGTTTCCCTGATGATAAGTCATGTTGAACATCTTTTCATCTGTCTGTGGGCCGTTTGTATATCTTCTTTGGAAAAATGTCTATGCATGTCTTCTGCCCATATCTTAATGAGATTATTTGTTTTTTGGGTGTTGAGTTCAAAAAATTATTTATAATTTTGGATACTAACCCTTTATCAGATATGTCATTTGTAAAGATCTTCTCCCATTCCATAGGTTGCCTTTTAGTTTTGTTGAATATTTCCTTCACTGTGCAGAAGTTTTAGCACTGGTATTTTAATGATAGTCACATAATAGTACTCATAATTTCAAAATTTATAAAATAATTTTGTTTTCTATTTACTGTAATACCTTAAACATAAGGTTTTTTTATTTGTTCGCTTGTTTCATAAATACAGTGTACCAGTGTACCAGTGTACTGGGAATATCTCTATCATACTCTCACTTTGAGGAAATGCTCACTAAAAAGAAATCAAAATAGTGTATTATACAAATCCCAAAAACCCACTTGGTTACCTCAGGTTTGAAGACCATTTTTAAAAGAAAGATAATAGTTGAATCAGTTCTAAGGAACTCTCTGTTACAGTTTATTGAAGCATACAAAAAGAAATTTCCAATACCTTCTTACCCCTGACACTCTTTACTAAAAGGTAGAGACTTATTAAGAAAATATAAAACAATTCAAAATACTGATATATAAGCTATATTTTAATGTAACTTTGAGGGAAATACCAGGCATAGCACTTAGAAATTCTATTTCCTCTCACTTTATGCTTATCTTATAGATAAGATGAAAGAACAAAACAAATTAAACTATAAGCCTTAGGATGTAAATCTTTTTCTTTTTAATCTGTTCAATTTAGCTGATCAGATTAACTCTTGTCCTGAAGAAAGCTGAGTTTTTGTGGAAAATATTCATTGATATTGGCAAGGACAATGCATGAGATTTTATGTTGTATTATATTTCTAAGTGGGATCCTTTTTTTTTTAGCGTGTAGATTGGTGGGGTATAATATATATTAATGTTTTTGTTAAAGTAATTGTTTTAAATGAGGCAATGGCACATGATAAATGTCTAACTTTTATAAAGACATTCTTGGTATTTTATTTTATTTTTTAAAGATTTAATTTATTTATTTGACAGAGAAAGAGAGAGAGGAAGAATAAGTAGTGGAAGGAGCAGGTTGAGGGAGAGAGAGAGAGAAGCAGACTCCCTGCTGAGCAGAGATCCTGGTGTGGGACTTGATCCCAGGACCCTGGGGTCTTGACCTGAGCCTAAGGCAGGAACTTTACTGACTGAGCCACTCAGGTGCCCCCCATTCTTGGAATTTTAATGTAAAATTATCAGTACATAGGAACAAAAATTCAAAATATCTGAAAAATACCATGAAATAGCAAAATGATAGACCAAGAAGACTAGTTTTAGCATATTCTTCATTTTCATGCCAAACAATACTAATTTTTTTTTCAAAAAATACTAATTTAAAATTGTTAAACTCTCATTATCACTAAAAGTTATTTAATTCATATAGCATATGTTTTATTCTGAGCCTAATTCTGAATGAGATAAATTTGAAAACAGTAATATAAAGGAATAATATTCAAATCACCTGCCTGCAATATATATATATATATATATATATTACAATATATATATATATATATTGTTTCTCTTATTCAGATAACTTGTTTTCTTCTCTTTGACATGATAATGTGAAGTTCTTCAGTGAATTGTATTTTATTCATTCACAACATAGCATAAAATTAAAATATTTTTGAGACCCAGTACATTATGAGTAAGTCTTAACTCTCGTATGAAACATCATAGAGAAGTGTAATCTAGAAAGAGGCCCTCATACTTCACTCCCTTAAATACTTTACTTCTGAGAAAAACATTCCAGGTGGTAATTTATGATTCGCTCAGTCATACCTCTACTAGAAGTATGGCTTCATGAATTATTTATACTTATTTAGTCATTAATAAGCACAAGGACATGTAACCCTAGTACTTGAATGAGATTCTGATTTCCCATAAACTTTCAACCAATATCATAATCTGCATTTTTCAACTAGTTAATTAGCATTTGCCTTTTATATCATCGTTGTTCAAGCATATTGAAGATTATTTGTAATACATCACATTTCCTTAGTTTCAACAGATTGTTTAATCACAAACCAAAAAAAAAAAAAAACAAAAAACAAAAACCACTCAGCTATGAAAAAATGTTATTTGAGGCTCTTGTTCTTTTCACAGCAAGAGTTAATGAGATAAATATATTCAAAGCAGAGCAATTTGGGCTCAAGTTCTGGAAATTTAGGTCAGTACCAGAAATTCCCCAAGATTTTGAGTTTATATTTTGTAGGAGCCATATCTATAGTGAAAATTTCATCTTTACTAATACTGTAAATGTGATTAAAGAGCGGAATTCCCTTTGCTTCCATTGTTGTTCAGATTGTCAGATGTTGTCATTGGGGCACATGTGGGTAAGTGCAGGAGGTTAAAATGGAAAATACTTTGTCTTTTCTGGAGTAAGAAATCAGAAATATTTTTAAAAATTATATGCATTTTCCTTTATCCCTCAAAAGTCCATGCAGTCTCTTGTTAGCCTGCCAGGCCTCCTCCAGTGTTGCTCATCCAGGGGCCTGCCATCACCATTCATCATTCTGAGTATGATGAGAACTGCCCAAAGTGTGTGAGGTTGCTGAATGACTCCAATATAAGCTATTTAATTAGGGAAGCTCTGTTTACACAAAAGTACTTCAGTGGAGCAATCAACAATGATGTGAAGGTAAATGCTAAATAAGCATAAGCTGGTTTAATTAAGCTTGGGGTGACATTATATCCTTTTCAGTTTTCCTGACTGTAGCAATGTTATTTCTACGTAACATTTACTATATGTAGATTTTTGAAGTTGTAAGTGTTCTTACTCTTAAGTTAACTGAACTTCCTATTTCATTCAGAAGAATTTAGGGGAAAAAAAAAACAAAACAGCTCTAGATGGGGTAGAGCAAAAAAAAAAGGCAATCACTGCAGTTTTCATTAAGGAATATTTAAAATGTGTGAGCAGTTGCAGTCTCTTGCCTTTTAATTCACCATAGGTGATCATCTATTTATCTGAACAGGGAGCATTTCCCCTTAATGGCATTTTATGCTGCATTACCTCCCTTCTCACTGCCCAGACTAAAAGCCTTCTTGGCTTCTCCCTTTCAAATGTAGAGTGCACATTGCACTTTGAGGACCAGGCCCGCTCAGCAGTCCATGAGCTGGGACGAAAGCAGCAGTCTAGAAAAAAATCCATTATGGCTAGTTGGGGTTATTTTGCTTTGCTGTGTTTAATTTGGTAGAAATATTGTAGAGTGACTGAAGGGTCTCATTAAAACTATTTTTTTTTTAAGATTTTACTTGTTTATTTAAGAGAGAGAGGGAGCACAAGCAGGGGGAGTGGCAGGCAGAGAGAGAGAGAAAGAGAGAGAAAAGCAGGCTCCCCTCATAACAGGGAGCCCAACACAGGATTTGATCCCAGGACCCTGGAATCATGACCTGAGCTAAAGCCAAAGGCAGATATTTAACTGACTGAGCCACCCAGGTAACCATTATTTCTGTTTTTAACAAGCTAGTGGCATGCTTCATTAATTAGTTCCTCATGAATTTAGTAACATATATGAAGTGTCAACCGAGAAGGGCATGGAGGGATTGTTTTCATACCTGTGCATATTGTTGATGCTAAATTTTTCTATAATATCATTTGTTCCCATTTTCCTTGTTGAGGTAAATCAATAGTTTCATGTAGTCAGTGAATAATGATTTCTGGAAACAAAATGCAAATTAACTTAGTTATATCATAATCATACAACTACTGACATATATATATGTATATATATATATATAATACATGAAGTCTACAAGGCAGAAATATAAAAATGAAGTAGAGATTAATATAAAGTGGATGTGTTTACAGTGGTTTTTAATAATAAGGTTAGATTTAAGATAATTTTTTACAAGATTTATTTATTTATTTTTGAGAGAGAGAGAGAGAGAGAGAGAGAGAGAGGAAGGGGCAGAGGGAGAGAATCTTTAAGCTAATTCCCTGATGAGTGCGGAGCCCAATGCAGGACCAGGGGACAAGACCCATGAGATAGAGACCTAAGCCGAGACCTAGAGCCAGACGCTTAACCTGTTGAGCCACCCAGGTACCCCTAAAGATAATTTTATCACACACAAAAATGCTATATGCATTTTATTTCTGTCATATTTACTTGTTTAATTATAAATGTTAGGATATATTATTTCATAATAGAATTTCATTTTAATTTAATAGGTTATTAATGTTACGTTTATAAACTGTTTTATAATGTATTTTTATTAATGATTACAAAATAGCAGTAGTCCTATTAATGACTCTCAAGCAATTTTTATCTTGTTATAATAATCTTATGCATAATTAACCTAAAGTAAAAAAAAATGTTGCACTAGGTTGTATCATTGACTCTTTATGGTAGAAGTAGTCCACTATGACACATGAACAATATGAAATTCCTTTATTCACTTCTATATTCTAATTCTATTTCTAAATGCATGAAATCTCACTTCTGCTTTATTTCTTGTTCTTTGATGAAGCGAGAGATATAGAATTGGTACTAGGGGAGGCATGTTGTTTATTTAAGGCAGATGCCAGTGTTTATAAAAATAGAAATCAGTATGAGAAGCATGTTTTTTCCCTGTTTTGCTCACCATCCATTTCTAGAATTCCCAATTCATCATATAATAAGTACTGTAATATTCATCATTATAGATGCATAAAATTGCCGGCCTTCAGTTCTTCAGCTTTACCGAAATGAATGAATACATTTGTCTTCATTAGTTGAACATAATGCACAAAAATTGATGCAAATTATTCATCTTTCTGCAGGTCAAACCTTCCATTAAAATGCATTCTATTTTTTCATTGCATAAGCAGCATAATTTTAATGTTGGTGAAGTGATTTTGCAAGGCTAAATCAAGATCTAATAATTTTCAGATCCTGAATTAAACAAAAAAAGTCAAATTACACTTGTAGAAGTTGTATATTCCTGGCATATTGTTAAAGTCTAGATTTCATGTCACTGAAAACAGATGAGAGTCTCAGTAAGCTATGCCTGCTCCACAGACATCGTCAACAGACTATGCATGCTAGAATCTAGGAAGTTTCCAGAGGGAATTTGATGATTTATAAGCACTGGTGTGAGCAGTCTTCATTAATATTGTACATGCTGACCAAATGGTGCCCAAACATTACATAAATGGCTAATTCTCACAAAAACAGAGTTACTTCTGATAGATTTTATGTGCAAACCTTAGATTATTCCATTTATTTAGTTAGTGTTTTGTGCTGATTAGCCCAAAGCCATGGGTTCAAACTCTAGTATAGATTAGCTAGCCAGATTGACTATGCCACATTGTTATCTTTTGGTTGGTACGACTAAGTAAGATCAATGAATCATTCTTATTCGAAAAAAGAAAAAAAATCAAAGCACTGAGGTAAAATGTGTAAATTCTAAATTCCAAAGATGAATAGCTTGCATTTGCTGGCCCTTATATGAAAGGCATTTCCTAACACACTAGATAGAATATGTGGCCTTTGTAGTCAGATGACTTATGTACAAATCCTAGTTCCACCTGAGTGTTCCAGGTGTCTTAATTGAAGTTACTGAGCCTCTCTGAGACTCAGTGTCCTTATCTGTAAATGGGGAGGAATCATGTCTACATAATTGGGTTGTAATAAGGATTAAACATATTATATTTATAGCATTGGCATCAGAACATATGTACCACAAAGAATTACAAAGGACTGTCTTGAGTTATGGAAAGGACATATCTGTGGTTTTAAAGTTATTTGTATCTTATATTTTTGCTTTCTATTCTTTATACATTCAGACATATTAAAATTATCATAGATAAGACAGATTGTTTATATGACCCATTCCTAACCAATTAGAAGTGTTTCTCAGGGTGCCTGGGTGGCTCAATTGGTTAAGCTTCTGACTCTGTTTCATATCAGGTCATGATCTTATGGGTCCTGGGATGGAGCCCTGGGTCAGGCTCCATGCTCACCAGGGAGTTTGCTTGAAGATTCTCTCCCTCTGTCTTTTCTCCCACTCCTGCCTGTGTTTTCTCTCTTTCTATCTATCTCAATCTCTCTCTCTCTCTAGTAAAAATAAAATAAAATAAAATATAAAATAAAATAAAAATAAAAATAAAAATAAACACATCTTTTTTTTAAAAAAAGGAAATGATTTTCTATGGAATTTGATTAGGGTTTTACCATCACTTAATCCGTTTACTATAGTTAGCTAACCATAGTTTTGGGGGAAGAAGGTGATTGATAAAGATGAGGCAATTTCAATTGTAGAGCATTATGTAAATAAGTAAAATGAAGTTTTTCCTTCTCTAAACATTTCCTGAATCTTCAGTGAACTGAATTCCCAGATGTATTCAAAGAAGATTATCTCTAAATATATGTATTCTTCCTTGGTATTTGGTTAATCTATTAGAAATTTTATTATGCTTTAATCTGTTTGGCTCTGTAAAATAATGAACACAAAATATAGATATGCATCATCCCCTTTCTTAAGAAGATAAATGTGAAAAACAAATTTAACACCAAATGGTGAAAATGCAGCATGGACAAGTGGTCTGCTATGAAATGCAGAGACTCGGTGGGTAAATTTCAGTGAGGGGAAAGCAGTCAGGCCAAACTTGAGCTCCACCTTAAAGGATAGGTACTTATTCTCTTCAGAAAGTTATCCTCTCTCCTAATTTGGGGGTTCTTTTTTAAAGACATATTTTATTTATTTATTTGAGAGAGAGAAGTGAGCAAGAGCAGGGGAACAGCACAGGGAGAGGAAGAGGGAGAGGGAGAAGCAGGCTCCCCACTGAGCAGGGAGCCCAACATGCAGCTCAACCCCAGGACCCTGGGATCATGACCTGAGCTGAAGTCTGTCACTTAACCCACTGAGCCACCCAGGCCTCCCCAGTTTTGGGGTTCTTGGTGATTAACTACAATGGTAAATTTATTTAAAATGGTCTGACATTTGTAGTTTGTTCATTAGAGTTTGATATTAGATTTAGAATGAAAATGGCAAAGTTAGGAAAGTATTCCTGGCATTTCCATTACTACTATTCAAGTGATTACCATGCAGATGCAAAATTGTAAGGAAGACAGGGTTTCTGGGATAAAAGTATTTCTATTTTCATATTTAGTTTCAGAATTTTGTGATTTAATACCCAGAGAAGAAATGTGACTACAAATCTACTTCACCAGCTACTTTTAAATAATATATATGAAAGACGTCAGAACCAGTGAAGATAGTTTACTTTTTCATTATATGCTGATAATATTTGCCCTTCTTATTCTTTCCACATAGGCTAGGGAATATTCAGAATATGAATAAAAGACAACTGGCTAAAACTCATACTCTAATTTGAATTTTTTATTGATACAGTTTGTGTGCCTCGTATAAGCATCTCCTTTTGTGATCTTAGATACTTGAATATTCTTCAGAGGATTCTTGAAATATTCCTTCAAGTAGAATACATTTACATTGCTTTTCTATGGAGGTCATAAAGACATTGCTTTTTAAGGTCTACAACAGAGGAAAAATACACAACCTCTAACCGGTTAGCCAGTTATTGATTTTGAATCTACATATTTAACTTTAAAATTTACTGTATCTACGCCCTTGGTGGTACATCCACTTGATATCTATACATGTATTTACTCCCTGAATCCATATAGTCTCTGCCTTATGTTTTTTTTTTTTACTTTTCCTTTCTCATTTTTACATTAACAATGCATTTATCTTTGGCTCCATTCCATCATGACTCTGATATCTTGTACCTAGTTCCATCTTCTATATCTAGAAGAAATGAACTAAGTAGGTTTGGGATGCTTTTACTGTCATTTTTCTTTCCCACATATGCCTTCCTAAAAGGAATATGTTAGAAAGAAAATATAAGAAAAGTAGTCAATAAGCAGCCAAAGAGTTATTTTCTGAACCCTTATTTTCAAAGTAATGCAACCCTTTTTTTGTACTTACTCAGCAGACTAAAATAGTTCTATCTGTTACAGGATTCTATAATATTTTGTTCTTTATTATAATGATCCTCATATTTGTAAAAATTTATACAATGTTTCTGGTTTTTTGTTTCAGTGAAATCTCTATAAGGGTAGGTCTCATGTGACATTGTTCATCACTATATTCCTAGAATCTAGTACCTGTGCTAAGCAATATTTGTGCATGTCATTTAGTAAAGAAAAAACAAGCAGCAAGAACAACAACAACAACAAAACACATGATTTATACATGGTCCTTGCCCCCAGAGCATTCATATCATCATCCAGGGGAAAAGAGATATGGAAAAACTTTAGAATATGATGCACCAAATGCTGTTTTGGAGTATCTACAATGTGCTATGGCACCAAAGAAAAGGGATCCTGTGTGTGTGTGTGTGTGTGTGTGTATATAGTCAAGAAAAAATGTGCAAATATAGGGAAGAATGAACAGAAGTTTATCTGAATGAGAAGAAATTCAAACAGAACATTGGAAGAAGTGTGAAAATGGGGCTTTCTAGGCAATGAGATGTACAACTAGTGTGTATTGCTAGCTGGTTAGGTGTAAGGAAAAGAGCATAAAATCAGAGAAACCTGTGATAGATTGAAGAAAAGGATTGTATGACACATTTAGGAATGGAGATTTTATTCTATAGCTCTAGAGCACCACTGAAAAATTTTAAACAAGAAAATGATGTTCCTAAATTTCCGATGTGGAAAGATTACAAGGTATCATGGAAAATGGATCACTTTTATCTGTCATTTGCTATTCTGTGATTAAAATGTTGATAGTTTGATTTCAAGATAAGATTACTCTTCTTCTATTTCTATGATTCTTATTAGTGAATTCCTTAGACTCCTATCAAATTGAAGGTTTTTGATGGGATCCCTCAAAAGAAAATGCAAAGAGGAAGACAGTAACTCCACACCAATTTAGCTGTTATCTAACAGGAAGTGTGGAATGGGCTCCATAAAGATCTTTAGCTGCTACATAAATTAAATGCTTCATTTAAAATTAATGTATTATAATTATCAGACATAGATTAAAGATCTAGATATAGTTTGGACTCATAAGAAATGATTAGATAACATTGCAAACATGAATGAGCAATTATTTAGTAATTAATGCATTCTTTTATTTATGCATGTGTTATTCCAACAAATATGGTGTCCTTACTGTGTCCCAGGTATTATACCAACAAAGCAGATAAAACCCCTGTCCTTATGGAATTTATAGCTTGTTAGGGTAAATGAGCATTAAACAATCACAGAAGTTATTTTTTTGTTACAAACTGAGACAAATTCTAAGAGAAAATGAACAATGATACTATGGTACCGTATAACAACGTTACGGACTCAATTAAATATAAAACTGGAAAAACAGCAATATAAAATTGAATCTGAAATATAAATGTAAAATTTGTCATAGCACTTTTTCAAAACAAATGGGGGGAAGGAAAGTGTCCTTTAAGATAATAAAACCCATCTTCTGCCGAGGCAAAAACTCTGAGAGAATGTGATCTGGTTCTATCTTTATTGGAAGATTTTATCATGTAAAGAATGGTAAGGAGAGATACAGCTCTAAAAGCTCCTGAAATTTATTGGGCATTTATGGCACCTTGCACTCATCTCAGCAGAGGAAGCAGGGAGCCATTTCATAAAATTTAACATTGCCAGCAGCACTATAATTTGAGAATGAAAGTTGAGGCTTCCAGCAGACACCCTCAGATCTTTTGGGCTAACCAGTCTTTTACTTATTAAGGCACTGACCGAGGGAAACTGTTGGCTGTTGATTAAATACAAGGACTGCATAAGAATTTTTAAACTTACTTGGCCTTATTTATTCCAGATGGTCAATACTAGAAGTGTGAAGTAAGTCTGTTTCTGTACTCTACTTATTCTACTGAATTTAACAAGAGCCCGAGAAGATATCCAATATCAGAAGTTTTACCCTTATTTTGGCTATAGCGTAATTGACATATTATAACTGATTAAATATTTCACTCAAAAAGCATTTGTTGAATGTTTACTGTATGACAGGCACTGTACTAGATGGTGGATGAAATGAGATCAATAAGGGATAGTTGATTATCAATAAGTGACGAGGGGCCTGGTCTTAAGCTACCACTTAAAGGACTTCAAGTTTTTGGGTATGTGTCTTAAGAAACATTTATCAGATGAAACTCTTAAAGAAGAGGAATAACTCAGGAATTATTAAAGTTCTTTGAGTCAACTCCTTGGAGTAAATATGCTTAGTGATTATGGTATAGCCTCATACCCACAAGACATGTACACAACTATATTTCAGAAAGTTCACAATATCTTGAAGTAATGACCAACTAGAAGAAATCTAAAATTATGAGTAATGTACTTCATAGAAATAGCTTCCCAGACTCAGAGCAGCTACCACGATGTTACCTAATTCTAAGTCATTTACAGCACATAATATTATCATGATGACCTGGATAACTACAAAATATAAAAGAAAAGAAACTGAAGTCTCTAGGAAGTGGACAGAAAGGGTTAGTCATTAAGAAAAAGAGCAATACTTAGCCCCTCAGAACATTTAATAAAATGTTTGGAAGATTTGAGTACAGTTAGGAAGAATGAAAGCTGTGTACTTTTTCCCTCCCAAATTGTTTTTTTTTTAAATCAACTTGATATACGAATATATTTAAGTAATTCTTACAACTCTCGATCCCCAAAAGTATCTTCTAAAAGGAACTTGAAAGCCAGGTGTGGAGACATGTTTTAAGACAAGCAGTGTGATGTGAATTTTTATGAGCTGATGCTTCATGAAGCATATAGAGCAATAATTGAAAAAGAGCATACAAAAGAAAAAAGATGTAACTTAATGACCTATGGTGTAATGATGTGTAAATTCAAAGATAGAGAGGACGATTTCTAAGCAGGGACAAACAGGAAGATCTAACAAGGAACAACAGATTCTTGACAGAGTACTGATGTAATCAGAGTAGTAATTATTGGGGCACCTGATGGCTCAAATGGCTCAGATGGTTAAGTGTCTGACTTTGGCTCGTGATCTTCAGGTGCTGGGACTAAGCCCATACTTCCTTGGGCTCCCTGCTCAGTGGGGCGTCTGCTTCTACCTCGTCCGCCTGACCATCCCCACCGCCCCCAGCTCCTGCTCCCTTTCTCTCTCAAATGAACACATAAAATCTTATAAAAAAGAGAAGTAATTATTGTTATCTAAGACAGTACTTTTCAAGTTGAAGTTAAAATAAAATAATTGAAGTGGACGTTAACAGATGTGCAGGAAAACAATTCCTTAAAGATAATTTAATCAATTTAAGCAAGCTTTTTAAAAACTTTTTTTCCCTTTTTTTAATGAGTAGATGGAAGCCCGTGTTTCCTTCTATATAATGTAAATTTATAAGAGATGTATTTGTTATGGCGTATTCTTCAAGCTTATCTGACCGAGCAGTCCTTTAAAAATGAAACATAGATGTACACTTACCAAAAAAAGAAGTCTGTGGGGAAAATCTAGTTTGGGAAATATTGGTGTAATGAGCTTTAGAAAGCAAAGGTAATCTTGTTACTGACCTTTGTAATTGATTAAAGCATACAGAGAAGCCTGATTTGAAAGTAGAGAAAATTTGGCCGGATGGATAGGAGATTGCCAGTATATGGATAATGTGATTTTAGCATATTTCACTAAAGCATGTCAAATATTAGATAACTTGCTGTGCAACCTTTAGAGAAAAACTGTCAATCAGTTTGCCTCCCCAGGAATTAAACATAATGCTGACTTCATTTGTTTTTATCATTTATGTACTATCTGGAAGTTCCAAAATAGAAGGAAATGTTGGTACACACTTAAAATTGCAAGTTTGTGAAGAAAAGGACAATCAAATGTGCAAATCAATAAATTGTGTATCGACTTAGAATCAAGTATATATAATAACATGTGGCTTTCCTATTACAAGTAAGAAATTTAAAATGGTAGGAAGGAAGGCAAGGAGGAAGGGTAGGGAAGAGAGGAGGGTAAGAAAAGAAAAGAAGGGTTGCAGGGAAGAGAAAGGAAGGAAAAGAATGAAAGGACTGAGAGGGCAAGAAGAACAAAAAGAGGCAAATATGAGAGCGGAGGAAAGGCAAAGGAATAGAAGAGCCATAAAGGAAGAAAGAGGAGAGAAGGAAAGGAAGGAAGGAAGGAAGGAAGGAAGGAAGGAAGGAAGGAAGGAAGGAAGGAAGGGGGAATCCATTCAATTTACTAAACCCAGCAAGTTAGCACTGAAATACTCGGTGAGATTTGTATTAATTGTTTATAATAATCATGGTTTATTTTCCTAAGGAGCTTTTAACTGTTGGGAGGGATGTTAATGAAGTTACAATGCTATGAAAATTGTTTCATTTGCTTTTTTTTCCCTTCCTTCCTTCGTTCCTTCCTTCCTTCCTTCCTTCCTTCCTTCCTTCCTTCCTTTTGTAAGCTGCAACATTTTCTATCTGATAAATGGGGTCTTTTGGAAACGTAAAAAATACATTTTTTAAACATAAGAGTCCCTTTCTGTCAGTATGGATTATATGTTTAAATAACCAAAGAAAATCTCATTGTGAGCAGGAAAATAAAAGAACCAATAATCAGAGATTTCCTAGTGAAAACTGAAAGGCTAAATTCAGCTCTAAGAGGTTATTGGCATATCCTGCCTGTTTTTTTTTTCAAAAAATGATTTATTTGCCAATAGTTTAATGTAGAGAGTTTTAGAATGGTTCATGTGTTACCACAAAAAAAAAAAATATCTGGTAACTTTGTGTTGAAACTCTCAGAGTTTTAATAAAAGTGGAGTGAAAGTTATCTACTGTGGATGTTGCAATTTTTCAGATATTTTTGTCTAAACTACTTCTTCATTCATTTATGGCTGTCTGTCCTTTTAGCATTTGAGGATTGACTTTTAGGTACAATAGTATGTGTTATAATAGACAAATTTATCATTTCTTCAGTAGTTCTCTAATCGATCTTAGAGTCCTCTTGTGAAAATACGCACCTTCCTCGGAGGTAGCTTCTCTGGTTGCCACTCAATGCTCCCAGAGTTCCTTGCTTGCCAGCATATAGATTGAAGCTGGGTTGGTGTTTGGGCAAAACGTAAGCTCTATCTATCTAACCAATGGCTGTTCACTTCATTAGAGCTAAGCGCATGGCTGTTCATGTCACAAGGAGAATGAAATATACTTTTGTTCTTTGATCTCAATGTGTCCTTGAGATCTTTCAACTAGATGAAATTTCAGCCCATCTTTGACTTCAACTTGTATCTGTATAGAAATGCTTTCCCAGGAGCATCAAATGATGTACCAAAGAAGTAATGATTTGTCGTTGAATTATTGTTTCTTTAAAACATAATTCCCTGAACTAAATTGATGGCAGGATGACAGGTAAAACATGGCAAGGATTTACTGTCATCAATTATGGTCCCTATATTTTATCTTGTTAAAAAACTCAAAATGAGGTACATTAACTTTGTAGCTTTGATTTAAACCAAATTCCGTTTACACATTACTATATTTATTTTGGAAAACATGTTTGGGGATGTTTGTTTACTAGCAATGGGAAATTTTTGTGTTTACTCTAAGTGCTGGAAATAGGAAGCTCAGCCAAGCAAGAAATCAAGGTGTATCTATCATTTGTTAAAAAGTGAGTTGCTTTTGTTTGTCTGTGCTTTATTTTGAGAATGTAGAGGAGAATATTGTGTTTGAAGATATTAGAATAAACACCCCAGTGCAGTTTAATGGGTATGGCGAGTCAGCAATAAAATAATAGTCTTTGAGTATTGTTCAAGACCATAAATAAACTGACTCAAAATATTTCTTAGCTGGATCAAGAATTTTCCATATTTGAAAGTCTACTTTTCAAGTCACTATCATTCCAAATTTTGCTTACAGTTGTATTTCCAAAAGAGAAGCCACATTTTATATTGGTCACATGTGGCCATTTTCACAAGTGCTGTCAGCACAAAATCTGCTTCAGATGCTATATATTTTAATTAATTTGAAGAACTGAAAATCTGCTTAAAGATTTTTTCCTCAATCAAATATTTATTTTGCAGAGAATATATATGGTTAACCAGAATGGTAATTCAAAGTCAAGATGACCTTGAAGCTGGTGGTAGGTTAGATGCAGTGAATTAATGAAAACTGGATAGCCAAGCACATGGCCTTTAATTTATGGTTTTTATTTTATTTTTTTAAAGATGTTATTTATTTATTCATGAAAGACACAGGGAGAGAGAAGCAGAGACACAAGCAGAGGGAGAAGCAGGCTCCATGCAGGGAGCCTGATGTGGGACTCGATCCTGGGTCTCCAAGATCAGGCCTTGGGCTGAAGGCAGCACTAAACCGCTGAGCCACCCGGGCTGCCCAATTTATGGTTTTTAAATACATGTCAGAGAGACTGAAGGTTTTTACTCTTGCATTATGTTAGGAATACCTCAGTCAGATGTTATTCTCCTCATAATATAAAACATTTGTTGAGAACCTACTATGCGAGAGAATATTGAGAAAAGAGAATTATGTGAGAAAATATTGAGATGATAGATGATAGGACATAGATGATAGATAGATATACATAGATAGATAAATATCATGTATACTAGAGATTTTATAATATATATAGGAAAATAAGTCACATCCTGAAAGGTAATTGATAATAATGCTAATACTAGGTGACCTACGCTGAGTGTCCAGTTAGCGATCAAGGTAGAAGGTAATATGGGCGAGGTTTATCCATTGAGACCTGAAGTGGCTTGAGGGGCAGATTTTAAAGTGAATATTTCATCAGAGTAGCATTTGGACGAGAGCACAGCAAAGAAGCCAAGAAACAAAAATTCTTCTATTACCATAAGGAAGTAACTGTACAATGAAAATAAAATATGAGTTCTAAATATAGGAATGTAACCTCTTTGTAAATGTGAAATATTTATATTTTGAAATAAAATCACTAGTGTTGAATGAAAAAAAAATAAAAAATAATAATAAAAAAAAAGGAATGGAGATGCTCCTTTTAAGGAACACTGGGAAAATGTTGTATAGAAGCAATATACTTACACATTTCTTCTAGGTAAGATTAAAGATTATGTTAAAGAAACAGCTCCCCAGCTGGATTTGGTAGGCCACCCCTCCCACTTTTTCAACAGGTTACTTACTTCCTATGATTCCCCTTCTCTTTCTGCTTTTAGCTTGACTATTCTTGCTAAGAGAATGATGCTGTTAGGTTGTTATATTAAACAAGACAAAATATATAGTGGTGTCCCTTATGAGGCAAAATTCTTGATGAGTTTTTGATTAAAAATTCTTAGCAAAAATAAAGTTTTAGTATAGGCCCCTGTAAGAGTATTTAAGTAAAAAAAAAAAATAGAGGCAATATTGAATACAAACTTAAAGCCTAAAATTAGTATTTTTTGGTAAGCAGAACAACTTATGAATGAGCAGATGCAGAAAAATGGAATGTGCAATATAGTGTTTTAGGGGAGAAGATGAAGCTTTAGATATAGGCTATCTGGGTGGGAAAAAGAGATGACACCAATCCCTTAATATAGGTGTTGAAAGATGCACGTAGTTCAGTAATATTCTATGCTTTTGGGAAACCAATTAGAAGTTACTACTTATCATATAATAGCTAAAACAGATGAATATCTACCCCTGTCAGCCTAAATACTAAATTTCATTTGTATTGTTGCTTCCACTGGAGAGAACATTTTGCCCCAAAGCATAAAATAATAAATAAACTACCAAAAATCCTTACAACATATTACCATGAGGGTTTTTGAAGGATCGAAGTCTGTACAAGCCTGTTATTTCTGTTATTCGGGTTAAATAAAAAATAGAAGTGATACTTATTATTCTCAAAGCATTAGCTACCCTTGAATACAGCTTGTTGATCATGATTGCCTTAAATTATTGCACATAATCCTGGATAACACAATTTTCCCCACAACTTTCCTAAAAATAGAGATTACTAGTTTATCAATGCTCTGTTTCAGTGTGGAATGATTCCTATACACTAGCTAAATATCCTTGCACTCTATCAATATCTTTTTTAGGTTTCTATTTCTGTTTTACTTATTTTCCAATGCTCTGAGTTGCCTGCCTTTTCAAAGCAGACATTTTCTGATTTAAAAACATATTTTATTTTACCCTTCAACGTCAGAAAGGCATTACTTTATGTCGTTACTTACTTATCCCATTATATTTCTCTTCTTTGTCATTTGTCCAGTTGTTTTTCTCTCCTGAAAATAAATATTGGCATATCCTGGTGCATCTGGAAAAAGCTCTGCCCTCCTCTCTTCGTGTTAACCTTTAATTAGAAAACTCTGATTTCCTTGAAATAGTTAACTTACCCTCTCTTTTCTTAGGTTCTCCATATAGAGACAAAATCACCATAGCAATTCTTCAGCTGCAAGAGGAAGGCAAGCTGCACATGATGAAGGAGAAGTGGTGGAGGGGCAATGGTTGTCCAGAGGAGGAGAGCAAAGAGGCCAGTGCCCTGGGGGTTCAAAATATTGGTGGCATCTTCATTGTTCTGGCAGCCGGCTTGGTGCTCTCAGTTTTTGTGGCAGTGGGAGAGTTTTTATACAAATCCAAAAAAAACGCTCAATTGGAAAAGGTAAATGTCACTTTTTTACAATTTAAATCAATTGTTGTTATAATAAAACAAACTATTTTTGATCTTTCCAACCAAGGGTAATGCTTACAACGGTGACCGCTAATTGTCTTCTGCCATTCATTATCTAACAAAGGTTCACAGAAAGAATCATGATCGCCTTTGTGATTTTTAATTTAAAATAATATGTTTAAATTAAAGCCAGCTTCAGAACAAGTGACTATTTCTCCATTTATTGAAGCCTGGAAAAAGAAACCCTTGCTGCTTGAAGTTCATTGCAATTAGTTTGATGGAGAAATACAATTAATGATGGAAGCAAAATTGGAAATTGTAATATGAAGGAAAAAAATACTTATAGATTAAAAGCGTTTTAAAATGTAATCCTGAAGAACAGTTTCAAGTTAGAGGGTAAATGAGATTTTTATTTGAAGACTTTTAGCCCAATAAATTTCTAATTGAAATAAATCTTAAATTGCATTGTGAAAATTACAGTATATTTTCTAAATTAGTGAATGTGTGAAAATATTGTGGTTTCTTTCTTGCCATTTACTGTTTTTCTTAATAAGTCCTTTATTCCTTTGCTCCAGAGTCTTACAAGAATATATATAACCTTCAAAAATATTGAGACTATGGCATTTTTTCTTAGGATTTTAATACATTTAGTCTTTTGTACGAATGTCTTTCTGTTCAATTCCTGAAAAATTTGTGAATCTCATTCAAATTATATATTTCTAGTGCTATAATATCCTCAGTTCTATAAATATGAAGAATATTTATAGAAAAATCTCTCTTTCAGATGATACATGACTTTTTGTGTGTAAATTTATAGCTCTGAACATGAAATATTGCTTTACCATTTTTAAGTCTTCTGGCACCTCATTTACTTTTTGTAGATAAACATCTCTTTTGTTTTTAATTAAAAAAATAGTTTTTGAGGGCTTAATCTTTAGACCCTGTGTTATAGTGGGATTATATTCTCCTTCATATTTAAAAGATTTATAAACTTTCATTGGTAAATATGAAGAGCAAAAATATTAAATTAAAATAATATCATACATTAATGGGTAAATATATTTTCTAATATTCTTTGAACGTCAACACCTTTAAAACTATTTTTTGAAAAACAAAAACATTTTCCTCTGTCTTTGGTAATTTATGTTGCAATTATTATCCTCTCTGAAATCAAAATTTTACATACGGCATTTCTAGATTTTTACTTGATTTTTACTTGACTACAGTATTTAACACTTAGAAATAATGTTTTTATAAATGAGTATTTTCATAGCCTCCTTTTGTCCTTGAGTAAAAGAACCAATTAAAAAGTTTGAAAAATTCAGAAAATCATATGATTTATTTCCCCATAACATTTAGGATGACTATATCTGCTGACTTGGCTAAATCAAATATTTGTCGCACTGGTGTGACTGATGAATACATCTAAATATGCCTTTTATGTTATGATCCTTTCTGTAGTGTCAAAATAAGTTTTGAAATCAAATCCAAAGGACTAATCAAAGACAAAAAACATTAACTCGTCAATTTCGATTTTTTACTATAATTTGGCAATAAAAGTGTCATTTAGTTAGTTAATCCTTAAAATGAGCCCAAAAATTACAGGAGGAATTCAGGTTTTCTATTTGGAACCTCAAGTATTCCATTTGTTATGGTTTTCTTTCATTTATAGCTTAGTATTAAAATAAAACCAATGAATTAATCTCTTGACATATGTGGTATTCCATTGCCCTTGTCTCTTTGTGTTCTAATCAAATGATTTGCCCAGGCCATGTCTTTATGCACAATTAGTCTATAAGCAGTCTGTTGAAAAACAAAACAATGAAACCCCCAAACAAAGAATGTAGGGATTTAATTCTGTAAAAGAATCTTCTTCATACTTACTATAACTAGTTTGGTTGAATTTTCCATGGATCAGTCAGCTCTCTTGAATTTCTATGGACCTGTATGACCTTCTAAACAATCAGGAAAGGGAAATTAATGTACCTTTTTTGACCGAAGCAGATGAAACAAAAGAAACTGTGCTGATATTACACGAACATTATTAGTCACAATCCCCAGTGCTTTCACACCCTGTCTCCACATAGCTTCCATAATGAAATCCAAATTCCCTAGCTTAGCAGATGAGGCACTTCAGGATCTGTGCCTGTCTACCATTAATGTTCATTTTTTTGTTTCTCCCCAATTTGTACCTTTACTCTAGTCAGATTAAATTACTTTCAATTTTCCAAGGTCATTCAGCTTTTTTAAATCCTCTTCCACTTGAGCAAATCTTAACCATTCTTCTACTTGGCAAACTCCCACTAGTTATTTTAGACTAGTATCATTCAAGAGTAAGTATCTACTTGCCTCAGAAGCTTTCCCTAATCAGCAGATATAATGAATGTGGGTACAGGACAGAGCTATTTCCACAAGGTGGTGTTCAGTTTTCATTTCCTATTCCAGTGGGAAAAAAATATGACGTATATATCTTACTTTATCTTTCTTTCTTTCTTTCTTTCTTTCTTTCTTTCTTTCTTTCTTTTTTTCTTTTTTCTTTTTTTACTTAGGTGATTTCAGGTACTGTCATCCTTCCAAAAACATTTCCTACCCCTTTGAGAAATTTGGGAAGGTATTTTGCCCGTTGTAAACCTCATCAATCATTAAGTCTAGATACCTTTTCTCTGTGAAGCCTATGCACATCACTATTCTTCCTTAGCACACTATTTTATTCATATTTGTTGGTTTCTGTGTGGCTGCCTCTCTCCCTACTAGAATCTCAGTTCTTTTGGACAAAGATCTAGTGTTTTTGGTTTATATCTCCCAGGTCTCAAACAGTGCCTGTTGGCATAAAATAGATTGATCTATTTATCATCTATTTATTTATCTATGTCTTTCTATCTTTTAAAATTAATGATGAAATTGATTCTAGGAAACTATTTAGAAAAACATAAAATATATTGTAGGGAATAAAAAAGAACTATAGTTCTATATAGTTCAAAAGAACTGTGTTTATAAAGTAAATACTAATGGATTTATTAGAAATGACCCATTTTATTTATTATTATAAACTAGGTCTTTGACTCAAATATTTTTTAGTTTTCTTGAGGAAATTATTTTATTTAGTTGAGCTATACAGTTTGTTTAACACCTTACTTAATTTATTAAAATTAGCCATAAAATATTCTTAGTTCTTATCACAGATACTCATGAAGACATATAGAAATTCACAGTTTATTTGCATTCATAATTGTGCCTTTAATTACATTTCTTAAATTTTAAAAATAAGGTAAATACTTGTGAAATGATTCATTTACTCCATAATTATTTACTGAGAACTGAACAAAGAACTTAATAAAGTTAATAAGTGTTATTATTACTATTTAAAGATGAAAATAAAATGTCTTATAAGCATATATTTTGTAAAATATTAGTAGAACAAATAGGTCTTGATGGCTATAACTTTTTAATATTTTCAATAATTAGGAGTAGTATAAGGAAGTATCGTTTTTTTTAAAGGAAGGCACGTTAAAACTGAAAATAGAAGAAAATGCTGAAATATATAGACCTTAAAATTTCAAAAACCATAATTGCATTCCTTCCAGATAACCACAAGATGGTGTATTGCAAATTTTATAATATTTCATGGTTTTAATTTTGATGCAAATATTAATGCATCAAAGATACATTGCTTTTCATTTATTTGAAATTTCAAAGTAAATATTTATTTTTCTGGTTTGTCCAAAGTGTAACTTGACCATTTGGAAAGACCTCAAAATGTTTTTCCTTTCTGAATGTATCTGAAAAGTAATTAATCAACAGGTACATTTTCTTCTTGCCTTACATTTTCCCTGATTTAAAAAATGTAAGTACTTAAATTTCATCCAGCAAGAATCAAAAAAAACTGTTATATATCTGAGGCAATTATCAGTAAATTTCAGGTTACATGGATGTGCTTGAAAGGTCCTGTTTCCCCCTCCTAAGTCTTACTGATAACTGAAAAAAGCTACTTAAGAGTTTTGTTTTGTCTGGCAATATTTATGATAATATATCAGTTTTGTAAGCATGACTTAGAAGTGATTGTAATAATTTTAATTAAACTATCTTATGACATAATTATGGTTCAATTCATTTTTAAAATCATTCATTTCTTAAATGTTTTAGTATGTCTTCTTTTGAAAAATATACATAATTTGATTTCCAGCAAGAATAGTAATGTAACTTATACAGTTTAATTTCTGTCTGATTTATATACAGAAATATTTTCATTCCCATGCCATTGAAAATGGATTTGCCTGTAAAAATTGTTTTTACTGAACAGTTTGAACATGAATCTTTCAGTTTCCTGACATGAAAAGACTTAGCAACAAAAATATTCTTTCTTATTACTTATTAACATAATTTAATCAAAATGTCTGAGAAGCAAAAAAAAAAAGATGAATTATCGCTCAGATATTGAATTTGTATTGATTTGAACTACCTTTTAGTATGATTGAAGTATGTTTTAAGAACTACTTGGTATTGTTTTCCAGGTATAGTGCATTTCAGTCAATGTTGTTATTTGTATTATAGAACACTGGTATATTATATTCTAGATAATCTCTAAATAATGATGTTTTTTCCGACATTGAAAGTTAAAAAAAGATTTTAAGGGCACATAGAATGCTCTTCAGTCTATAGTTGAATAACAAATGTAGCGGGAAGCTGTAACTCATGGTAGAAGGACAAGTGAATGAAACAGTGCAATTTGGGGGAATGACAAAGAGAAAATCAGAGTGGTTTAGTTTAATCCTGAGAGATTAAGGATCCTGGGTGAAAGATTATTTACATGGAAAACACTTTTCAAAGCTGGCTGATTCTGTATTTCATGGAACCAGAAGAATGAAAATAGGTTGTCGCCTTCAGAATGCTGAAGAATTTGTTCTATCAGAAGCAATGCTTTTTAAAAGAGGCTATTTATTCCACAAGGCATAAGAATATAAACACTTATAAATCATCAGTAAAGATTTTATTTCAATATTTACCTTTTGCAAATAATGCCTATTAACAAAGCACAGAACAGCTGTGCTTTAGAATTTTAACTACAATTAACTTTTTAGAAGTTAAAAGTTCTAAGTATATTTTCAGTATAATAAAAATTAGCCATAAAGCATGTTGCTATTCAGAAGCTAAAAGTTGCAAACAAACATTGAACATAGTCCATTTTGTATTGTTTTTATGTTACTGCTTTCTCTTAGAGCAGAACATCTCTCAATTACTATCAATGACCCATAAAAGGATTAACTAGATGGCTTTTTAAAATGTTTTTAAATATAGATATAAAATCATACTAAAAATGAGATGCCAATCTTTATTTTATTCTCTAATCTAGTTCCAAATCAGCCAAAGGATTTTTTAAAACATTCATTTATGATAAGTCATCTTCTATTTATGCACATAAATGATGTTTTAAAATTAAGATTGCAGATGGACAGATAATAATTATACTACCTCATTTTTATAAATGACTTTAGAATTTTTAAAGAGTAATATCTCATTTGAATACAAAGTTACCCGGAGAACAGTGCAAATATCATTATCCATATTGTGCATCAGGATAAGTGTATCAAGGGTTAATGGTTAAGTGTTTCCCAAAGTCAAAGATGCCTACTGTACACTATTTAAGCTATATCATATTGCACAAAATCGAGGTAAAATATTTAACTATTTTTCCTGGTAGCTTCTTCCTGAAATTGCATTGATACAATATGTGGAGTAGGAGTTTGAATTAGATAAACAGATTGTGGGCTTTGATCTTATGCACTATCTAGTTATTTCACTTTCCTAGACAATTAAGCATGAGTTTTGGAGTCAAAAAAAAAAAAAGGTTTGGGATCTTTTCTCAAATTTGTTCAACTTTAGATAAAATTACTTAATCTTTCTATATATATGTCTTAAACAAATAAATGGGTTATGAATACATCATAAATGAAATGTTTTTAAAATTAAGATAGTTAATATACATTGGTATTTTGTATGTGTCTGGCATAAAATAAGCAGATATTGCTATAATATATTATTATTATTCATAAAGCTAATACATTTTAACTGCTGGATCTTAAAAAGAGCTTTTCTGGAATTCAACATTAGATATTTGGATGTTATATGTTTTGTTGAAAATTGTATCATAATGACTACTAGCAAGAATGTGATGATAAACATTGCTTTTTCTTAAAATGCATTTCATAGCTGTATTGACTAAAGTGGTGTTGAAGCTTGTCAGACCTTATTCATTGATTTTTCGAGCTTAAGTAGGGGAAGTGTAAAAATGTATAATGATGATTCATTTTTCTCTGTCTCACTGTATTTGCTAAATGCAATATAAAGATATTCAGTAACTGTTTCTGTAAGAGTTAAGGTTTCTGAGAACATTTTAATCTTTGGTTAAGTTTATCATTGTAAAATAACCCCGGCTAAAGCATAGAATGCTTTGTCATTTTATTCATTAAAAAATGTATTTCTTCTTGCCCCATATTTTTTGTCTGATTTATTACTTACTATTCAAAGATTAACATTTATTAAGAACAAAGTCCAGGTAAAAGGCTCCACTGAAATTCGAATCCTTGTTCAGGAGGCAGGCTAATATAATAAAGCATTCATAGAATGATGATCAAGAGAACAACACTCTTCTTTTAGTTCTAATACCGGTTATATGCATAACCTTGGAGAGATGACTTCATGAGTTTGAGTTTCTCTAGCTGTAAAATAAAAGTGATGAAGCAATAAGATCACTACAGAACCTGCATCTAAAACGTCCTGTCTGATAGCTGTGTAGCTAAATAACATTTTTTTTTTCAAAATGAGAGCATCTCTAGAACTGAATATCAAGATCAAAGTTGCTATATGCATTTTTGACATAAGTGCCTTAACTAGTCATTTTCCATCTCTCATTGCTTTACTGTTACATTCATATAGCCTGAGGTCAATTTATACTTCTGATGCATAGCATTACCTCTTTGATATTGTAAAAATCCTGTCAATTACAAAGAGTATAAATCAAAAGGAATATGTCATATTAAATAAGTGTTTATTAAAAATATCACATATTATGTTCTATATACTTTTATTCCATTTTAGTTTTATTTATTTGATTTAGTTATTATCTAATGTGGGATAATTTTATGCAAGGATCACAGTGACTGTTTGGAATTGTCTTTATGACACACAACTTGTAATTCTTGGCCAAATGGCCTATGGCATCAGAAATTAATTAGAAAAGTGCCTGAGAATGGACTGGTTATCCATTATCAGTTAACAAACAATTAAAAGGACAAGCACAAAACAAAACGGTTTAGCTGACATATGCTAGTATGCATTAGAATATTGAGCTGAAAATCTGATTGAAGTACCTTGAAGATGTTTTGGTGGGATTTCAAATAGAAACTATATGTAAAAATGGTTGAAATTATTCTGAATGAATACTGGAGCGTCATTTAGTTTTTATACTATCAAAGAATAGGACAGCAATACACATGAAATAGATTTTCCTCCTTAAAAAATACATACTAAATACAGACTTGATAGTTGTGCATAATATTTTATGACTATTTTGCCTCTGGGTGGTAAATGACTACATTCAACATGAAAGTGACAAGCTTCAGAGTTCAACAATTCAAACTGGTTATTTTTCATAGTTGCTGTTTTTAAAAGAGACATTGCTAAATATAAAGATCTTAACCTAAAATGTAGTTTATGCCAGGTTTCAATGTGGAACATATTTACAACTAGCTTTTTAATTTAAAAAGAAAATCATGAGCTTTGCCAAGTGCTGTCACATCATGCGGTCATATAAACACATCAATAAATTAGAAAGTTAAAGCTATTAAAAATAAATTATTCGACACACCAATAATTATATTTTTGAGAACATTTTTCTGTGGACTATGTTGTCTTATTGTACTCAAAATAAAAATACATCTTTATTGAAAAACAATGTAAAATAGCCAAATTTATACTTTTAAGGTTTCCAGGCCTTCATCATTTCTAGAATTAGAGATGTGTAAATGCAGGTTGCCTCATGAAATATAGTGAATTTTATGAGTTTTACTAATTTAAATGCAATTATACATGCTAACAGCTCAAAGATTTAAATTTTCATTTTCAGGAATCTTCTATTTGGTTAGTGCCACCCTACCATCCAGACACTGTTTAGTAAACTTTTGAAACTTACTAAAAGAGGTTTTTAATAATGGTTAGTATCCTTGTGCCTTTCTTTTTTCTTTTTGTAGTCTGTTATATTAATGTGGAGAAACATTTTTGTTGTTGTTTTCACCCTAAGAAACTAACTTTATTTATTTATATAATTTGTGGTTTTCCTTTCCTAAGGAGAAGTGATTTGAAAAAAAAGCAACATAGCTTCCTTTTTCTTCTTCCCCCCCTGCTCCCTCCCAAGCTCCCTTCTTCCTTCGTTCCTTCCTTCCTTCCTTCGTTCCTTCCTTCCTTCCTTCCTTCCTTTTTTCCTTCCTTCCTTTTTTCCTTCCTTCCTTCCTTCCTTTTTTCCTTCCTTCCTTCCTTCCTTCCTTCCTTCCTTCCTTCCTTCCTTCCCTCTCTATTGCTCTCTCTTTTTCCTTAGTCTTTCTTCTGCCTCTCCTTTCTCCTGTCCTCCTCCTTCTCCTCCTCCTTTTCCTTCTACTTTATTATAAGCCAGGAAACTCCTGTTAACTGCACTTGGGTTTTCCAAAGCCTTATTTCATAGTTCAATAAAAAGACATTTTTTCAAAATTCCAAATATTATATGATGTAGGAAAGACATTGTCTCTTGAATGAATATTAGAACCTTATTTAAAAGTTAGACCTAGTAATTTTTTGGCAACATACAGCACAGAGAATTAACTATAACCCACAAGCATTTTTATAGTTTCAACTTTAAATTCTTATAGATTACAATATGGGATTTGCATTCTAAAGCTTTACAAAAAAAAAAAAAAGTAAAGAACATGTGTTTACCCTGGTGCCACAAGTGAATAGTACTTTATGATATCATTAAATTCTTTAAATTTCCCATGTTGATTTTAAACTCTTGCTCAGATCTAAAGGTTTTCATAGTTTTGTGAAGGATAAGAGATATTCTACTTGTGAAAAGAGAAGCTATGGCCTCACAGTGACTTTATTAGTAACTTAAACTATTTTTTAGGTAAACTTACAGTGATAGATCAAAGGAGAACTGGTAAAATTCGGCTCATCCAGAGGAAAAAAAAAAAGATTAGTAAAATTAGTAATTTGACATTAAATAATCAAAGTTATTGGTTAGTTGATTAAAGGCTGCTTGACTAGAATATTCACTTTCTAATAGCTTTGTAGAATAGATAAAGCCTAAAATGGTAATGGTGGGATTACATGTTTATAATATTCAGAGTTTCCAAATCTATAAATATAATTCTTTTAAGATAGTATAATTCATAAAAGATGAAAGTATTGTGGTTTTTGATTGGTGCAGGTTTTTTACCTACATTTTATATTACTCAGCATTATAAATGTTACATATTATAAAATTGACTAAAAAGAGTTTTATATGCCTTTATTTGTAGTTTGAAGTTAAGTGTAGGGTACTAAGGGCAGTTTACTCTTTAACTTACTAGAAATAAAATTGAGTCATTTTATCTTTGAATAGATATGTATATTTATAAGACTTTTTTCCCAAAGGAAATCAGTTGTTTAGGCTAATCTTTTAGTATGAACAAAAAGTTAAATAATATATATTCCATTTTTTTGGAAACTAATATATTCAAAATGTCTAAAAATTGAGTTTACTAAGAAGAAGGTATGATCAATTGATCAATCATTTAACATATGGGAAATTTATTCATTTTAAGTGAAGACATTTCAAACAATTCAACGTTATTCACATACATTTTAAAGTGTCAATGGCATCAAGTTCTGACCTTGTTATATTATCTAATCAATTCTTCTGTTAAATGTTTCAACAGAGAGCCAAGACTAAGTTACCTCAAGACTATGTATTCTTCCCCCTTTTGGAGTCAGATTTTTCCATTTCTACAGTGTTGTCATCATCACCATCTTCATCATCATTATCATCATGTTCTTAATAAGTACATCTAATAGTAGGTATTAAGCAATGAGAAACACTGTGTCCATATACTGGCTGTCAGGTGTCATATAAATCCTTTAATAGAAATATAATTCATGAACTTCCGAACTGTATAATTTAACACATTATAAATAATGCATGGCAGTAACTGTAGTTAATGGGAAATTCATATGTAGCATTTAATCACCACCCATTATAAGTACTAATAAATTAATATTTTTACTAATTTTATGTTATTAAACAAATACCAAAGTTTTACCTGATTAATCAGATAACTTGTATACATGCATTTACTAGGCTTCTGGAAAAAAAAAACATGTTTTAAGTAATTGAATTAAACATATTGTTAAGTAGGAATTTAAATATTAGGATCATGTGTAGTTACTGTTAAAATCTTGTCAACATTTAAAGAATACATATGTGTTCAGTCAGTGCCATAAGAACTTGATTTCTATTCTGCAATTTAGTGAGAGGGATACATGGGAGACCCAGAGGCCATGTAGAAAAACATGATAATGAGTGCAAAATACTAAAAGGACAAAACCAAAGTGACTGAAAATAATGAGCCTGGTCAATTGGAAAGTGATTTCTGATTAAGTTAAATTGTGAGTTATGTCCTGAGGTAAGGGGTAAAGTTGGATTGATATGAAAGATGAAAGAACTCTGCAGGGTCCCAGAGCAAGGGGAAGCAGAGGAGAAAAACACTGGAGGTCCAAGCAGAGAGCAGTGTGTATAGAGAAAAATGAAATGGGAAGGGTGAATGAGAAGGGGGAATGCTAAATCAGAGAAGTCATGATAGAAAAAAACAGATTTGGATTTTACCTGTTTCTTGGACAAAGAAATGCTATTAATAACTGGTTTAAAAATAGATTTTTCTGGCATCTGTGAGCCTTTGGGGAAGGAATAGCCTAGATAAAGAGTTGGGAAGACCACTAAGGAAACTGTCCAGGAACCCATATGAGAGCAATGAGGATATAGCCAGGAATGGACAAAAAGATACTAAGATGGGGTCAGAAATCACAAAATTGGGTTATCAGGATATCTTGCTGGAGTCTCAGATGTGAGCGGTAGAAAGTGACTTCTCTTTTCTCTGAATCAGTTTCTGTCACAGAGATGCTTACTTTAATTCAAAGTACTAGACACAAAAGTTTATGCATGCAAAATACTTTTTAAAAAAATATAAGACACTTACATGGTATTAAATATTTTTATCCTGTATTCTTTTGAAATTAGCCTAAACTGATAAACAAGAAAGCAGCAACACCTAAAGCAAAAAATAAGTCTTCACATGCAAATTTGATTAGGTTTTTTCACTTTGTTTTCATATCACTATTTGGAATTGTGTAAAGTTTTCATATTTGTCACCATTTTTGGTTGTTGTCCACATTTTTAATTCTTGCACAGAAAGAGCCTAAGCCTCGGCCCATCTGAATTCCAACTGCAATGTGCAACTGGTTCATGAATCTGACCTATATGTAACTAACACACTTGGACTGAATTAAGCTGGGGAAGAAGCCTAATAAAATTTTATTTCACATATATGACTCTGTAATGGGAATTGTGAGGAGTGTGTAATAATGAGCCCCAGACATACAGAATTTCTAGCAAATCTATTGCCAATGAAATGGGAATTCAAAAAAAAAAATATTTGTAGGGTCATTTTTTCTTCATGGGATGAATTATTTGCCAGCTCTCAGTTATCAACCTGTGTTGACCAAAAAAAGTTAATATTTGTTCATGTATTTTTAACGTGCTAGTTTGTCATTTCATGATTAAATCATATTTGTTTGTAATCATCATCAATAGTTTTATAGGCATAATCACGCAAAGGTATAGTGAATACCAGAAATTATTTCCCATGTTTTTATGTCTAAACGTGTGAGCACTATTTTTGTTCTGTTGAGCTGCACAGTGAAGAATCCATGTTTAAAGAAAATTTTCATATTCAATGTTGTGATCTAAAAAGTAGTACATTTCTAATTTGTTTAAAAATCAAGAATGGATTTCTGGTTATTGATTGGTGTAGATGTGTTTGTGTTTAAATTTTAAGGGAGATTTATATTTTATGACATGAATCAGTTTTACATCTGAAAATCTTATTCAACATATATGTATCCGTGCATTCCTTGTTTGCAGTTTATTTCACTATCAGGTGGAGATTTTCTTTAAACTAGCCCACTTTGATAAAATATTTTACTTATCGTGAGTTGTGTGTTAAAAGTACAACAATCAAGTCATAACCTTTGTAATGAAATTTTTCAAACCTTCAAGGTGGCTATGTTGACAAGTCTATTGAAAATGATTTTAATATTATTTCTGGGCAGTTGCAGTTTATCTGTTTTGTAATATTTCATTCTCTGTGTTATTCTTAGAGGTCCTTCTGTAGCGCCATGGTAGAAGAGCTGAGGATGTCCTTGAAGTGCCAGCGTCGGTTAAAACACAAGCCACAGGCCCCCGTTATTGTGAAAACAGAAGAAGTTATCAACATGCACACATTTAACGACAGAAGGTTGCCAGGTAAAGAAACCATGGCATAAAGCTGGGAGGCCAGACACCCAAGCACAAACTGTCGTCTTTTTTCCAAACAATTTAGCGAGAATGTTTCCTGTGGAAATATGCAACCTGTGCAAAATAAAATGAGTTACCTCATGCCGCTGTGTCTATGAACTAGAGACTCTGTGATCTAAGCAGTTGCAATGATCAGACTTGATTTACAAGCATCATGGATCAACCAAGTTACACTGGGTTACACTGTTTATCATGGGTTCCTCCCTTCTTTTGAGTGAATGTTACATGCGCATTTTGTGGCTGGTTTCAAATGCAGTCCAGTAAGAAATTACAGGTTCCTTTTGAAGTCCAACTGTTGCCAGGAGGTGGAGTATCGATGCCCCCAAGGGTAACCAGTAAAAAAAAAAAAAAAAAAGAATCATTAAGAATAAGAATACTTGGAATCAGCAAAAACTGTAGTGAAACAGTACAGTCCTCTGACACCCAGATAATAGAGGTGGTGATGTTACTGGCCCCCAACTACTCAGTATAATGATCATCTGAATAGACGATATGTGTTTCTAGGATGTGAAAAAAATGTAATGCAAAACAAATCTGAATATCATGGCAAGTGGAATATAAAGCAGATATTCATCAGTGTTTTTCTTTCTTTCTTTCTTTTGACAGTCTGTGTCACTGATTGAGATAGAAATGTCAATTACCAAGGCAATAATGTTTTTCTTAAATTGACTAAGGCAGGAGATTTAACATATGACTCTACCAGAACCCTACCTATCCCCTGACACCTTTTCCCCAACCCTGTACCAAGAATAATAATAATAATAAAAAAAGCAACAGTTGGTTCAGAGATTCTGAATTAAAAAGGATGATGTTTTGCAATCTTTGTTTTAAGTTGAAAAAGAGGGCTGAGTATTGATGGTTATGTGGAAGACTGAAGCTTTCATTCTAACATTCAGAGATGTTAACTTAAACCCTCGTTCCTGCTATAAATGAACTTGATGGAGCCTGGGCAGATCCCGGTGAAAGGAGAAAGGGGACTGGTCATCTATAGAAAAGTATGTGTGGAGAACTTTGAAGTGGACTGCGTTTATCAATACAGTCACAATGTTAAATGAACAAAATTCTTGAGCAGTTTTTTTCAAAAAAATGTTCAGGTTTATTTGTGGAAATGCAAGATTTCTATGAAAATAGTTTTTGTATGGAAATTTTTGTAATACTTTTTATCAACAAAATAAGAACATGTGTTCCTGTCAGGGGTGTGATGTCAAGCATGAATGGTAGTGCGTGTGCACCACCAACGTTTGGTGAAAACTATTTTTATCAAGAAAAAAAGGAATCATAGAAGAGAAATATTTTCAAGTTAGATAATATAAAAGCTAGGTGCACTACCACCACTGCTTACCATGCCACACCCCTGGTTTCCACGAGGCTGATAACATACTGTAATGAACAATTGTGTGTAAAATGGTAAAAGACACAGACCTCTTGACAACATTGTGATAACAGTTGAGTGCACACAGTTTGCTGTTTGAATCCAATGCACAAAATTAAAAAAAAATCATTAAAATTATGTCCATTTTACTTTCAGCTTTGACTTTCATTTTTCTCTTGTATGTGTATAAGAATGCACAATATGTTCATTGCATTAAGGGAAGTACACTTCCTGAATCCTTCTAGGTCATCAGTGATGGCCACTTCACAACTGCCTGGAGAAAAGAAGAAAAAGGCTCAGTGATGAACTACACAGATGTAGGAAAAGCTGGACTGGGATAAAACGTAACCTTTCTGTTTAGGGCAGCTTAATGAGAAAAATAACCGTTTTAGAATGAGCAGTCATGGTCTTACCCCTGCTATGAGTGGATATTGACTATATTAATAGAGTTGTGTAAGACTGAATGGTGTTTACCTATATGATATTTGAAGTTCAGCTTGTGTCCAGTTTAAGAATTCCTTTGTGCATCGATAATTCAGTGTAATTCACCAAAGGGAGAGAAGAAGATAGGCTCAATTCTGACAAGTAGAAATGATGTGGTTTAGATGTTAACATCCTAAAAGAATTTGTTTTAAAGCAAAAAAGGTAACCATTTTAATGACAGGTGACCCAAAAAAATATAAATAAATAAAGAGGAAAAAGCTCTGTATTTTATAAACTCATAGAAGTTGCATAATCAAGTTGCTAATATCTGATTAAATGTAATATTAAATGCCCAAGTATTTTCAAAATTTCAAGTGTCAGTTATTTTAAATTAAAATTCATATTTCAATGATAACTTTGTTTTCATATGTAATTGTAGAGAGTTACACAAAACACAACTAAAAGTCTCAGCACTGTTTTTTTTTTTGTTTTTTGTTTTATGTGGTAAATAGCTTCAACATATCTCATAAAAAATATTCAGGTTTTGGATAATACTAAGTTTTCTTGTCAATCAGGTTCTAATCACATTTTAAAGAACTTTTTTTTTTTTTACTTCAATTCTCCAGTATATTAAACTTAATAATAGGCCAGAAATGACAACTTTAACTTTTTTTAAGTGGTCAGGAAATAATTATTTGGATTTTGATAAAATGTGGCAATCATTTTATTCAAGTATTAAATTTAACAATTTTGAAAAGTGTAAAAACATTGCTGTATTTTAACTCTAATGGTAATTTAGAATATATAAACACTGTGTAATTTTTAATTTTTATCCATTTCCTAAAAGTTTCTACATTATTGCCAAAACAGATATTTTCCTACTTATTAGGTACTTATGCATATATGAGATACGATTATTTTTTTTGAGATACTATTCTTAATCTTAATAAAATCTTTATTACTTTCAAAATAATTTCAAACAGTGAAAAAACTGTGTCCTCTCTGCAGGAAGGTAGTATATTGGATAGAGTAAGCAAAATTCTCTAGCAAAATACTTAAATTATAAGAAGGAATGGAAGAGAACTCCTGTTGCAATCAACAGCATAACCTGACAACCTCAGATAATCAATGGAGGTACATATACCACAAATAACTCTAGCCACTATGAAACACGAGGTGGATATACTCACATATGCCATAACTAAATAACCCTAACAGATAAAACTACCAATGATTTATATTTGTGTGTATATGTTTGTGTGTATATATATATATATATACACACATATATATACACACATTGGTATATATATATATATATATACACACACACTGATATATAACATATATCAGCTAACTAACCCTAACAACTATAAGAATAACAAGGAGATATTCACTTATTTACAGATGAACAACTGTAACCACTCTGAGACTACCAAGTGGATATATTTTATCTTACAAATATGTAACTTGGATAAGGCTATTTTATTAATCAAAGTGTTTCTAATATTTTGCAACTCAGTTACATTTTTAATACAAGTTTCTTGTTATTATTGAATAACTATATATACTAAATACTAATGATTTAAAAGTATTTTAGCACATTGATACTTTTTAATATTTGTTTATTATTAAACATGCATACAACTAATTGTATACAATGCACATGTACAACAGAATCATGGCATCTGTTTGTTGTATACACCAAAAGTTGTTCACTGGGAATAATAAGCTGTTCTATATATTCTGTGAGTAGGCTTATTGCCACTTACTTCCAGCTCTGAAATGCAAATGTAAGCAGAGTACTTTCATAGGGAGAAGAGAGCATGCCCAGTTGTTTCAGGAAACAGGGCACAGAATGTACAAGAAGAACTTCATCAGTGTCTGATCAAGGAAAGTAAAGTATGAATAACAATACGGACTAAGCTCATCTGAGAATTATCTTTTCAGGTTTAAAAGATGGTACAATAGCAGTGAGGATTTTGGTCATGACAGTCCTTAATGTATCTATAATTTGAATCACACTGTTCCAATGTGGACTGATGCTTGGCTCTCTGTGTCTGCAGCATAATTATTATTGTGAGTTTCCTCCCTTCTTTTGCCTTCTGTGGATCCCCTTAGTGTCAACTGTATTGAATCTCCTGTTGCCTCTAATGTATGTCCTCTCTTTTCTAGGTTTATCTTTAATTTTGGTGGCTTCTCGAGAATTCCAGGACAGGTCCCATTTTTTTTTTTTGAGATATATCTGAAAAAGGCTGTATATGTCTGAATGCTTTTATTCTAGTCTTATAGATAATTGTTAGTTTTGCTGGGTATAGAGTTCTAAGTTGAAAATAAATTTCTTAGATAAATTTCAAAGTATCCTTTATTTACTTTCTTACTTCTAGGCTACCGTGGAAAAACCTAAAATCATTCAGATCCCTGAAGCTCTGTGATTTTTTAGGCTGTCTCTTTGATTTATTTGATCACTTTATTCCCAGCATCCTGAAATATCCAAGTGACAGGCACATATCTACTGTTATCATTGTGCTGGGCTCTTGCTAATTTTGTCAATTTAGTCACTATTGTCCTTCAGTTTGGGGAAAACTTTCTGAACCATTACTTAGAGAATTTCCTCTTCTCTGCTTTCTGTGTTCACTCTGACAACTTCTCTTAACTTCTTATTTTATGACTCCAATATCTTATATCTCTGAAAACAATAGCAACATAGCAATCCTATGGTATTCCCTTTTTTCTGAAAAGCCCTCCATTTCCTCCCAGTTGCATTGTTTCTGCATTTGGATTTCCATCTTCTATTTTAGGGGTTGTTTTCAAATGTTTGTCTTTAAGTCTTGGCAACCTGTTAATGATTAAGAAAAGGGGACTAAAATCTGAATTGGAAGTTCTACATTCACAGAGGCATGAGGGAGAATACTTATCTAATATGAGCTTTGCCATAGATTAATGGGGCTATTTGTTGATGAGTCCTTCAAAATGTCTCTATCTTCAGATCTTTTCCTCTTGATCCTGTTAGATCCTCATGAAGAGTTTCTTCTAATTTGTTGCTTAGAGATGAAGGCCCTGACTGCCTTTGTTCTGGTAAGCATGGTTTAAGAGATCTTAATATGGAAATCTCTACATTCTGAATTCAGAATGACTAAGGTCACGTAGCCGCCTGTTTCAAATTTAATAATTGGGCTTGAGCTGGAACTGGCATCCTCTGGCCTGGAATACTTCATTTTTTTTCTCTTTTGGGATTAACACAGTATCACTTTGCTGAATTGGTGAGAACGGGATTCCAGAAGTGAAGAAGAGGGAGGGGAATACAGGGATCCACTGTTTCAAAATATATACAGTAAGTCCTCCTTATTGCATTCCCCTCTTCTATTAATAGGTATGAATGTACTTTGTACAGCTGGCTCCTGTGCCTTTAAGAATTCTGAGATACAGTCTGATTGGGTGACAGTGCCTCACATTGCCCACTTCGCATTCTTCTTCTTCTTCTTTTTATAATCAGCTTGGTTAACTACCATTTGTTCATATGCCTGTATCCTTCCAAAATCTTGTTGAAATTTTCACCTCTCTGTTCTCCTTAGTCTTGGAGTTTTATGCATTCAAAAAAAAAAAAAAAACTGTCTACTGTAATTTTTTATAGTTGAGTAAGAAGCAAAATTTGATGCATGCATTCAATCCTTCACTCTTACCTGAAATAAGAACCCTTCCCGTTAAAGAACATGTTATGCAGAAATACAATATAGGAAGCAAACAAAAACTAGAACTGCTCTGGTTCAAATAGAGTGGAAGCAGAGCAGAACTTGCTTTTCTAGTTTTAAGGAACGTAATATTGCTAATGTTTTCTTCTTGCTAAATAATTTTTCTAATTCTGTATGTAAAGGGCATACTTTCATCATAAAAATGAATTTCACAAAATGGAGTCCAAGAATATTTCTGAAATGGAGAATATTTCTATTTTAGTATCTGTCAAATAATGCTAAATTTGGAAGCCAGAGTAATTTATACCCTAAGGGCTTAGGTCTAATTCAAAACATTCCAATTTCTATTATATAAAGCTCAAGAAACATGTGTTATAATGTAGATAAGGAACACTTTGTTAGTGAACCATGCTGAACTGCAAGATTTTAAGAATTCCTCTTTAATATACTGCCTTACACTGTATCTTGCATTCACATTTATTATGATGAACTTAAAAAGATATTTATAACCAAATATATCTTTGCCTCTTTACAAAGGAGAATTGCTGTTTTCCTATATTTCAACTGGAGAATTCTATATTATCCTTCCAAAAATATAATACCCTAAATTATCAATATAGTTTACCTTAAAGTCAATCAGTAGAGTTTAATATGTAATCCACATTATTAATACACTGAAAAAATCTGTCATAAGTCATATATTCCATTCATTTTGATCAAGATTCATAAGTTAAAAGGGGAAATAAAAGACACACCACACATACATATTTCTATAATAGATTAAAAGTATTTTTTTTTTAACATTTGTCTACATCCCAGCTTCTAATCTAAGGTCTTCACATGGTTTAGGATAGCTGTTATACCTCCAGCTACTGTAGCCAAATTTCTACAAGGAAGAAGGAACTAAAGGAAACCAGGAAGGTCTTGTTCCTTTCTTGTGAGGTCACATATCACAAGTTGCATGGTCAACTAAGTTATATGTCCACACTTCGTTGTAAGGTAGGTTAGGAAATGAAGACTTGAATTCAGAGAGCCATGTGCCAGCTAACAGTCAGGGGTTCAACAACTGAGGAAAATATATAAACAAGCACAAGGAAACAAACCACAATCTCTGCCATTCCTGGTGTTTTAAAGTCTCTCACCCAGCCCACTAAACCTGACTTTACACTATGAATCCCCCATTTTGCTCATTTACCACTCATGTACCATCTACCACCACCTTTCACTCTCTCTTTCATCAGATACTCTCATATCTTACTGTTTTCCTTTATGTTCCTAAATCTCTCTAATGGAGACCTGTGTTTTCCCTTATGATATTATTTGTTTGAAACTCAACAAAAGAGGAAGTAATTCACAATTCCTTTGCTCTGCAGAATTCCTTTAACTTATATTAGCTATTACTTTGATTCCCAAGATACTCTTTCTCATTCTTTGAAAATTTGTATACCTTGGTTAGAATTGGCCTGTTCCTCTGTGCCCTGCTAACATTAATCAGTTAAATGTGTGCCCATTTGTTTATATAAAAAAAATCAGTGAATTCACATTACAAACCAAGTTTTGTGTTAGATACTGTGTATGCAGTGCTGATCAAAAAAGAGGCATGTTGCTTGGTGTCATACTTTAGAGTCTAGAAGAGGAGGCTGATCTAAATCAATTGTACCAAATACATAAATACAAATTATAAAGTGCTGTCAAGGAAGTGCTTGATTTTGTTAGATTCTGGTGAATGATGAGACTTCCCTCACTAGATATCAAGCAGTACAATTTAAGAAGTAAAAATATGAAAAATTGGTTTATGTTTTTAAAAGATGCACAGAGAAGCATGTATTGGTATAACGAGACACATTACTGATTTATATTTTCTTCCTGGGAGTATATAACTTTTATTGACTTCAAACCTTGGCACAGGGCAGGAGTCTTCCAGGTGTGGAGAACATAAACTGTTAACTATGCTATTATTACATTACTGCCATTCTATTACTCATGGTGGTAATTTCCCATTATGTGCAAAATATGACACCATAACTTTGCCTATTTTTTTGACCTGTGCTATTCCCATTTGTGTTGATTTTTCCCTTTTGTTCTCTTTTTTTAAAAAGGTCTTATTTTTTTGTAGGGTAGAAGTAAACAGTGACCCAACATTTGACTTTATAACACTGACAACGTTCTTGTTGAAACAGAATGAAATAGAGTCAAATCCCCATTATGTAGCCCCTGTCTAAAGTTTACCAAAATGCATTTGAGTTTTTCCCACACAGGTGATGGAAATAAGGATACAGTGTTTTATGAGAATTTTAATAAAGGAAACTTATTTTAGACTAGAGGATCAGGGTAAGCTTCTCTGAGTGTGATGTTTGCACTTCGACAATGAAGGATGATGAGTAGATACTCAGCAAAGAAAAAAATTCACAAGCCTGTGACAAAATACATGTAAAAGTCATGTGGCAGGAGACTTTTGGCATATACTAACAGATAGTGCTGATGGAGCCCAAAGAAGGCATGGGAACACTTAACTGGGATACATTTAAAATATAGCTAGAAGCCAGACCTTAACAAGATGGTACAGGTGACCTTAATGATTTGATCTTTATCCAAAGAGCAATGGCAAACTATTTAAATCTCTTAAGCAGAAACAAGATTGTTGGATAAGATCTTCATTTTGTAAAAACCATTCAGGCTGCAATTTGGAGCTCAGTTAAAATAGGTACCAGAGTGGATATGGGGAGATTAGTGAAGAGGTCTTATCAATTAGTAGTCTGGTTAGTTTTATTAAACTTGGGAACAATAAAAGTGAATAGAAAGAGACAGACTCAAAAGATATTTAGTAGGCAAAAATTCACGTAATTTTCTGGTGAAGTCAACAATAAATATAAAGTTTGTTAATAATTGTTGTCTCATAACTTATGAGTGCTTTATATAAATTACTTCCTCCAATACTTTAGGCAACCCTATGATGTTAGGATTAATACTATCACATTTTATGGACAAGGAAACTACTGATGGGAAAACTTAAAATTTAAAAGTCTTAATAGCTATCAAACTCAGACAAAATGACTGCAGTGTTATTTGCCTCTATATTTGGTCATCATAACAAGCAACAATGACATCTCAATGGCTTATCAAAATGAAAGTTTATTTTACATTCATGAAAACTCTGCTGTGAGTTTTTTGTTTTTGTTTTTGCATGTCTCTCTATGGCTATTATTTTCCCTGTGGTAATTCATAATCCAGAGCCATAAACCTTCTCCTACAACATCTTCACAAAGGCTTTTAATTGGATCTATTCATATGGCCCTGAACTATTTTAAGGGGCTCACAAGTGCTCTAGGGGGTTGCAGTCTGGAAGGAGAGCAAAACTGGTTTTGTGAGAACTAGTAATATCAACTATGTTATGTGAATCTATATCAGAGTTATGGTTCTCCCAGCTAATTGTTATAAACCCAAATAGGAATGGAAAAATGCATAAGAAATTTCTAGATTTATGAGGAAGAGAATGCATGTTGTTTTCAACACAGGTGGAATTATCTCTGAAAGATCCAAGTGGAAATTTCTTGTATGTAACTTACATTTATGAGTTAGTCTGGTGTAAATGAGTGAATATTAAAGTCAACATCAATTGACTTTAGAAGAGATTTTTTTTAAAGATTTTATTTATTTATTCATGAGAGACACACAGAGAGGGGGGGGGCAGAGACACAGGCAGAGTGAGAAACAGGCTTCATGCTGGGAGCCTGATGTGGGACTCGATCCCAGGACTCCAGGATCATGCCCTGGACAGAAGGCAGGTGCTAAACCGCTGAGCCACCCAGGGATCCCCAGAAGAGATTTTTTTTAAAGATTTTATTTATTTATTCATGAGAGACAGAGAGAGAGAGAGAGAGAGAGAGAGAGAGAGGCAGAGACATAGGCAGAGGGAGAAGCAGGTTCCACGCGGGGAGCCCGATTGTGGGACTTGATTCCGGGTCTTCAGGATCAGCCATGGGCTGAAGGCAGGCACTAAACCGCTGAGCCACCCAGAGATCCCAACATCGAAGAGATATTAATTGAAATAGTGAATGTAAACAAAAAAAAGCCTCAGTAAAGAGCACGAGTAGGAGGAGATGAGGGTCTGGGACAAAGCCTCACCCATTTCTAAACTTTAATTATTGGATGATGAAGGTGGGTTTATAAAGGAGATAGTGAATGTGTTGCCAGAGGAGTAGGATTATGATGTTTCACAACTTCATAATCTTTCCATGAAACCCAGGGAGGGGTCTATAGAGCTTGTCTTAGGTTAATGACTGCAGCACTTAATGTCCTACAGATGGAAAATGAGAGTATTTCCTCGAATTCTTTACTGCAGAAATGTGATTAGCTTATATCAGCTTTGATGACTGGAAGAACATAAGGGCACATACATTGTAAATCTGAAGAGTACCTGGGAGATGCATCTGCTGGTAGCTGGGGCTCTTACTGACATCGCAAGTCAAACTGACTCCAGTGTTCTATATTCCTGGAACTCTGGCCAGCATTTGGTCATGAAGTTGATTGGGTGCTTTACTTCTGGAACCATCACTAAACCAAATCCAAGCAGAGATGGTTTTTATCTCAATCTTCCCAGCATTGCTCAGGGGAACATAGGTCCATGTGTTATTTGAACCTTGCCATCCTGTAACATAAGGAAACTCATTTAGTGAGTCTAATGTAATTGATGGGAAGTCTTGCCCATATGTGGCACCATTTCCTGTGAGCATCCATGAATGTCATGCCCATCCTTTATTTATGTTGAGATCCATCAGACATTGAAAGGAAGAGCAGGACCCCACTGGAAAGGCTGTGTGCAGGAAGGGGCTTGGGATGAATAGACACTCCAATGCTTAATATTTTCTCTTGTGCATGCAAGATTGCATATGAATAAAAGGTGTGCAGATACTTTTTGGGCCTTTTTGAGCCGTTCCCTACAGAACATTGGAGTGTTCATCTTGTGGTAAAAG